>NC_089495.1:29153463-29477213 GCF_036850765.1 Saccopteryx bilineata
TCTGCTCACATTGGGTGGATGAGCACTTAAAGAGATACACTCCCAGATGCAACTGGTTGGCCCGAGCTGGGCAGCTCCCAACAACAACTGCTCTGCACCAAAGGTGAGAATTAAGAATCTCTGATGGATAGCTGGTCATCTCTGCCACACCATCCAGTGATTTTCAACCTTTTTTTTTTTTTTTTTGCATGGCACAAACACACACTAATTACTAAGGTCAGTGCCCCTGACTAAATACAATCATTTTTATCTCATGGCACAAATAAATTAGTTACTAAGGGAGAAGAGGTCAGGGCCCCTTTTTCTTTAGTAATTAGTTTATGAGTGCGTGAGAAACAAAGGTTGAAAATCACTGATAAGCATTATTGTCCCCATTTCACAGATGAGGAAACTAAAGTATATAATGTCCAAAGTCACATAGCTGGGGGTATAGCTCGGTGGCAGAGCATTTGACTGCAAAGTCACAGAGCTAGAATTTAAACCCAGGTCTGTCATACACCAAAGTCTATGCTTATTCCACTCCACCAAATGAAATCATATGGGAAAACAAAAATCTAATCAGGAAAA
Source organism: Saccopteryx bilineata (assembly GCF_036850765.1). Lineage (NCBI taxonomy): Eukaryota > Metazoa > Chordata > Mammalia > Chiroptera > Emballonuridae > Saccopteryx > Saccopteryx bilineata. Next base: position 29,154,031 of record NC_089495.1, read on the forward strand.
TAAACTTCAGATAAAATAATCAATCATTTTCCCCAAGATTCAAGTTTGAGAACTGGTTTTAGAACACCTAGTTCTAAGTGCTTTTAAAGTCTGAGATGTGTACCCTGGAACTCAAGAAGCAGATCTAGATTCATCTCCTTTAAGAACATTGGAAGAAATTCCAATCCACTTTTACAAATGATGAAACTGAGGCTCAGAGAGGTTAAGTGATTTGCTTAACATCATAAAGCAGGTATGACTAGATCTTACTCTGTTCACTCCAAGTCAAGGGGCTTTACACACCAAAGCAGGGAGTGAAATAAAAGATCTTAACAGTCATCTTGCTGAAAGCCTGCTTATAGCACCTATTACCTGAATCTAGAAATATGGGTGTTTTGAGGATCCCATTCTCCCTTTCTGTAAATTTCCCAGAAATGAAAAAATTGAAGACTTCACCAATGAAGCCATTAGGAAAGTCTCCATAAATTCATGATGGAGAAGGACAAAACTTCTCATAGGCACTGACTACATCCTATTTTATTTATATCCTCGAGGACTAGTCTAGTACCTGAATATCTAATTGTTGTGCAACAAGCATCTATTAGATGCATGTATGAATAAATAAATGTGTGCATCCCTCATTTTTCCCATCAAGAATTAGTAATCAAGATAACTTTTAGCCCTGGCCAGTTGGCTCAACGGTAGAGCGTCGGCCTGGCATGCGGGGGACCCGGTTCGATTCCCGGCCAGGGCACATAGGAGAAGCGTCCACTTGCTTCTCCACCCCCCCTCCTTCCTCTCTGTCTCTCTCTTCCCCTCCCGCAGCCAAGGCTCCATTGGAGCAGAGATGGCCCAGGTGCTGGGGATGGCTCCTTGGCCTCTGCCCCAGGCGTTAGAGTGGCTCTGGTCTCGGCAGAGCGATGCCCCGGAGGGGCAGAGCATCACCCCCTGGTGGGCAGAGCTAGCCCCTGGTGGGCGTGCCGGATGGATCTCAGTCGGGCGCATGCGGGAGTCTGTCTGACTGTCTCTCCCCATTTCCAGCTTCAGAAAAATACAAAAAAAAAAAAAAAAAAGATAACTTTTAAGCAGAGAGAGACAAGAAAAAATGTATCTTCTATTTATCTATTGGCTTTTGAACTATAACTTATTGTATTATTATTTTTGTGTTTTCTCTAGTAATTATCATATATAATTAAACTTTTTGCAATCTATTTAGAACTAATAGTTCATCTTTTCATGCAAAATGCAAAAACTTTGCAGCCGTATGTCAATTTACTGTGTCTCCCCATCTTTATGCTCAAGTTGATATGCGTATTGTATCTACTATGTTTTAAATCTCACAAGACAATGTTAGAATTTATGCTTTAAATGTCATGTGTATTTTAAAGGAATTAAGAAAGAAAATATAGTAATTTTATTTACTTCAGATATTTACCATTTTTTATGTTCTTCATTGCTTCCTAAAAATCTGCTTTTCCATCTGGTATCATTTCCTTTCATTCTAGAGAACTTGGTTTAACATTTATTGTAGTGTGGGTATGCTAGTGATGAACTCTGTTTTCTTTTAGCTAAAAATGTTTTTATTTTGTCCTCATCCCTGGAAGATAGTTTCACTAAACATAAATTTTGGGTGAATAGGTTAGATTTTTTTAATAATTTCAAAGATGTCCTTACATTATTTTCTTGCCTTCATCAAATCGTTGTCTCCCTATTTATAATGTGTCCTTTATCTCTCACTGCTCTGAAGATTTTCTCCTTACCCTTTGGTTTTTGTAATTTGGCATGATTTTCTTTATATTTATTCTGTTCAAGGTTTGATGAGATTCCTGAATATATAAATTTGTCTTTCACCGAATTTGTAAAATATTTGCTCATTATTTCTTCAAATATTTTTTCTGCACTTTTTCCTTTCCTCTTTTGAAAATTTAATATAGTGTAAGTTAAACATTTAATGCTATCTCACAAGTATCTGAACTTCTTGGTGGGGGTGGGGTGGGGTGGGGGATGGGGGTTGTTTGCCTGTTTTTTTTCCTTTTTTTAACATTGGATCCTTTATATTGATCTATCTTCCAGTTAACAAACTCTTTCTTAGTCATTTCCATTCTGCTTTTGAGTTCATTCAGTAAATTTTTACTTCAGATATTTTATTTTTTTACTTCTGTTTGGTGCATTTTAACAGTTTCTATTTATCCACTACTTTTTTTTTTATTTATTTCAAGCACATTTTCTCTTATATTAATCAGTATAACTATAGTAACTAATTTAAAATCTTTATCTACTAATTCTAACATCTGGGGCAAGCAGGGGTCAGTCTTCACTATTTGTGTTATCTCTCAAAAATAAGTTATTTTTATAGCTATTTCTAAATTGAATAGTTTTATATTATATTCTGGTTATTGTAAATGCTGTGTTGTGAGTAATCTGGATTCCGTTACATTCTGCTGAAGAGTGTTGAGTTGTCATTTTTGTTGTTATTGTTATGATAAAAGTTAAAGCAATTAAATTGGATAGACTCAAACTTCAAGTTCTGCCTTTTGGGTAGTGGCTCAAATCTCAGTTCAATTCTTCTATTTTTAGCTTAGCTGTTTGGATTCTACACCACACATGCTTGAACCAGAGATCTGGGTGGAGTTTATATTTTGCAGCTGTGGTTGCCCAAAACTCCATCATCTAGTTCCTTATGCCACAAAAACTGAAGGTTTTCTACAGAAGTTTTAGCTTCCACATATCATGCTAACTGTAGCTAAAAGCCATAGTAATAAATAAGAAAATTATCCAATACTTCTTTCTTCCAAGCGTCAATTTTGCCTTCATGGGGCTTTGTTTTGTTTGTTTAATTTCATCTAGAGTTTATAGGTTTCTGTTTAGAGAGGGTTAGTCTAACAGGAAGACACTTAGTCATCTGAGAAGCAGAACTCTCCCAATATATTTTGAGAAGGAAAAAAAAAAGCCAGCTTTTTCAAACTACCCCTCATAGTTCCCTGGTCTACTGCATTTTACAAAACTTTACATATTTCAAAGGTAAAAGAGGTGTGTTTGTGGTGGGGTTATGAAGGAACAGAATCCAACTATAAATTCAGACATTACTGGTTCTTTAACATGCTTCATTATAGCATCTCTAACATGTCAACAAGTATTTATTGGGCATCCACTGTGTGCCAAACAGAGAATTTTCAGCCAGGACTCTTGATGGATAGTACATGTTGAAGCTCTTCCAACTCTGATTAATATAAATGTATAGGTTTTCCTGTTCTACCTGAAGCATAATGAATAATAATATTTGCTATTTTGAGTGCCAAAAGTATGTCATAAACTGACTCTAATCATAAGAATTCAGCATTTTTATCATCTCTGTTTTACATGAGCAGTGTTATAAAGCAGAAAATAATCAAGGGTTAGAGTCAGATAGGCCTAGGTTTGAATCTCAACTTTGACACTAGCTATATGACCACATCCTGCAGCAAATTAATTAACGACTATGAGCCTGTTAACTCACCTATGAACTGAGCATTTAAAGTCATTGCAATGATAAGAAATAACAGGAGTAGAATACCTAATACAGATCCTGGCTCATAGTAGCTCTTACTATTTTATAAATGAGAATTCTTAAGATGAGAAAATTTAAATAACTTGCTCACAATCAAGAAGTCATTTTGCCACCTAGTAAGTGTCATAACTAGGTTTCCACCGTCATGTCTATGCACTTGTCTTTACAGTTGGCTGCACTATCTCTGTGATAACCACCAATTATTGAGTACCCATTATGTCCAAGAACTACCGTAGGCACTTTACATACCTAGAGATAACCCTGAAACTAACCAAAGATAAAAAATACAAAAATCCTTAGATCGGGCAAATTGTTCCCCTCATAGAATCATCAGAATTGTAGATTTTCAGATAATTCTGATGAGACAGAGTTAAGGCCTTCCCATGGGGGAGGCCCTTGTCCCTGATGGAATTGCTGTTCACCCCAAAATGTCAAATAAAGACACTGGTGTTTTTCTGGAGAGACAGAGGTTCTGTACATGGCTGCCTGTGCCAACTTTATTCAGGAATACATTTCAATGGCTCAGAGAGGTAGGGAGAGAATGAAGTTTGGACAGGGGAGTAAGGCCCCCTCAAGCCAAAGACAGAGTCCAAAGTCCTCTGCTCCTTTCTGTGCTTTGGAGAAAATCAAGTTGGGTATTATCCACACATTTTATATCTTGCATTTCAATCAAATCCTGAATTATAGTAAAATTTCCTTTGTCAAGCCTGTCAGTGGGTTCAAGATTCTTGAGAAGTATATATGGACCTTCCATACCCACAGTTATTTAAAATGATCACTGAATTCACTTAAAAGCAATTATCTAGTCTGTTGTCCAGATTCTACTTCTCTCCTATGTAACGTAACGTGTTTTATTGCGTCTGTTTATTATCCCATAATTTTTTCCTTACATTTTAGTGTTAAATCTTAGTCACATTATCAGTCTTATTGTACATCTATTCATGCATTTATTTGTCCAACAAATAATTATCAAATGCCTGCCTTTGCCAGACAGAGAAACCAGAGACATGCATAGCGTTTCACGATCTCTGTCACAGCCCACACAGTGAGCAGACAGGTTCCCTGGCTCTGAGGGCAGAGATCTGGGCTCTAACTCTGTCTCCCTGATTTACTAAATGAAAGACCTTACTTAAGTCATTTAATTTCACAGAATCTCAATTTACACACCTATAATGTGGGGATAATTTACTGACATCTCTAACAAACAGAGTCTTGCAAGGTCCAAATAAAGTTGAGTAAACAAAAGCATGAAAATTATAAAACAGTAGATAAATGTAAGTTCTCGTTATGATAATTAAATGTTAGGTATCACTTATATTTGTTACTATTTGTTTCTTTCAGTGTACATTCCCAATAATTTTCAAAAAAAGCTGTTGCTATTATGTAATAGGTAAGCACTACACCATTACACTAAGGCTTCGCATAGAACAGTAGAGTGAAGGGGTAAAGGAATTAGTTAAAGATAGCATGTTTTTGCCAAATGCTTTTGTTTGTTTTACTCATCAAATAAAGGCAGCCCTGCCTTCTTGGAACCTACAACATAGTCACAAATATAAATACTAGCTATTAAAGTATTGGTTTGTTGAGTGTTAGTCAAGAAGAATTTTGAGGTGCTATAGAAGCACAGAACAAAGACCCCATGAAGACAGTCATCCCAAACCAGAGCTCTGCAGGGGAATTTGCAGTTAACCAAGCAGGGAGGGAAACAGGAATTCTCAGGAAAAAGAAAAAAAAAAAAGTAGTACACTTGAAAAATGAGAATCGAGGGATTGAGGGATAGCAGAACCAATTTTAGGAGTTGAAATAAATCCACTATATCAGGATGGGAGAGATCCAAGACCAGCCTGGTGACCTTGGCCAAGGTCATATCATGCAGGGTCTTCTAGAGCAGTGGTCCCCAACCCCCAAGCTATGGACTGGTACCAGTCTGTGGGCCATTTGGTACTGGTCCGCAGAGAAAGAATAAATAACTTACATTACTTCCATTTTATTTACATTTAAGTCTGAATGATGTTTTATTTTTTTTAAATGACCAGATTCCCTCTGTTACATCTGTCTAAGACTCACTCTTGACGCTTGTCTCAGTCACGTGATACATTTATCCCTCCCACCTTAAAGGCCGGTCCGTGAAAATATTTTCTGACATTAAACCGGTCCATGGCCCAAAAATGGTTGGGACCAGTGTTCTAGAGCACATTATAAATTTGGGTTCGTGAAAAGCCATTGAAAGATTTCAAGCAGGGTAAGGTGATCATTTTTCCAATTCTATAGTAATTTTGAAAACAGAATGGGAAATAGATGAGAAGGAGCAGGAGTGAGTGTAAGCAGGCCAGTTAAGAACCAACTGCAATGATCCAAGGAAGAGAGAAGGGTGTTTTGTACCAAGCTAGTAGCAATGGGCTAGAGAGAAGTGTCTGAGTCTCAAATATCTAAGAGCTGTAAACAGTTAGAGTTTGAGAAAGATTAGATGTACAGCAGCAAAAGAGAGCTCAAGAATGATTCCAGGTTTTTGCTTTTTGCAACTGGATATGACAATGATACTTTTTTTTTATTAATTTTAATGGGGTGACATTGATAAATCAGGGTACATATGTTCAGAGAAAACAGCTCTAGGTTATTTTGCCATTTGCTTGTAGTGCATTCCCATCACCCAAAGTCCAATTGTCTTTCGTCACATTCTAACTGGTTTTCTCTGTGCCCCTCCCCTCTCCCATCCCCCTCCCTCACCTCCCCCCCACCCCGTAACCCCACACTCTTGTCCATGTCTCTGAGTCTCATTTTTATGTCCCACCTATGTATGGAATCATATAGTTCTTAGTTTTTTCTGATTTACTTATTTCGCTCAGTATAATGTTATCAAGGTTCATCCATGTTGTTGTAAATAATCCGATGTCATCATTTCTTAAGGCTGAGTAGTATTCCATAGTATATATGTACCAAAGCTTTTTAATCCACTCGTCCTCTGACGACACTTGGGCTGTTTCCAGATCTTCGCTATTGTGAACAATGCTGCCATAAACATGGGGGTGCATTTCTTCTTTTCATACAGTGCTATGGTGTTCTTGGGGTATATTCCTAACAGTGGGATAGCTGGGTCAAAAGGCAGTTTGATTTTTAATTTTTTGAGGAATCTCCATACTGTTTTCCACACTGGCTGCACCAGTCTGCATTCCCACCAGCAGTGCAGGAGGGTTCCCTTTTCTCCACATCGTCGCCAGCACTTATTCTGTGTTGTTTTATTGATGAGCGCCATTCTGACCGGTGTGAGATGATATCTTATTGTGGTTTTAATTTACATTTCTCTAATGATTAGTGATGTTGAGCATTTTTTTCATATGCCTATTTGCCATCTGTATGTCCTCTTTGGAGAAGTGTCTATTCATTTCTTTTGCCCATTTTTGGATTGAATTGTTTGTCTTCCTGGTATTAAGTTTTACAAGTTCTTTATAAATTTTGGTAATTAACCCCTTATCAGACGCATTGTCAAATATATTCTACCATTGTGTAGTTTGTCTTTTATTCTGTTCTTATTGTCTTTAGCTGTGCAGAAGCTTTTTAGTTTGATATAGTCCCATTTGTTTATCCTGTCTTTTATTTCACTTGCCTGTGGAGACAAATCGGCAAATATATTGCTGCGAGAAATGTCAGAGAGCTTACTGCCTATGTTTTCTTCTAAGATGCCTATGGTTTCACGGCTTATATTTAAGTCTTTTATCCATTTTGAGTTTATTTTTGTGAATGGTGTAAGTTGGTGGTCTAGTTTCATTTTTTTGCAGGTAGCTGTCCAATTTTCCCAATACCATTTGTTGAAGAGGCTGTCTTTACTCCAATGTATGCTCTTACCTCCTTTGTCAAATATCAGTTGTCCATAAAGGTGTGGGTTTATTTCTGGGTTCTCAGTTCTGTTCCATTGATCTAAATGCCTGTTCTTATGCCAGTACCAGGCTGTTTTGAGCACAATGGCCTTATAGTATAACTTGATATCCGGAAGTGTGATACCTCCCACTCTATTCTTCCTTTTCAAGATTGCTGAGGTTATTCGTGTTCTCTTTTGGTTCCATATAAACTTTTGGAAAATGTGTTCTATATCTTTTAAGTAAGTCATTGATATTTTAATCGGTATTGCATTGAATTTATAAATTGCTTTGGGTAATATAGACATTTTAATGATGTTTATTCTTCCTAACCATGAGCACGGTATATGCCTCCACTTGTTTGTATCTTCCCTGATTTCTTTTATCAATGTTTTATAATTTTCCAAGTACAAGTCTTTAATCTCCCTGGTTAAATTTATTCCTAGGTACTTTATTTTTTTGGTTGCAATGGTAAAGGGAATTGATTCCTTAATTTCTCTTTCTGACAGTTCATTGTTAGTGTATAAAAATGCCTCTGATTTCTAAGTATTAATTTTATATCCTTTTGTCTGATATAAGTATTGCTACCCCAGCTTTTTTTTTTCATTTCCATTTTCGTGAAATATTTTTTTCCATCCATGTATCTTCAGTCTATGTGCATCTTTTTTTTTAAGGTGTGTCTCTTGTAGACAGCATATGTATGGGTCCTGTTTTCTTATCCATGCAGCTACCCTATGTCTTTTGATCGGATCACTTAATCCATTTACATTTAAGGTTATTATTGATATGTAATTGTTTATTGCCATTTTATTCTTTAAAATTGTATTCCTCTTTTGCCATATTCTTTTTCTCCTTTGATCTGTTTACAACAGGCCCTTTAGCATTTCTTTTTTTTTTTTGTATTTTTCTGAAGCTGGAAACAGGGAGATACAGTCAGACAGACTCCCACATGCGCCCAACCGGGATCCACCCGGCACGCCCACCAGGGGCTATGCTCTGCCCACCAGGGGGCGATACTCTGGCCCTCCGGGGTGTCGCTCTGTTGCAACCAGAGCCATTCTAGCACCTGGGGCAGAGGCCAAGGAGCCATCCCCAGCGCCTGGGCCATCTCTGCTCCAATGGAGCCTTGGCTGCGGGAGGGGAAGAGAGAGACAGAGAGGAAGGAGAGGGGGAGGGGTGGAGAAGCAGATGGGCGCCTCTCCTGTGTGCCCTGGCCGGGAATTGAACCCGGGACCTCTGCACTCCAGGCCGATGCTCTACCACTGAGTCAACCAGCCAGGGCCCCCTTAGCATTTCTTGCAGCCTTGGTTTGGTTGTAGTGAATTCCTTGAGGGTTTTTTTTGTCTGTAAAGCTTTTTATTTCCCCTCCAATTTTAAATGATAGCCTTGCTGGATAAAGTAGTCTTGGTTGTAGGCTCTTGTTCTGCATTACTTTGAATATTTCTTGCCATTCCCTTCTGGCCTCAAGTGTTTCTGTTGAGAAGTCAGAAGTCATCCTTATGGGGGCTCCTTTGTAGGTGATAGCCTTTTATTTCTCTAGCAGCTTTTAATATTTTCTCTTTATCACTTAGCTTTGGTATTTTAATTATGATGTGTCTTGGTGTTGATTTCTTTGGGTTTCTCTTTAATGGAGTTCTCTGTGCTTCCTGAACATGTGAAATGTTTTCCTGCCTTAGTTGAGGGAAGTTTTCAGCTATGATATGCTTGAACAAAGTCTCTATCCCTTGTTCTTTCTCTTCTTCAGGAACCACTATGATGTGGATGTTATTTCTCTTCATGTTGTGACAGAGCTTTCTTAGAGATTCCTCAGACTTTTTGAGTCTGTTTTCTTTTTTCTGCTCTGCTTCCATGCCTTTTTTTATCGTGTCCTCTAACTCTCTGATTCAATTCTCAGCTTCATCCATCCTGCTTTTAATTCCTTCCATGGTGTTCTTCATTTCTGATATTGTATTTGTCATTTCTAACTGATTCTTTTTTATTATTTCAATGTCCGTTTTTTATATCTGCTATTTATTTAGGTGTTTGTAATGACCATCTATTGTTGTTCTAATGTCTTTGAGCATCCTAATAATCATTATTTTAAACTCTGCATCTGATAATTTGGTTACATCTGATTCATGCAGGTCCTTTTTTGGGAATTTCTCTTGACTCATTTGTGTTGCATTTCTCTGCCTTCTCATCTTCTCTGTGTAAGAGAAGGTCTTGGCCACTGGAGTCCACTGGGTGTGGCCTCTGTTCCCTAGGTGTGGTCTGTCTGCAGGCCTACCACCTCTCTGCTGTTGCTGCCTAGGGCGTTTGGGTATGGGCGTTGCTGGTGCCTTCCCACTGGGGCTGTTGCTGTGGTTTCCGCCTTTCCTTCACGGGGTGGCTGTGATCATGTGCTCGGGTATACAAGCCTTGGTGGCCTTGGCCTTCGCCCCGCCCCCATGGGTGTCGTTATGCTCAGCCCTGAGGACAGTGGCGAGCACCTTTGCTCAGCTGCAGGTCTCCACCTGTTTCTGTGCTTTCGCCCTGCCCTTGCAGGAGGAGCCCACTCGTGGGACTGCTGCTAGCCTTGGCTCCACAGGCTGGGAGGGACTGCATGCCCACGCTCAGTAGTGGAACTCTGCCTGTTCTGGGCTTTTGGCTCCACCCCTGCGGGAGGAGCCAGCTCCCAAGTCAGGTCACAAGCCTCAGTTCCTGGGCGGGGCAAGGCTATGCTCCTGCACCCTTGCTCAAGGGCCTATCTCCACCCCTCCCAGGGCTCCCACCCTTCTCCCACAGGCTGGATTACAGGCAGCCCGCAGCTGGGCTTGACCACTTTCATACGCCCCCTCCTCCCCAACCAGGCAAGACTGAGCTCACACCTGGGCCCAGTGGTGGCCACCTGGCTTCCGCCCTTGCCGACAGAACCGCGCCTCTGCATCCCGCCGCCACCCGCCCTCCGGCGAGCCCTCAGCCATGTGGGTGCGGGTGCTGCAGCTCAGACCTTAAGACTCACTACTGTCTTCCTGCTACTCTGGTCCTCTCCTTTCTCTCCATCCCCCAGAGCCCCAGGTGAGTGGTTGTGAGAGAGGTGTTCTGTGCGGTCCCTTTAAGAAGAATCCTGGGTCTGAGAAATCAGACTCTTTCTCACAAACAGTATCCTGACTTGTTTCCAGCTAAATACTGTCCTTATGCCTCTTCTGGGCTCTGGAGCTGCAGGCTGGGGCTTTGTTCCTGGGGCTCAGGACCCTCCCCCTCTGCTAAACTCACTTCCCGCCACGCAAGTCTCTCCTGGCTGCTGTTCACTCTGGGGAGCTGGGCAGCCTTCTCCATGTTTCCACTTTTCCCACCAGTCTCAGTGTGGCTTCTTCAGTGTTCCTTGGTTGAAGAGTCCTCTTAGTTTTACTGATGACAATACTTACCAAGAGAGAAAACTATAGAAGGAGCAGGTCTGAGAAGAAAGATAATGGGTGAGTTTGGGGGTGTTCAGTTCAAGGGGCCTGTGACAGAGACTTGTGATTGTCCTCCCAACATGCATTCTGGGGTCTGGGGGTGAGGAGAAGGTGCAAAAACTTTGATCTGACCAGTCAGTTAGGCAAACTATGTCCTTGTGCCTTGGGTCATTTTAATAGATTTGCTTAATTTCTTATCATTCTATAGTGGATTGAAAAAGCCTAGGTCTGTTTTTCTTTTTCAAAGTAAAATCTGACTTCAAGACTACCCAGCTAGTACCACACCCCCTAGCTTAGCTTGCAACTAGGTATAGTCCCTGGAATAAGTATGTAAGTGCCATGTACAACTACGGACTCACTTCCTGAGGAGGGAGCTGGTGGCCCTCAGCTTCCTCTTCCCCCTTTGTGCATGTTGGAACACAGTTTATTTGGGACATCTTTCATCCTAGGGAAGAGGACAGAACCCTGGATGAAAAAGTAACAATATAGGGGGGAAAAAAAGTGCCTCCCTGGACAACTTCATGAAACAGACCTACTTGCCCTCCCTGGAACGCCCAAAACCTTTGGACTATGGTATGAGTGAAATCAAATTCAATCATATTCAAGCTACTGTATTTTGTATTCTCTTTGTTACAGCATAGTAGCCAAGTGGAGCTGTGTGGTAGGAAGTCCCAGGAGAGCTGGAGAGTCTTCAGAATATAAAAGGTTATTGAAGCTATGGCAAAGAAATAAAATAGTCTGAACAAGAGAGAAAATAGAGTGAGAATGCAGAGACTTGATTAAAACCTTAAGGACCCGAACAGAAGGGTCAGGTACCAAATCCCAAAATTAGGAAGCAAACTGGAAAGTGACCAAAAAGGTGAGCAGACCCCAGGAGATGGCGATGATCCAAAAGAGTGGGCAGTCCTGGGGAGGGAGCATACAATGTAAACGTCTGTTTCATCGAGTGAATTGAAGCTCATTGGGGAGAAGTGTCAAGGGCATGGAGGAGAGTAGAAGCCATACCCAAGTAAGGCAACATGGCTGTTCAGAAAGTGTGACTGACGTAAGAAACAGGTAACCAATCCAGAGATGGCAGAGGTAGCATTTTTTGAAGATGGAAAAGATTTGTATAAGGGAAGCATAAATATAAGTCATAGTTCTAGGTCATGAAAAGGTGAGAATGAATGAGATGACCTAGAGCAAAGTACAGGAACTATCCCCAGAGAGAAGAAAAAACATGGCTTTTATTTTAACAGAAGGGAAAGAGTTTATGCAACCACACATCTGTTCCACTACTGTGAGTCCAGGTTCACAACCCCTTTTTATCGTCACATTAGACAAGCCAGTTACCAAAGCAGTCAAGTGCAACTAATAAGAGATAAGAGTTTTTTTAATAAGTATTTATAAAAATGATCTTACTTTTGCCGTTTGGAAGCCAACCTACTTAATGGACAATGGATGCTAAAACTGTCTACATTTTATATGTACTAATATGTGTGGACAAAATATATGCAAATTCCAACTCAAATGTTAGAATAAGAGCCCCTTGAGGCAGGAATTTTATACAGTCTTTGTTGGAGTCCCCAGAACTTAGTAGATGTTCAATAAATATTTCAGGATTCAGTTAAGTTAAAACTAGACTTTGTAAAACAATGAGTTTTCTTTACTAAATTATTCACCATTGTGTGCCTTCAAGTAGCCAGTAACCTGGCTGTGTATTTAAAATTTGAATAGAAACTTACTTTCAAACTTTGGATGTAAATACAGTTAGCATTTTGAATTATGACCAAATATTTGGCCACTCCAGCATTTTCAGGACATATCAAGGGCCCAAATCCTCTCAGATTGGTGAGAAGAGGTATAGCTGTTGGAGAAGACAACAGTAGCAGAAAAATTTCTGAAATTTCGAAAGCAGAGAGGTAGGGGGTGGATAGAAGAGCTACAAAGATCCCTAACCTGACCAGCCAGTTGGATAACCTTTGTCTCTGTGCCTCAGATCATTTTAATATATTTACTAAATGTCTTATCATTCTTTCATGGGTTGACATAGTCCAGGGCCTCGCTAGTTATCTTGTCCCTGGGGTGAGTTTCTCTTTGAGGCCAAGAAGTGGTTATGGGAAGGAAGTATGCAACTAAACACACTCTGGCGCCAGTTTTTACTGAAGCTCTAAAACTCACCCTACCATGTCCCTGGTCTCTGAATTATTAGTCTATTCACCCTCTTTGCCCCCTGTCAGAAGATGTGACTAAGACACGCTGACAGTTCCTGGAGAGCTGTGTTTCTCTTTTCTGGGTCACTGCAAGTAACCCCCAAGAACATAGCTCAGACGATTTGGTTGATGAGATCCCCAGCCTACGGTTTTTATCTGCCTTCAGGAGCAGAGTAGACAAGGGATGGGGAGCTCAGAAACATCAAACTCTGACGAGAGCTGATCTGGTCCAATCCCTTTGTTTTCAGACGAGGGGATTGTGACCTGAGATGGGAAAGCAATGTGCCTGAGGTCCTGCAGCAGGTTAGCAGCAGGCTGAGCCTGGGATCAGGTCTCCCGGGTCCGGGTCCCAGCTGCCCCTTAGAGACCTCTAAATGAAAGCATGATCCCCTTTCCAAATTCTTGGTCCTAGCCATTCCTGTCTTTTTCACATGGGTCAAGAAGGAGATAAACATGCACATCTCTGCCCACATCCTCACCTTAGTGTGCCGCCTTCCTGGGGGCATCTGCACACTGCTCTCATCTGCCCATGCTCTAAAAGAAGTCATTCTCAGAGATCTGATCTTCCTGGGTTCCCTATGGCATTCTGCAAATTCATCCTCTCAAAGCAAGACATCTAGGTCTTTCAGGTCGCCCTAGTCTACGACCATCCCTTGGAGACAGGGAGCAATGATAAAGCTTGGAAGAGTCACGCGTGACTCCAGGGCCCCTTGTATGTCTTCCAGGCATTTGCACACATATGTTTATACAGGCATAAACACACACATACACACACATATGTGGCAGCTCAGCAAGCCAAAATGAGAAAAGAAAAAAAAAAAAGTCCCAGGCAGGAGAGGAGAAAATGTCCCCTTTATATCTGCAGGCTGCCTCCAGCAAAAGCATTCCTAAATACGATAGGTTAAATATATTGCTGCCATTACACTCTACAAGAAACACATTCCATAAAAATGAAGGTGCTGTAAATTATACAAATATGATGCTAACAAGCCAGGAAACGCGCCGCTAATGAGGTCAGCTACAGAACTCCCGCAGCGCTGCAAATCACGTGCCAATCCTGCATGTGAGGTACAAGAACGGCATTGGGTCAGCATTTTCCGAGTGTGTTTGTAACCCGCTGTTTGGTGTATGGTTAACACAGGTAGATAAAAAGCCTCTACTTCTCCCCCTAGCTCTCCCCCCCAACTTTGTTTATGTGTCAAATATCCAAGTCACCAGACGAGCATGCTCTGCATTAATGTACCTGACTATTATGCCTATTGTTCTCCTGCTCAGAGTAGAGAATTAGTCACTCAGATGTGTAAATATTGGTTACAGTTTTGAAGCATGCAAGCTTTGTGTTTCTATCAGCCCCATTCCTGGAGGAATTATGCATGCTGTTGGCACCAGGTTTTGTACACACTGTATTTGCTAAAGCTCTAAAAATCAAATAAACATGTTCTCGGCTTCTGAATTATTAGTCCATTCACCATCTTTCCCCGTTAGGGGGGGAAACAATAAACACGCCGAAATGTGGCATTTAGGAACTGCAACAAGATTTCTGCTTGGCATTTACAAGTTGGAGAACAATCAAAACACCCTTCCGATGCCTTTGTCACGCAGCCTTCAGCACAGAGAGCCAAGATGTCTTTGAAATCACTCCTGGCCTCTTGGCGATCGAGACCTTCACCTAGGGTAGAGATGCAGCCTCCTCTTCCGGAGATGTCAGATGCGGGGACTGGTGCCCTCAGCGATTCAGAGATGAGGACAGACAGAGGGTTCAAAACCCAGGCATCCGAGATATCCGCACCACCCAGATTCGGAGGGCAGAGCCACATCTGTAAGGACAGCCCAGCTTTCCCCTCTGAGAGTTCCAAATTCTCTATTTCCTGCTCCCAGTTAGGACGTAGAACCCCAAGACGGAGCTTAAGGGGTATGGCTCAGAATGGTTAGATTCGCCCAGTATACTGAAGATCCCCAAACTAGAAGCCATTTAGGGGGGAAAAAAAGGCCAACAATTTAATAGGTCAATCCCTTAGTTTCTTGGCATATTTTTTTTCCTACCAGGATCCAGGGCAATTTAGGTTTAAAGCCATTGAGGGTGAGTGAATAGCAAAGTGAGAGGTTTAATGTGAGTTGCACAAAAGAATATAAATGAACAATTTCCCAGGTAAATATGATCACAAAAATGCCTCCTACACCCGACAACGCCAAACAAGATATTTATGGTACCGCTTCAGTTTAGAGCCAACAGCAGGGGTAGGAGGAATTCTGTTCTGAACCTCCTGGCCTAGCCCTAGTCTCAGACACCTGTTTATACTCTATCGTGAAGGTTTTATAGAGTCAGTTCCCCCCAGTCCAGGGGCCCTGCCATGGATCTATTTGTATACACATATCACAGGTTTTGGAAATAACTTCAGCACATAAATGCCATTATTTCCAACAGAGTTGGTGTAAACTATATTTACTACTCAAGCACTCAGCTAAAAATCGAGCTGCAAGGAAACAGCAGCAGCAGCAACAACAACAAAGAAATCAGTGACAGCTACAAACCACAGCCACAGATCAAACCAATTCGTAAAGTGGCCTTGAGGTGGGAAGCACAAAGCAAAGACGTAGCAAGATGGCAGGCGGCAGCCGTGCTCAACACAGTCGAAAGGAAATTGAATTAGTAATGCCCCGCTCTGAATTAAATACAGGCTGCATGTGGGGGGCATACGGGGATGTAGAAAGGAGAAGGGAAGTACAGAGGGAGGGGCACACAGTGAGAAGTGTTAGTGTTTCTCGCCACCGTAAAAATCTCAACAGTCTGTGTGATCGCAGACAAGGGGATCTCAGGGACTGTACAGAGAACCCTGGAGCTGCTCCTGACATTTAACAGCTCCCTGATCTCCAGCACTGTCCAAACAAGAGGAAACATCGATGGACAGCATTCCCACAAGTCACGACTCTGCCCTCCCTTGGAGGTGTGAATTGTCTTGCTTCCTACTTCAATTGAGAAAGATAAAGCCACAACACCAGAGCCACGCTCACACCCCATGTGGGGACTTGTCATTCATTCATTTCTGTGACAAGCATTCACTAAGTGCCTACCATGGATTTGGCCCTGGAAAGGATAGAAATATATGTAAGACATTATAGTCTAATAGGGGAATGAGAGGCATTAAATAAGGAAATGATAGTTAAATAGAAAAATGACCATAGCTTCTCAGGAAAAAAAAAAACAGCAGTGTATAATTGATATTCAAGGGACAGAGTGACATGAGAGCTAATGGCTCATTGAGGTCCAAGTGACAAGAGAATGCTATAGGCTGGGGTGACCCAGAAAGGCTGCAAGGAGGAGGGTGCTTTGAAGGTAGACAAGACTGAGCTTGGCAGAATAGAGAGAGAAGCAGAATCAGTGCAAGAGAATTGTGTGAGGTAAAGACCAGGAGGTGGAAACATATACGACATGCTTGGAAAGTCTAAAGAGACCCCTCTGGCTGGTATGCAGATTTGCATAGGGGAATAGAAGCAGGTATGGTTGGAAATTGTTTGTTTCTATAGAATGCTTACTAAGCAATTGTTAGAGATTTGGTCATGGTTGAAATTTACCTGTAATGAACACAAGGCAGCCTTCAATAGAGGAAAACCCATATTCCTATAGCCTACTTAAATTTACATCGAGGGAGAGTGAGTAGATGCAGGAATAGGCACAAGACGGTGTGTGGAGGAGGGAGGGCACACCCGTCTGCAGCCTGTGTGTGTCCACACGCTGATGTGTCTGCTCTGGGTCTTTATGCCCCCTCCGTCCTGAAAACCACTGAAGCAGCAAACAGTCCTGCTTCCTCTCAGGCCGACCTGTGTGTTTGGGAAAGAGGCAGGGAGGGACAGTGGGACAGGAAGACAGAGACACGGTTCTTCCCGGCCAGCAGAAGGCTCTTGAACTCTGTGAGAAGGTCGGCTGTTTGTAATGGGGATGAGTCGAAAATTGCCATAACCCAGAGCAGACAAAGTGTGAAATATGCATTTTTCTCTTTCATTTTACACCAGTTTTACGAGACCTCTGTGTAGATGCAGCAAGCAAAGCCCTTGGCTTGAGCCCTGCAGGGTTGGCAGATTTATTACTAAATAAAAAAAAGAATGAAAACAGTTCAGCTGTCTAGCCAGGTAGAAGGGATTATCTCTACTTGAAAGAAACCAGACCAAAAAAAGACCTGCTGTGGTGAAGAGGACCCCTGCTCTGCCCCGGGCTGGGTGACCTCCAGCTGCAGTTGAAACCACTAATTCTTAAGATGGTTCATAAGTCCAGCTCCAGCCTGGCCAGAGGAACTTACTCTCTCGGAAACACCTCAGGGCTCTTTGTGGCAAACTGTCCCAAAATCTGTCCAACCACAGTGACGTGCTGGCCTGGTGCAGACCCATGAGTCTTCCACCCGCCATGGAGGGGACGGGCCCACGCCCAGAAAGCATCGCCCAGCTGGGGCACACAGGGGAACCCGGGTCTCAAGCAGCAAGTTGCCAGCAGAGCTCCAGGCTCCCAGAGAAGCACCAAGTCAAGAACACTTGTATTCAGGCCTTTGCCTCCACCCTTCCCAACCGGAAGCTCGGCCCAGAACAGCCCAGCCTCGAGTCAAGTACTCTACCTAATCACATTTTCAACAACAGTAAGGCAGTAAGAATACCAAAGATGAATTTTTAGAAAACACACTTCCACTTGCATCACCTTATCTGAGCAATTTTCCGTTTTACCAGACTTTACTGAACGCTTGCTATGTGCTGGGCATTGGGCACATGATGACGGAGCCCCTGCCCTCGCGATGACACTCGCACTGCCAGGCTGCTGCTGCTGCTGCCCTGACTCACGAAGGACACGCCCATCGGATAGCAGAGGAAACCGGCTCAAGGAAATGAAGTACCGGCCCAAGGCTGCAGAGCCAGCGAAGGAAAAGCCCACACTCAGGAGCTGGCTCCTTAGAACTGATGTCCTGCAGGCTCCACCCACTCGTGGGGCTTCTCCTGTCCTCCCCTCCCCTCCCCTCTCCTGCCATCCATGGAACACACCTTCCTCTCAGTTCTCCATTGAGCTATGTGGCTTCCTGCTTTTATCAAAGGCCACAGTCACCCAGAGGAGACTCTCCTTCAGATCAGCCGTGCTCCTGCTCCCCCATACCTGAGCCCACTGCCTTGGTCTCTGCTTACTGCTTGCTCACCATGGCCATGAAGAATCTTGGCTCTTCTCACCTTTGACAACCTCCTAGCAGCACCCTAACCCCTGTCTGCCCCTGGAATCTGAGACCCAGAAGTCCCCTGCTGGGGCTTTCTTGCCCAACTCATTGCAAAGAAAGAGGCCCACCCTCACCTTACCTCCCCGGTGGCCCTGCCATCCTGAGGGACCTCGGGATGCCACCTAGGCCTCAGCCTTTGCATCCTTGTCCCACACACTTCCCCTCACTTCAGCACCCAAAGAAGTGGAGAATTAATGTTTACAGAGCACTGTGAGGAGAAAAAGAGCCAAGCACTTCCCATCCACAGGAAGTAATTTTAATTGAAAAATGAAATCACAGATTACATGCAAATCTTTGTTGGCAAATTTCAATTACCACCAAATTAAATGCATAGCTAAGCTAAGCATCTTCAGGATAGTCCATTTAATGTTTTCCCGGGATATGTCCACAGCAGTCAGAAGCGGCATGATCGGTGCCCTCCTGCAGAAGGAGTTCCAGGAAGAACACAGGGAGCTTGGGCTCTGGCTGCCTGGGGTTCTCACATGCAGACCTTAAGCAAGCCTACCCGGGCTGAGCAGTGGCCACATAGGGCAGGAAAAGAGTAGAATCCTGACCGGTTTTACCCACTCAGCTTCCCGTCTTTCCAAAAAGTGGGCATCAGCAATGGAAAAATTAGAAAATGCTCTAGTAGCAACAAAATTAAAAATTACCTAAAAGAATTACCTTGTCTTTTCGTGTTACTTTATAAATGAGAACACTGAGGCTCAGAGCTCCCCTTGAGGGAGCCAAGGCAGCCAGCTGCAGAGCTGAGACAAGAATGCAATTCTCATCACACTCCAGGCGGGATACTCTGCCTATGGTACGGGCTCCACACCTTTCCGGGGGCTGGGGATGACCAAGCTGCTTCGATAACGTTCGTTATTATTTCATTCTCGTATTCTACTTCGTACTGGTGGCTGTGGCAGGTACTTTGCTCGCTGCCACATTGCATTCAGTATAATCAACACACAGCTACTGAGTGCTTAGGGCGCACCAAGCACCATTCCAGGCACTGGCACTCCAAAACCAGAGAGCTGACATTTCTCACCACGTCCTGTAGGGCCCCGTGAGAGTGGACGGTGCCACCATCACACCTGAGACTAGTTTCAAAACAGTCTCTCCAACTAAACTATCAGTGCCTTAAAGAAAGAACTGAGCCTGACCTGTGGTGGCGCAGTGGGATAAAGCCTCGACCTGGAAATGCTGAGGTCGCCGGTTCGAAACCCTGGGCTTGCCTGGTCAAGGCACATATGGGAGTTGATGCTTCCAGCTCCTCCCCCCTTCTCTCTCTCTGTCTCTCCTCTCTCTCTCTCCCTCTCCTCTCTAAAAAAAGAAATAAAAAAAAAAGAAAGAAAGAACTGAGATAATTAATCTAAGTATCTCCACCTCTAGATCTAGCATGCATTAGATCCTCCCTTAATGTATATTAATGGAAAGTAACCCATATTTGAAAAATAAAAATAAAAAGTCTAATATCATGGTAGTTGAAAGTGGAAATGTCCGTGTGAAGTTTGACCCAGAATAGCAAGGAGGTGCCTTTCATCCCAGCAGGAAGTTTCCTATCACTGTGATATTATTTCCACGTTGACCAATATTCAAGTGGCCAGAAGACGCCAAAGAGGATTCAGTTAAGCCATAGCCATGCCTCTCACAGCATCTGCCTTGCCCTGGGCACCCCTGCTCCAGCCTAGTGTCAGGACCTTCTGACCCTTGCAGGGTAGAAAGCCCTAGGAGGAGGTGATTGTTCAGACCTGTCCCCAGAGTGGGAAGCCAAGCCACTCTGTGAGCTGGAACAACCGCCATGTCCAAGGCCCCCATCCTGAGCCTGATAGGAAAAGCCACGGCGAGTGTGACAAGCCCGGGCTGATGGGGAGAAAGTCCCCCTCCACCAGGCCTGGGCCCCAGAGAGGGCAGTTCTCTCTCCGACTCCACCTCTGCAGAGCATGTGGGTTCTTGTGGCCTTATCTGCCAGATGGCTCCCGGAGGAGATGATTTATGAGGTGCAGAAAGCTCGCTGATAAATTTTACTGCAAGTCCCCGGCAGAAGACTGGGGGTAGCAACAGCCCAGCACAGGCAGCTCTAATGGAAAGTGCCGTCACCAAAGAGCAAAGCATTATTTATGACTGTCTGTAATGCCGTTCAGGGGAAATTCATCATCGCCTCCCTGCTCCTTGCATACGGGGACAGCGGCACCAGGGAGGGGAGCACAGGACAGGTGGGGAACAGTTAGAGCTTCCCTGGGAACCTGCCAGTGAAGAGCAAGGCCATATTTTCCCTCAGTGACCCAGCTCCCCTTGTCAAACACTGACCTACAAATCCCCTCACTGTCCTTCCCCCCCCCACACTGTCCCTGACCCCCAGCCCCTCCTACCCACCAAAACAGAGAGAAGAGAGAATAGGAGTGGTATTTTCTCATTCTCTGTGTTTAGTATAGATTCTTACCCATCTGCACAGTTGAAAGCAGTCTTTTCCAGAAGCAAAGGACTGGACAAATGGTCATGCCAGTCCCTACCAAGCTCATAACAAGAAAAGAGACATTCTGCCATTTTGCAAAACTGCTGAAGAAACAGAGACAAGGGACCCAGAGACAATACACTGACCTAGCAGTGGTCACTTGGCAGTCAAGGCCATGGAGCTCATGAGTCTGAAGTCCCTCATGGGCCCTGAAGCACTCTTCCCTCTGACACACAGCACGGCCATATGGTGGAATCCCTTCACCCAGACGGCCTGTGCGCTCAGCTGAATGAGACATTTGGGGGTGACTCTATCTCAGCCTACCCTTTCCCACCACATCAAGAAGTGCAACCCCCATCCCTATACTTCCTTTTAGTGCATAGAGAGTGTAATAGGCATGGATCACCATCTGCCTTACATTCAAATTATTTATGCCTAAGTCTATCTCTATTATCAAATTAAGTGCCCTTTGAGGGCAGGGTCTGTATCCTATTCATTTTATATTTATCTCCGCAGTAAGCAGAGCTCCTGGCACATAGTAGTCTTGATAAATGCCTGATAATAACATTACACTGTAGATGTAAGATACACTGGGATTGTGGCCCCATGTGTTCTTACACATCTGTCACCACGCTGGTATTCATAGCATTTCAAAGTAGCTTGCCCCCATGCACACATCCATCAGCACCGTATAAAGGAAAGAGCACTGGCTTCAGAGTCGGGAGGGATGGGTTTGAACGGGCAACAACCCCAAACATTCTTTGATTACATAACACTGGCCAAGGCAGATTTCACCACTAGCACAATGATTACACTTGGGCATCTCAGCTTACTTCAGCAAGACTTGGTGTGCCGGGGAGTAAAGGGATAATAAAGTCTGCCCCACCTAATTTACAGAACTTCAGTGAGAATGTGAATATGGTAAGCAGCAGGAGAGCTGAGACCCAGGAAGGGGGCGGAGCAACTTGTACCACATGGTTCTCTATGCCAAGCACTATGCTAACTTGCTTTGCATGGGCTATCTCGTTTAAATACCTTTACAACAGTTCTATGGAGTCAGTTTTATTATTATATTCAGAGTATAAATTTAAATACATGACGTCAACTCCTTCACTAACTGGCTGGGTGACATTCAGTTGAGTTGTTTTCCTTCTTGGGGCCTTTTATCTTCTCTGGGACATAAAAGGAGTTGGATTAGATGCTTCATAAGGTCCCTCCAGCTTCGAATCCCTGAGAAGCATATAGGCATCCTGCCACCCAAGCTGCCCTAGCACGTTAGCCCACGGGAGGGGTCGGGTGTGAATGGGTGATCAGCATTTCCCAGAAGATAAGCTATGCATGCTGGGGCTACATGGATTTTTACCTGAAGATCTGTGACTTGGCCTAAAATGAGGCCTAGAAATCTGTATTATAAATAAGCCAGAGATTCAGAAGTACATCCAGATGGAGAACCATTGATCTAAGCCAGTGGTTGTTTTTCTATGCATTTTTTATTATATGTTCTGTCTCTTTGAATGTAACATTTACATCAGCAAATCACAGGGAAGTTGGACAAAAAGAATAGGAATATCTTTACCTTGGCCTCATGACCCCATCATCAGCTTTCATTTATATTTTGAGATTCTCACAGTCTTTGGACTTCATAAAAATGTACTTAGTATTTAAGACAACGGTAAAGTTTTAAGACTTTAAAATAGACCATGGTAAATAGGGTTCATCAGCTGTAATATGGCTGACTGAGTGACCAGGGCTGCCTGGAGCAGCCGGGCACCCTGAGGAGAGCCCCAGCTCAGGGAGTCGGAGTGCTGGGTCCGGTTAGTGACGGCTGGCAGGGACCCAGTCCAGGGAAAGTCAGAAACACATCACTTCCTTTCCGCTCTGCTTCCAAGTCCATTACCTCCAAAGGAGGAAAAGTATCCCAATTGATTACAAAGTGATATTTGCATATAAAGTTCCTATTCATACTTCAGTTCAAACCTGTTTTTTGTTCTTCTTGCTTTTCTAACTAAACTGAAGGGGCTCCTCCAAATGGCCGATCCTTTTGGAAACCAAGCCTTCATTTCCATCTTTCATTTCCATGTTCCTGGTCAATAAAATGACAACGATCTAAACTAAGACCAGAAAATTCTAAGACATGATGGACCCAGTGGAAAAGTAGACACCAAGCAGCACTTCCCTTGTCTCACCCGAGAATTCAGGAAGCTGTTTTTGTCATTTTTCCCTGTGTGTGTCCTCAAGAACAGACCGCAAAGTGAATAAAGGAACGGCTCTTGGCATTCCTGTTGCATCAACTGCCTTCCCTTGACTATCCCTTCCATCCTAAATGCCCTCCCCACCCTCTACAACAGTATTGCAACTCTACCAATCATTTCAGGCCCAAACCAAGACCTACCTCTAACAAAAGACTTGACAAAAATCTCACAATCCCAACTGGAATTCTTCTCCCATAACATTTAGTGACTTACTAAAAACTCTCCTGACCATCTGCTTTGTTATCTCAGTTAATTGTGTGCTTTTCTTCCTCTGCCCCCTAGTCTGTGAGCTCCTGGAGAGTAGGAATAGAATCACACTTTGTGGTTATAACTTCACAGTACCCAGAATAGTGAGCTGCCCTTGTAAGTTTAGATTTAAGTTAAGCTGACTTATAGTAGTTCGCCTTAAGATTTTCTTACTTTATGATAGTGCAAAAGCAATACATATTCAGTAAAAATGGGCTAGGCTGAGCTATGATATTCAGTAGGTTAGATGTAGTAATGCATTTTCAACTTACGATGGGTTTGGTTCATCGGGATATAACCTCATCATAAGTCAAGGAGCATGCTCAATCAAATTGAACTGAAAAGGCAGCTAGGCTTCGTTTTGTTTTATAAAATGAAGTAGAAAAATAAGGTAAAGTCCCCTTTGTGTTTTACTCTCTTTCTGATGCATTTGTGTGCAGGGAAGTGAGAAGGTGCCCTAACCATTCATCCTCCAAGCCTCTCCCTCTGCTTCTTCAGATGAGGCACAAAGTGCACAAGAGCTGGGTGGCCCCTAACTGAGAACCTGTCCAAGGAGACAGGCTTCTGGGAAGATTCCTAACACCCTGTGGAGTCTTCAAGCTCTGCCATGAAGCACAACCAGCAGGGATTAGCAGAGCAGCTAAGGACACACTTTCTGAAGACAGCGCTTGCCTGGAGATGTGGTCAGCAGAGCAAGCAGGGGGCCATGCCTTCAGCCTTCCCAATCCCTGAGGAATCAGAGCAGCTGAGCTTTTGTGTACAGCTATACTGGCCACCACCAATCCGGGACCAGGACCCCTCTCTTCCCAAGGCCAGCAAGTGAGCAGGTGGGGGAAGCAGGAGGGAGGACAGACTGGGGTTTGCCAACAAAGCAGTGTTGAGTCTGTGACATCAGCAGCCACTCTAGAGCCTGGGTTTGCACATTATCTTTCCAAAGTTGTTCGTGTCCTCCTGGGCAGTGTGCCCACAATGTGAGTACTTCCCTCAAACCATCTGGGGGGGGGGGGGCAGATCCTTGATAATGATGCTGGGGCCAACCAGTGAGGCTTCCCATGGCACAAATAACCCAGAAAATGAAAGGAAATTATGTATTTGGATTTTTCCCTAAAAATCACTTCTTGTAAAATTATAGGTTTGTGAAGCTCACAAGTGTCCACATGATCGTATATTCCAAGCTCTTCATTTTACAGATCAGGAAACTGAGACCCAGACATGCCAAGGGATTCACTCAAGGTCCTCC
The DNA here is from genome assembly GCF_036850765.1 of Saccopteryx bilineata. Taxonomy (NCBI): domain Eukaryota; kingdom Metazoa; phylum Chordata; class Mammalia; order Chiroptera; family Emballonuridae; genus Saccopteryx; species Saccopteryx bilineata. Next base: position 29,178,437 of record NC_089495.1, read on the forward strand.
ATCTGGTTAGTGACAGCGAGGGGCAAAGCCCAGGCTTCCTGTTCTGTAGTCCGGCATTATTTCTAACACGAGCTTCAAATTACACTAATTACTCATTACTGGCTTTTACTCAACAGACGTAAGAAAACACATGATTTCGGACAAGATTCTGATTAAAATGAAAAAACTACCCAAATGCAGTTCTCTATTTTCCCTTTAGGTTCTCAAAATCATCCTGGACAGTTTCGATTTTGCTAGGAGGAAAAATTAAATGAAGAAATGGCAGCAACATAGATTGCCCACCTATATCCCATCCATCATGCTAGGCACATATATGTAAATTATATTGAATTCTCACAAAAATCCAGAAAAGAGGCATTAATAGCCTTTTATATATATAAATGAGGAAACAAAGTCTCAGGAATGTGAAGAATTGGCCCAGAAAGCAAAGCTAATCAGTAGCAGAAGCAGGGTTCAAACTCAGATCTCATGGTTTCCATGCCCGTCTCTCTGCTGTTCCATAGTGGATTTAGGGTTCTTGGGGTCCTCCAACAGACATTGTTCCACATACCAAATAAGGGTCACAACAAGGCAACAGGGCAAGTCAGGGCCAGGTAGCCACAGCCATTCCCCAGGGTCCTGTCCCCACTCTACTGCCTCTCATCCTGAGCCACGTCTTCTGAGTATGCAGCCTCTGGGTGGTTGTAAGTTGTCCTGAAACAATCCCCCTCTGCTCTGGGTTCAGGTAGAAAAATATAAAAGGGGCACAGAGTGTTTCCTCCTGTCCACACCCCAGAGATGGTTTTTCCTCACAGAGGCACATAGAGAAGAGGTCTATACCCATAGTTTAGCTCTAATGGGGCCCCCTCCCTTCCTGACAAGGACTCTATGAGGACAAATGAAATAATATACCTGAAGTGTTTTGAGAGCTTTCTAAGTGCGACAGAAATATACTAATGGACCTGCTGGTGCTGATAACAATAACAGTGGCGGTGATAGGACTATATCCATGGTCGTAATTTAAGGGAATATTCAAAATGAGAAAACCCAACCAAAATCAATCCACTGAACTTTATTTAAAAGAGAGGCTGCTAATAAAAATATTATGGGAATGTGAACTCTTGGGAAATAATGATGATCTTCTTCTATTAAAAGGCTCATCAGATCCATTTCCAAAGTACAGTTCAGTTATTTGTGGGCTCTTTGCCACTCAGTGCAACAAGTTGTCTATGAAAAAGAGAGAGAGGGAGGGAAAGAAGCCATCCATGTTGTGTGCTGAAGCCCCGGGTTTGGGAGAGAAACAACTGGCCTGTATTTCTAGATCCATTGCCAACAACTTCCATTTACAAAAGAAGCTGGCATTGGTGAAGCATCAACCTTTGATTTCCTTCTTTTTTCTCTCACCTCCAACCCCATCAGCAGCAGCCACATAGCTTGTATTTGGCATTAATAATGGCATGATAATGGGCCGGTGCTGTCTTTTTCAGAGTTGGGTAATGGCGAAGAAAAGTCTACCCAAAGATGAGAACACAACACAGAACGTGCTTAGGGTACCCATTGCATCAGCTAACAGAATGTTCCCATTGCCGTATGGGTCTGCTCCCTATTGTTCAGATTAACCTCTTTGAGGAAGTGGGGGAGGGGATATTAAAATCTCAGACTAGGAGTAAGGAAGAGATGTATTCAGTGAAAACACAGCCCCAAGGGGTTTGTAACAATGAGGAACTGGGCAAAGGGAAGAAAGAACCCCATTGCAGGCCCAAGCAGCAGGTGGATTCCTCACCCCCATCTCATTCTTTTGTCGTGTCAATGAGATGGGAGTAGAGAAATGGACACTCTAATGCCCTTTCAAGGCTTCAATGTTGAAAGCCCCTAACCATGAACATCATCAGAAGACAAAAGACAAACACCAGGACCATTTTAGAACTTGCTGAAGCATCTTAATTCTGAGCTCTGGGAAATATCTCCAGAAACAGCACGGATAGGTAGACTGCAAGGGCAGTCAGGAATGACTGGTTGCAGAATGAAATCCATCACCATTGTTTTCCTTCAGAGATAGGATTGCCACTGAACAAGGCTGGACAAGAAGGCCACCTGGAGTAACGCTGGGCTGTTCATACCGGCATGCCCGCACTCCCGGGTTTACCCAGAGCAGTTTTCTGTGCACAGAACAGGCCAAACCAGGACAGACAAACCTGAGGACCCCCACCTGGTGTCTGGCACCCCCTGAATTTGCCATCTTCTTCTCTTCACAACAAGAAAGACAGAGTTTTCAGGGCATTGCTCCCTAATTACCTACCTGATTCAGCTCAAAAATTAGTGAAAAATTGACACCGTTTTTATTAATTCACAAAAAGCAAAAGTCATCTGTCCACTGACCATGATAAGCCCCTTCCTGATCTTCCACTTCAGCGCTCCAATGCACTGCATGCAGTGAAAAATTGCTTCTGTCTTTAATGAAAATAGCTAAGAAATGTGCATGTACCTCTGTGTTTTCCCTAGTGGTAATTTAAATCCTTGGTTTTTTTCATATTAAAACACAGGTGTGTTATAATAAAACACAAAAAATGTGGATGCTTTTTAATATTAAACCTAAAACTCAGACATTTAATACTGGCTTTGAGATGTGTTAGGCCAGGACATCTCTGGGGCCTCTTGTTCACCCCTCTGTGCCTTTATCTCAGTGAAAAGGTTTAAGAAGCATCTCTCTGAATTGGGTTCCCTTCTGCCTGGCCCACTCCTTAGCTAAAGGATTCCATTCAGTCATCTGTACAATGAAGTTTTTAAATCTTCTGAGTCTGGACATAGTCTACGGAGATGTGATTCTAGAACTTGTTCCCTAAAAGTCTTCAAGAGAAGAAGAGTCATGCACCATTTCGGATGATTAACCAGAATCTTCATGTTGTAGGAGACTAAACCCCCTCCTTCTGAAAGGCTCTTAGCCTTGTTAATTTATAGTGTTTCCCCAGCCCCATCTCAGCCTCTCTCTGCCTCACAGCACACAATGATCACTGGCTCCATTCTCATCCCTGTTTCCTGGTCCCTTCATTTAAACAATGCTGTTCACTACCATTCTCACTCCATCCCAAAGAGGTGTTAGGATTCACTTCCAGAACAAAATGGGGCCATGCTCGTGCTCTCTCCAGCTCCATTACTACAAAAACCAGCTTTTTTTCAAGCCCATCCACATGCAGACACTGCCACACCTTCCAGCGAGGACCCTGCCACCTTACTTTACGCCCCCGTTCCCTTACTGGTGAGTCCAGTGTGTCTGAGTCTGACATGGAGTGGGAAGAGGCAGGAAACCACTGCAACACCAGCTTCTAGTTCCAGCCAGAAGCACAGCTTTTGGACCTGATCATCAAAGCGAACCCTTCCACTCCCCAACCCGGCAGAGGGAAAGACACCTGCCTTTGCAATGTTGCTCCCACACAGAAATTCAGCATGAGCATGATCGTGGTGATCCCTGGTGTTTCCTTGTCACGTAGCACTCTCCTAAATGCAGTTCCTCTGGTCTAAAACCATGTCAGCCAAATCCAAGACCACCTCATCTCCATGTATTCAGGCCCATCCCAGAGTGGGAATTTGGCCCTTAGCTAAACAACAGCTCCCCAGGCAGTGTGGGTTTGCAAATCAGAACACAACCTGAGCACCGTCCTCGGCTGACGGCTGACGTTTAGTCCATTCCAAGCTCAGGGGGATTCTGATCTCCCTCTCAGCCCTCCCGCTCGTTCTTGAAGGAACTGCGACTGCTTGACCCAACAGTCTGGGACTCAAAAACATTTTGACTAAAAGAGAGGGGGTCTTTAAAATAATGCTCAATACTGTTTGGATTCACTGCAAATTGCTTTGTAGATAGCTTTTGTAAGGAGAATTCAATCTCATTTCCAACGCACTCAGATGAACACAGCTATGATTTCTTCCTGAGACCTAATATTATACGGGTGAGGTGCAAAAGCATCCCTGCTGGGTGTCACATTTGTGTCCAGGGAGCTTAATTATTTTCAATATAGTTCTTGAACCACAGGTACTGCCATACCCAACCACGCCCACAAAGTATATGTATCGAGACAATTCCAGTGTTCATGATATGGACCAAGAGCACAACACAAAACATTTTTAAAGAACTTTTATTTACTCATTTATTCCAAAAATGCTCACTGAGCACACCTGCAGACACTTTGACCTAAGATCTACCTGCCTGGCTTCAGTGGTCCTGGTGTTGGAGAGCAGAGAGAGCAGTAAAACACGCTTGTTTAGTATGCACAAACAGACTATACTATGCTTACACCATCACTCTCTCCATCTCCGCTCCCCACCCCCACTCCAACTAGGCCCTCTACTTACTCCCCGAATAAAGGACGGCAGAGCAGACATGCCAAGAAGAACAAAAGAATTCTTCACTTTCAAGTTGCTAGGGGAAGTCCTGAACTAGAAGGATTTTCAGGAAAAATTTCAACTTTACTGGGCTCAAACCCCCACTGGCTTTAGAGGGTTCCGCCTACCTGAGGTGTGGCCCACTGTCTCTCTGGAATGTACCACTACTTATAAGCCACCTCAGAATGCAATCTGAAGAGTAGTTTCCCTACCTCCTCAGCATGGCCCAATACCTTGCCCTCCAAAATACTGCTAGGAAGATCTTATGGAAGCCTCTCCACTCATCCTCTTAAATATAAACAGGAAAAGTTGTTTTAAATATTTACCACCAAACACTAGGCATGCCAGTGTTAGGCATGTGACAAGTCAGGACAGTGACTGCCTTTGGATACAGACAGTCTTTATGCAAGGCAGCTCTGCACCTTTCACACTGGAAGACTTTCTCACCCCTTCTGACTGAAGTGACCCAGATTCCTGCTTTCTAACCCCCTCCCCAAATGTCATTAACCGTAAGTCCAGAAGACACTTCAGCGGCCAAGAAGCTCCTATGTCCAGAGTAATAATCTATCCATTTCCAGCTGAGTTAAGTCACTCAAACATCCTCCATTGATTGTCCTCTGTTGAAATAACCTATACCTCCGTCTTCTCCTCTGCCAAATAGATCACATGAATGGCAACCATGAGGAGACAAGAGAAAGAACTCACAGTATCAAGGAAATAATCAAATGCCCCAAGTGAAGTTGTGCCTTAATGATCATTCAAAAGAGGGAAACAGGCCTTGGCCGGTTGGCTCAGTGGTAGAGCATCGGCCTGGCGTGCAGGAGTCCCAGGTTCCATTCCCGGCCAGGGCACACAGGAGAAGCGCCCATCTGCTTCTCCACCCCTCCCCCTCTCCTTCCTCTCTGTCTCTCTCTTCCCCTCCCGCAGCCGAGGCTCCATTGGAGCAAAGTTGGCCCGGGCGCTGAGGATGGCTCTATGGAACTGCAGTCGCAGTTCCTTCAGGCGCTAGAATGGCTCTGGTTGCAACAGAGTGACGCCCCAGATGGGCAGAGCATCACCCCCTGGTGGGCGTGCCAGGTGGATCCCAGTAGGGCGCATGCGGGAGTCTGTCTGACTGCCTCCCCGTTTCCAACTTCAGGAAAAAAAAAGGAAAAAAAAAGAAGAGGGAAACAGTGAAAACTAGAGAGGGGAAGGAACTCAGCCAAGTGACAGTGACATGGCAGATAAAGGAGCCCACCCTGCCCCAATCTCCTATTCCTACACAATAACTCCAACGGAGACCAGCGCCCTCTAGTCCCACCCCCACCTGGAGCTGGAACTGGGGAGCAGCCCAAGCCTTATCCCTGCTGGGGGAGGAGGGGCACTTTTGATCCACAGCCAGGGGACCCCAGCCTTCTGGAATCCCTAGCTTGAGCATGCTCCCCTCAGTCCCCATGTCTGGGTAAAGGCTTCCACTCAGCATGTGTGGAACTCAAGAGCCACATGACACTGAAATGCTAAGTGAAGAGCAATTAACTTTTGCTTCTGAAAACCCACTTTAGCTTTCCATAACTCTTTGGGGGCCATTTCCACTAAGCCAAACCTCCCGCACATTCTCCCTCAGCAATAAATTACCTTCCTGGCTTTAATTAGCTGCCGGAGTGCAAACCGGGCTGCGTGCTGACGTGGCTGCTTTCCCCATAGGTCCCATTCTGTCACACAGACTCCAGGAGAATGGCAGCTGCAGGGAGTGGCTGGGCTGCCTCCGTGGGGAAGGCCTTGGCCTGCGGCTCCCTACTTGCCCACGGAGTGTGAGGGCCAGCCCACAGGTCTTGGCCTGGTGGAGGCTGATTTCTGAAGGAGATGGAATTGGTGAGAGAGGCCTCAGACCCTCCTTCAGCTCTCCAGGACCCTAGGTGATATGCCCCCATTCCCTCTCACCAGCCTGTCCTTCCAAACTGCCCCAAAACACATGTGCATGCACACACATACACATACTATACACACTAGCCCCCAGGTAGCCAATGTCTTTATCTCTCCTATCATTCTTGCTAAGGGAGAGATTACTGACAGAGCTTAATACATAAGCCCTCCCAGGGGAATTTGCTGTATAATTGTGAGCTAAGCTCGAGTCCAAATGAATAAATCTCTAAGCATGTGATTTTAGTCACGTCTGTGGACCGGAATGGCACTGGCTGGAAAAGAACGAAATAACAAAGCACTCTCAGAATCCGCACCATCATTCTGCGCCCAAGATTAAGATTTGAGGCCCATCCAACCCCGCCTCTAAGGAGAGGAGTGGCCGGCGGCAAGTCCCTTCCATTCTCTGGCCCAGCTGCCCAGGAGAAAGCTGTGCTAGGTGAACCCAGGTCCCTTGGGCCCTGCAACACTGGGATTCTGAAAACGTGTGTGTGTGTGTGTGTGTGTGTGTGTGTGTGTGTGTGTGTGTGGAGGGGGTGTGAGTGGGCAAGACGCATGTTAACCCAGACCTCGGCGCATGCTCGTTTCCTCCCATCTCCTGCTGTCTTCGAGGGTCTCCCACCCGGCCAGAGGCAGCATCCTGGGGGTCCAGAGTTGCACCACCCGGCACGGAGCCAAGACCCCAGGCTGCACCGCACACTCCCTCCCTGAGCTGTCTACCTACCCACAGCCCTGGGAAAGGGCTCTGTCCCTTTTCCACCCTGAAACACACTGACGCTAATGGCTGCTTCTCCCCCTGGCCTCCGCCCCGCTCACACCTCTCTGACAAGTGATAACCTTCCAAAGCCCAATTACAGGCTCCTTTCCGCTGCCCTGCCTTTCCTAGGAAAATAAAAAGTCCAAACACGAAGGCCCAGAGCCAGGCCCCGCTTGTCGGAGGCAGGTGACAGGCTCTGGGCACAGAGCTGGCTCTGATTAGGGGTGTGAGCGCGGCGGGCGCGGGGCGCGGAGCTCCGAGCTGGCGGAGACTCGCCGTGACTTCCCTCCGCGCCTCCCCAATTAACAGGCCGCCTGTCGGGGCGCGAGCGGGGGCCGGCAGGCAGGTACCCGGACTGTCACAGCCGCCAGACAGGTCCTCCCGCCAACCCGTCCCTGCCTGCCGGCGCTGCCCCCGCCGTCTGCCTCTTCCACAGCCTGTCACCCTCCCGACGCGACAGGCCGCGGAGTGAACGGTTCCGCAGCAGCCCGGAGAGCCCCGGGCCTGGGGGCTGCAGCCTGCAGCAGCCTCTGTCCATCGGCCCCTGGGAGGTGGCCGCCTTCCGCCAGGAGTCCTCCTCCCTCGTCCTGGCTCTCCACACTCCAGAGGACCTAAAGCAGCGGTTCTCAACCTGTGGGTCGCGACCTCGGTGGGGGGGTCGAACGACCAAAACACAGGGGTCACCTAAAGCCATCGGAAATATGTATTTTATTTTAAAATATGGCTTTAGGTGACCCCTGTGTTTTGGTCGTTCGACCCCCACCGGGGTCGCGACCCACAGGTTAAGAACAGCTGCCCTAAAGGGATATGGAGCAGAAGGGGCCTCCCAAATGCCTGTGAGACTCGAGTTTGGGTACTTTGGGAATCAAAGGAAATGGGCAACAGAGGCCTGTTCAGATGGAGAGACTGGATGAGCTGTTTGAATCATCTCACACAAATCCGCTGGCCTGCTAACTACAGTCACACCTGCCCCCAACTTTGCCTTGCCTCTGTCAAAAGGTCACCAGGCCCAGATTCTATTAAGTGCCTCACAGTTTCAGCTCCTGCCCACACTATTCTGCATGATAAGATGCCTGCCTTCAGGTGCCATAGGTCAGGTCCCTGACCTCCTCCTGCAGGCTTGACCTCACACCTCACTCTGGGCACAGGGACCAAGCTGGCATGGCCAGACCCTGTCAAAGCGCAAGCCCTCCATGACTGAGTGGATGTCACTACTGCTCCCTAGTCAGTGATCTAAGTAGAAATCCTTCCTCTTGCCAGCTTCCCTGAGGAATGCCCTGCTCCACTGAGGCTAATTCCTTGTCTGCCAGAATAGCTGGGTGCTGCTGGCTTTGAAATCTCTGATAGGTGGAGAAAAACTACCCATCCCTGACCTTCATAAACCAAGGATGCCTTCTACAGAGACAATGACGTGAACCGTGTCCCTTGGAATGGGGTCATGTAGTGCCCCTGACTCCTCCTTGCCACTATAGTTGAAAATCAATACTTAGGGTGCAGCCACTGTTGACTTGGTAACCTCAGGAAATATCTCTGCCCTTTATCTTCTCTTTACATCTGCGTCCTAGTCCTTTTAAGATGCTGCACCAGAATCCCGCGGATTAGGTGGTTCCCAAACAACAGACACTTTTCTCTCTGGGAAGCCCAAGATCAAGCTGCTGGCAGACTCAGTGTCTGGGGAAGGCCTACTTCCTGGTTCATCCACAGACACAGTCTTCTCACTGTATCCTTCCATGGCAGAGGGGGCAAGCTAGATCTCTGAGGTCTCTTTCATAAAGGCAACAGTCCCAATCACAAGGGCTATAGCTTCATGATCTAACCGCATCCCAAAGGCTCACCCTCCAATACCATCATCCTGGCGGTTAAGATTTCAGCACATGGATTTTGAAGGGGACACAAACATTCAGTCGATAGTGCTTTGTCTATAAAAAAAAAATCTCACGCTGGCACAGATTTGTGGCTTTGGCTATATCCAATGAAAGCTGGGTAGGAGCATCTGTGCCCATTCTGGAAATTAGTAAATCATTTGGGATGCCTCAAGGTTAGGGTGAGGTGGGGAGGAGAGAACGTGGGCCACATTGGTAAAGGATGGGGTAAAGATAGAGAAGAATAAATAACTCCCAAAGGGCAGGGGCTGTATCTTACTGGTCTTCCTATTCCTAGCATTGAGGATATACACAGTATATAGTGATTGGACACAGTGAATACTCAAACATTTGTTGAATCAATAAGGGATAGGTGACTCTTCTAGCTTCTTCAGCACCAGCAAGGCCTGGTATATACTTACATTGCCCTCTTTAGGCATCAGTTCAACCACCATCACCCCTGTGGGTTGCCCCATAAGAAAAGAAAGGGGCAAGAAAGAGAGATGCTGAGAAAGGAGAGACCAAGGATTAAAGACGGTGAGAGAGCACACAGGGACCAAGTCCAGCAACATGTGTTTTCTCTCCACCTTATACCAGGGCCTCTGGTATTTAGAGTAATGTTAAGTAGTTCTAAGAAGCTATCATATGATTCAGAATTCGCAAAAGGGTACTAAAAAAAAAGGAGGGAGGAATGGAGAAAGAAAAGGAAGGAGAGAGAAATTATCTGCTCCAAACTGGTCACTAAGCTATAAGGATACTTACAAATATATAACCTTTCATTTGCATGTAGCAACATCCCCCCTTGTAAGGGGGAATATAAAGTGATGAAGATGTAGGTAAGTAGAAACTAAATGTCAGCTCCTATGCATGGCAAGGAAGAACATTTATTAAATTTATTAATTATGATCCAGTTTTTACTTGCACAGGGAAGGATAATCATTTGCCCTAAAAGAGATGCCCTTCCCTTACTGAAGCCATGGAGACTCACAGGAAGTGCTCAAGGGTTTGAAATTCTGTATTTGAATTTCACACATGGTTTTTACTGTTGGGACCAAAATTCAATCAACACTTGAGCGTGCCGACACCAACATTCAAACCACAGGGGTCTTCACTCCTTCACAACAGACCTACAGAGAGGATCTGGTTAGTAAATTTGTTAACTTGTTCTGCTCTGCGTGTGTATGTGTGTGTGTGTGTGTGTGTTACATAAACTTATATATATATATATATTTTTAATAGAGTTAAAGTAGGAATAAAAGGACCCAGGCCAAGTTGAGGAAGGGAACAATTAACCTCATCTCTCTCGAATGTCCAGGGCCCAGCTGCCCAGGAGTGGAAACCATGTTCTCACTTTCATCTCAAAGCCAAACCAACATGAACATGTTGCTTAGAGACCAACCTTCTCTTTCAGCTCTGGCCCCAGGCCTTTGGTTCATGCCCAGAAAGGTGCTAAGTTAGAAGCCAGAACTCAGAGGTTATAACTCTTTTCTTCAGAAACTCTTCAGCAGGGGCTGGTTTCTGATTTCCCCTTTCCTTCCCTATTGCTCCAGGATTCAGGCTGATCCGGAGAACGTCACTGAATTTTCCTGACTCTGCATACTCATGGCAGCATATTGAATGGTATTGATGCCATAGACTGGAATACAATGGCACAGATGGAATGCAGTTTGGAAAAAGTCCTCTGCCATTCACAGAGATCTTTCCTTTCCTGAAACTTCCCCACTGGAAGCAGAGGGGTTTTTATATAGCCTGTAGAATAGCATAGCTTAGCATAGTCTCTAGCATACATAGCATAGCATATTCTATAGCATGTAGCATAGTGTATAGCATACTTTAGCCTGTAGTCTACTTGCCTTGATGGGATTTTCATGTGCAGCCAAAGATAATAACAATATCAGATCCTCTCAGTACTTAATGAGGTGCTAACGTTATGTTCATTTCATATATGGGGAAAACTCTGGCCCAAAGAGGTAACTGAACTTGCTCAGATCATGGTGCTGGTAAGGGCAGAGAAAGAGTTCAGACTTGGCCCTCTGTGAATAAACAAGGCACAGGCGGGCAGGAGGCTCCCACGTCTGTGCAGAATATCTCGGTTCCGACCTCTGTGTGGAATATTCTCGGTTCGGCACATCTCCGTCCGGAAGGACTCACGAGAGGCCTGAGTGGGACTGCACCGCTTCAAATTACCCCAGCAGAGGAACTTCCCCCCTGTGATTTCTCTCGCTTTAGTACCAAGCATCTGAGCTGTCCCTGTAGCTCCCTCGTGACGAGGCAACAGCAGGTATAACTGCATTTAACAGAAGGAAAGCCTGAGGCACACAGAGATGTGTTACAGCAAAGTCAGTGGTCAAACGCAGATTATAACTTGAGCCACCTGTCCCCTCTCTGGGACTCACTCCCACGCCCCAGGGCACGGCCCTGCTTCCTCCCCTCCCCCACTGTCTGTGCCAGCGAGCCCTGGGGTATGATTGACAGCCCTAGACTTCAGGGATCAAGCTTTTTAGATAGAGTTCTTGACACCAGATGCCTTTGGAGTGGGCAGGCAGGATGGGGAGGGTGGCTGTTGGGGGGACTGAAGGACACACTGTTCCAAAAATAGAGTGAGAAAAGACCGGCAGAGAGGCAGAAAGTCACAGGGAGAGTAAAGCAATGCTGCTCAGAGCCCCAGCCCATGGGAGAGAAGGGCTTCAAAATACCACGTCCAGAGAGGCCAGGGTGCCCCTCGGGTCAACAAGCGCTCCCTTCACCCGGTCCAGACAGCCTCCAGATTCCCTCCACCCAGCATCACAAGCAAGTCTCGAAGGCAGTTTCTAAAGGGGGATTTCTGGGCCTATGCTAGATTTGAGGGTTTTTTCTCTTCTCCCAACTTCTACTGAGACTTCTTTCTGAAATTCTCTAAATAGAAATAAATGAGAAGCATATTTGTCTCCTAATGGTGTGGGTTCTAAAACATGACACTTTGCCTCCACAGGGTCCTCCTGGTTCACATGTTCTCCATCAAACCCCTGGCTCACCTCCTACTCCAAACATCCAACTGCAATGGCAGGTCCCAGGCACTGGGTTCCGTATCTATGAGAATACACAGAAGTAGAAAATAAAGTCACTGCCTTGAAGAGACTTAGTCTTCTAAGTTAAGAGTACTCGTTCTGCTCCTGTGAACTCAGAAAGAGCATTAACAGCCCATGACTCAGTGGTCCCTCTGAGTTCTTTGGCAATCCATACAATCCCCAGATGGCAGGAGCCAAGCACACCTGTGGGGAATAATAATGGCACGCATTGATTGACCACCTACTCTTTGCCAGGCACTGAGCAGAAAGTTTGACAAATATTCATGAGGTCCTTAACTTTATACTTCCAGTGAGGTATTTTTATCTCCATGAGAAAATTATAGCTCAGAGGAGTCAAGCAAATGTCCCGCAAGCATCCAGCCAGCCACGGCAGAGATAGGATTTAAATCACACAGCCCAGAATGTGATAGAATCAACCAAGTAGAATGGAGAGTTGAATCACAATAATAATTGAATAAACTGTCAGGGCCAATTTCCACAGCATTTACTGAACACATGTGAAAAACAATGTTTAGATTGATGGTGTAAATGGGGACAACCTCTTTGGAGAGCAATGTGGCAATATCGATCAAAATTTTAAATGCACAAATCCTGCATGCCAGAAATTTCATTTATATGAATTTATCCAACTGTACAAGGATGCTCACTGAAGCACTATTGGTAATAGAAAAAAAGCTGGAATCTACCTAAGTGTCCATCAATAGGTAATAGGTTAAATAAACTGATTCATCCATAAAATGAAATATTAATACCATACATGCATTAAAAAGAATGAGGCAGGATGGTAGGTACTAACATGAATGCATGTCCACAAAACATTCCTCAATGAAAAGGCAACTTGCATTATTTTATGCATAATATGATCTTGCTTATGCTTCCAAGAATTATATGTAAAACACACACACATTTATAGCATAGCCATGCTTAAAATGTCTGGAAGACACATATAAAACTATTAACAATAGCTACCGCTAAGAGGCGGTGGGGAACAGAGACTTAAATTTTTTGGTTCACTTTTACAGACCCTGGATTAAAGGTTTCAATAATACTTATGCAGGTCACTGTGTTACACCTGTTGGAAAGTAATATTCCAGTGGAATTAAGAACAGGAAAGCAAAAGCTTCAACGTAGACCTGCCTCAAGGAGCAGAGAGTCTCAGGATTGATGTCCTTTAGAGGAGCCCATGGCTACACATAACTGCTCAGGTAACGCACATCTCACTCCTACCTGGTCCTTTATTCAAGAGCTGACACACCTGAGGTAAAGTAGAAAGAGTGTGGTAGGCTCTGACATAGGAAGACTTAGATCCAAGCCTGGCATTATGACATCAGGCGGATCACGGGTTTCCTTTGAACCCAAGTTTTCTCATCTATAACATGGGGTGGTGCTAGAACCCACCACCTAGGATTGCTGGGGAGCTCATTGGAGCAAAGAATATCAAAGCACTTTTTAAAATCAGGTTGAAAACTGACAAAAGGAAGTGAAGTCAGCCTTGACTAGTACCCACATTGGAGAGGCTGAGTCATCCGTGGAAGACGGTCCCACCCCCGTCCAGACACCAGCACCCTCTCCCTTTCTGCATTGACATCACAAAGTGATGAAAATCACAAGTGCTCACAAACTCTCCGAAAACATCACCCAATTCCTCTATTCCAAACTCAGGGGCCGGTGGCCTGGGATTATGTGGTCATGGAAAATGACCCCAGTGCAAAGGGCCCTCCAACAATGAGTCTTCTGCGTCAGCCTCTAAATCCCCAAGTAAATATCGGTTCATTGGTTTGTTGATTAAAATCACCGATGGCATATCTGATGGCTGCCCAGAGACCCAAAGAGCTGAAACAGCAGCAAAGCGACCCAGGAAACCTTCCACAATGAGCCTCACGTGATTCCTAAACTTAGTTCTGCACTCACGCCCTCTCCCTTCCTTTCTTCCCACTCAATTTCCCTTCCACTGCCTCCCCATGCCCACCATGAGTCAAAGCCTCCTTACATCAACAGAAATGCACTCCCTTAAGAGCACCCCTGGGCTGGAGAAAATAATCATTGACTTAATAGGCCGATAAAATTACATTAAGTAATGACAATAATAAGAATATAGACTTTGTAAAAAGAAAACTTGAGTCTGAATTCTAACTTTACCACTTATCAGCTACATAATCTTAGATAACCAAACCTCAGTTCCTCCATAAATTGGGGTTGGTTATAAAACAATCCACACAGTTATTAAAAGATGAGTAGAGGAGCCCTGGCCGGTTGGCTCAGTGGTACAGCGTCGGCCTAGCGTGCGGAGGACCCGGGTTCGATTCCCGGCCAGGGCACACAGGAGAAGCGCCCATTTGCTTCTCCACCCCTCCGCCGCGCCTTCCTCTCTGTCTCTCTCTTCCCCTCCCGCAGCCAAGGATCCATTGGAGCAAAGATGGCCCGGGCACTGGGGATGGCTCCTTGGCCTCTGCCCCAGGCGCTGGAGTGGCTCTGGTCGCAACATGGCGACGCCCAGGATGGGCAGAGCATCGCCCCCTGGTGGGCAGAGCGTCGCCCCATGGTGGGCGTGCCAGGTGGATCCCGGTCGGGCGCATGCGGGAGTCTGTCTGACTGTCTCTCCCTGTTTCCAGCTTCAGAAAAATGCAAAAAAAAAAAGATGAGTAGAGGAGCTGCTGCTATGCAAATGTAAGTTACAAATGTAGATGGGTAGTATTAAACCATCTTTCCATTAGTTTCCATGTGTTACCTAATGTGATCATCTCAACAGGCCCAGAAGGTGTCAAATGAAAAGAAACAAAGTTCTAAGAAGCGAAGCTCTTTTCCCAACATCATTCATCTGGGAAAAAGCGTCTCAAAGGGAGATTTTTTCTGACACTGAGCCCAGTGGTCTCCCCACTCTATGAGCAAAACCCAAAAGGCAAAGCTTGAAGGTGTTAAGAAAACAGAGGATGGGAGAGTCCAGAGTCCTGAGTCAGGTTTAGTTCCTTGCCCTCCAAAAATGCCACACCCAGACAGGTAAGTAGCAGCGTTCAATGGAGATACGGGTTCTAGGAGCTCACATAGGGTAAGAGGCCTGCAGGAAAGGCCTTGAAAGGAGTTAGAATGTGACACTGGTCTTTGGATGCCCAGCACCTACCACACGGCCCAGTGTGGACTGACTGATTGGTTTATACCTTACCACCATTGCTAACGGGTGCATAGTAGCCCCAATCATTGTTGAATAAATTTCAAAAGACAGAGAAGGAGGTGAAGGAGGAGAGAGGAAGGAAGAAAAAGAGGAAAGAAGGAGACCGCCCTCTCTTTCTTCCTCCCATTACCCCATCCCAGGAGACGGTGGTCCTGGCGACTTCTGCATACACTATGAAGGCCACAATACCTGTCCTACAGCATTCACAGAATTGTGGGGAGAAAGACATGAGAAAGACCGGTACAATAAAGCATTGTGCCACATAAAAAGCTGTATGCAAATGAAGACAATGCCATTAGCACATGACAGCTGCCTTTTCTTGGCCCTGGTCCACATTACCTTAATAACAGGAATGGGAAGGGTGAAGCGAGTGTGAAGAGAGGCCAGACTCCCAGGGGCCGGTGGCTCTCTCCGGCTATAGACCATGAATTCCAGCAACCCCTCCAACACCAGCCCCCCAGCCCATCTCCTCCAGTTCCCCCCATTACCAGTTTGAAAAGCAAAGTACTGGAAAAGCCCCTGCTTAGGCTCCTTTTAATTAAGTAGACACACACACACACACACACACACACACACACAACCACCCCTGGGTTTTGTCTGTTGTACTTTTGTTCTCAGGTCTGTTTGTACTTATTCAGAAATTACATAATTAAAAAATAATAATATTAAGTAAATGTGCACATCAGCCTGTCAAGCTGCCTGGGCCAACCTTCACTTGCAAACCACAGTGACAGCCCCTTTATTTCGCTCACTTGTTTTTAAGCACAAGATATGTCACACCTGGAAGTAATTAGCATAATTTTTACTAATTTATAGCTAATTACACAATTACTTTTCTATGAAAGGTTCTGGAAAGACACTTGAAGTTAGCTTCACCAAATCTAGTGGCAAGGAATTGCTTGAAAACATTTCGTTAGCTCCAAACATTTAGGAGGAGGGAGGGGGAACACCCAATAAAGTAATTCTTTCCTATTTCAGAGTGTTCAAATATGACGGGGATATGATTTCTCCAGTAATTTACAAAGCCAAATGTCGAAATGCGTCTGCTACTCCCGGCCAGCCAGAGGCTTCTCTGAGATAGGGCCCCAGAAGAAGTGCTGTTGAGAGCGCCCGGAACCTGGAAGGCACTGCTTCGCAACTGCCCTTGGCTTCCCATGCAGCGAAACTCTCAGACTGCCAACAATGGCTCTCCCTCCAGGAGTAAACCAGCCTTGTGACAGAATGTGACCCCTGGCAGGTGTCTTACTCAGCTCCTGAGACACTGTGAGCTCGAGAGGCCAGTGATGGATTCAAGCCTTGGGAGACACTTGACTCTCAAAGCGAGGCTCCAGAATGCCAGATCCTGAGTGCATTACATTGTCTAAATGGTGCAAAGAGAAACGAAAACACTCTCCAGTTCAGTTCCTTCTACTAACATCTTTAAGCCCCTACTCAGCAATGAGAGGATCTGTAAAAGGAACAAGTCCTGCCTTCCCTAATCATGCTGGCAAAGGAAAGAAAAATATGCCAATCAACCCACAAGTATTTATTGTGTGCTGCTTTAGGCAGAGGGAAGAGCAGAAAAGAAGAACCAGGTACAGTCCCTGATCTCCAGAGGCTGGCAGTCTAGAGACCTGATCCACACACAGGAAGTCCATGGCCTCATATGGCGCCAGTCCGGGGCCATTCAGCGCCCAGTGGGGCAGCATGGGCTGTAAAGTGTGTGGAAATGGGCTGAAATAAAAAGATGGCTGAGAACAACTGGAAGACAACAGCCAAGGGCGAGATGATGAAGTCCCAACTTTACAGGGTGTGCTGGGGTGGGAGCCACATTGGTTCGGTGAAAGTGAGAGTGTTCTGTCCGGCCCACACAAAGAATCCTGGGAAGGCAGCAAAGGTGACGCTGGGTGACGCTTCGCCGATTTCAACAGGAAAGGAAGGTAAGGAGTTAGCCTCACCCTTAAAACCTGAAGACCAGCCACCAGGTCCCTAGGAAGCCCTCTGGAATGCTGAGTTCTGGTCTCTGTCTCTTCTAGGGTTGCATATTTGGTGATAGTCAATAGACAAGAAGGACACAAAGCCACTGGGACAGGTAGAAGATGTCAGCAGAATTGGCTGAAAGGGCAGGAAAGTTAGTGGTTGTAGCATACATACTCAGCAGGGGTGACACCTCCCCAAGGAGGCAAAATTTGGTCCTTGGGGGGAGGGGGAAATCTTAGATATTGTGATGGTTGGTGGCCTTCCAAAGGGCCACAGTACATAAATAGATATACTATATATCTTGGGGTGAGAAGGATGGGGAGAAGCCAAGCAGAGCTGAAATTTTATCAGTCTGCAAGTTGGCCTCACCACCTAGATCATGAGTGTCCTAAGGACAGAGGCAGAATTAGGCCATTCTGCCGTGCTGCCTCCTAGCAACCGTCACCAGGCAGGAGGCACTCCACAGAGGTGAGTGCAACTGAGTGGGACTGTCCTGCAGTGGAGGTCTTGCTCTAAGGACCCCTGTGTAGAGGGGAGTGAGGTACGTGGAAGATGTCCAGTTTCTGCCAGGCTCACCTCAAGTCTACTGAGAGATTCTGGCAAAGGAATGTCCTCTGCCTCCCACAGGAGAGTCAAGTTAATAGCTAACACTTGGCCTATCTCTCTTCACTTTTTCAAATTACTTTCGCAGCTACTGTCATTTGACCCACACCAAAACCCTATGAGGCATGGAGAGGAAGTCATTAACGGCCACTCTTTGCGGCTTCCTTCACTCAGTCAACAGGTACACCTGAGTGCCCGCGACCTCAGAACTGAGGTTCTCAGCACTGGAAGGCAGACTTCAGCAGGAAGGGACAGGCCCTGCCCTCGCCACCTCACACTCTCCAGAGAGGACGCGTCTCAATAGCGAGATAGTTACTGTTCTGACAAATGTTGAGAAGCAACGTGAAAAGCAGAGTAAGGACAGAGAGGCACTTTAGAATCTGTGCTCCAGGAAACATCCCCAAGAAGGAGACAGGCATGCTGTGACATTCCAAATGCACATGAGCTAGTCACGTGAAGAGGTTCAGAAAGAAACCGGGACCCATGGAGGCTAAATGACCGGCCCAGTGTCCCACAGGCAGTGTGGCAGCCCTGCAGGTCCTAGCTGCCCAGACCTCCCTTTCGTTAAACTGATTAGTACCATGAACCACCCTCCTCTCTTGTTTTATAAGCAGAGACCTGGATCACAGAAAAGGCAAATTTGTGTGTACACATACAGACATATACCCCACACACACACACACCATACATACACAATACACACACCACACACATATACACATACACCACACACATCTCCACATACATACACACCACATGCACACACTCACACACATACATGCACATATACCACGTGCCACATACCACATAGCATACACACACATACACGCACACACACATATGTAAACATACACCACATGCACATACATTGCACACACACCATGCATGCACATACACATACATATACCACACACCACACACATACACACACATATATACACACCACATGCACACATACATTCACACATTCACACACACACACATGCCACACACCACAAAACACTCACACACACATACACTCATCCACAATCTGCTAACTCCTAAGGAAGCCCCAGACGGGCAGACAGGCTGTCAGGACACAGAGCTGAAGCACCTTCGGGACATCTGAAGGCGGGTGGCCCCACCCAGCCTCTGCTCTCCTGTAGGCTTGGCAGGCGCCTCTCTAGGGAGCGCCACCCCCTTCCCAGGATGACCTGACCCAGTCCACGCCCTGTGAACAGTGTTTATTCTTCAATGAGGCATGATGAGACTGTTCTGAGATTTCAAAGTCGGTTGGCGGTTTCATTAGAAGCAATCACGGAAGCTTTGGACAATTAGTGGGAAGGTTTTGACAGAGAGAATGTGCCCCAGCCTGGTAGCTCTCACGAGCACCCAAATCAGAGCCTTTCCTTCCCTTTGCTTCGCCTGTCACAGAAACTTGAATATTCATTCTTTCCCCTGAACATCAACACCTCTGGTGACTCAGCAGTCAGCTGTTCTTTCCCTCCACTCAACAGATGCTTTATTCATGCTCTAAATCCCTTGGAAATTTTCCTTGACCCTGGAAATAGAACACTTCCCCCCACAGTCCAGTGCCCTTTAACTTCACACATCCAAAACTACACGGTCGGTCCTCACCCTCAACTGTGAGCTTGATAGCGGCTACAAATGAGTTCAAAAGATGGTCAAAGTAAGTATCCGTGCCCCTCACCCACACCGTCAGTGAGGGGCGGACTGGGCATGTGCCTTGGAGCATTCTGGGTCTTGACCTACATTTTGTCTACTCCTCACTACAAACATACGAACAAAATATTAGGAAGCTCCACTATTCAAGTAAGAAAACTGAGACTGACAGTTTCAGGATCAAAGGAGGTCACGCAGCTACTACTCAGCAGAGCTCAGATTCAAACTCTAGTCCATCTGACTCGAAATCTGGTATCTTCCAACAACAGGATGGTGCTTCTGGGTTTCCTCTGCCTCCTCCACACCTCGGGGCACCAGCTGTGGAAAGCAATGCTTCCGGCAGGAGCGGATCTTGGCCAGCCCAGCAAATGCACAAGGGCAAGGTGAAGGTCTCCGAGCGCTGCAGCAGGAGCACGGGGCCTGGAGGCCGGCAGGCGTGTCTTACCTACACAGGAAAGGCTATTTATGGCCAGGGCTTCTGTGCCGGACAGCTGGTGACCAAGGCTGGGGCGGGAAGCTGCATCTATCCCATTGCTGGCTGGGATTCGCTAAAGAGGGCATTTCATGCCCGAGTCCAGACCAGGGACCCTGAGACTAAGTGTCGCAGCTGGTAGCATGACTTGCCTCAGAAAACCACCTGGTTTGAGGGGGGCTATTCTGATTAAGCCGAGAAAGGCCCTATTATGTTCATAGAGATTCTTTCCTCCTGTGACCTTCATGTCACTGAGATGAGCTTTCCATGTGCAAAAAAGATGGCTTCTGCAACCAAGTGATTTTTTTTCCTACAACGCTGTTCATCGTGTAGTAAAAGGCACCATAGAGTTGAAATCATGAAACCAGTGTCCTAGGCCTGACCTTGCACTTAAGCTGTGAGATCTTGGGAAAATCACTTCACCTCCCAGGGCCTCAATTTCTCCACCCAACAAACCAGAGGGCGGGGATAATGATAGTTTGGGGCTTCCAGCCCTGGAATTCTATCATTGCAGGCGGCTTGGGATGCTGCTTCTCTCCAGCACAAACATTGTCCTAGGCTATGAGAGGGGTGGGAGCTGGCAGAGGAGACACATGGCAGATAGAAACAAAGGCAAGGGGAGATTGACAGGGGCAGATCCAAGCAGGGGGAGCAAAGTAACCAGGGAAAGAAAGAACAGTCTGGTGGTGCGGAGAGAAAATTAGAGCCCCCGAGGTAAGCAGGCTCTTGCCAGTATTGTTGGAAACAAACAGTGACAGATTGCTAACATGTTACAGTGAAAATTACCAACATGACTGAGACTTTTGCACCATAACCAGCACCTCTTGTTATCTCATTAATAAAACTGATGAGACCAAATTGCTGAGAGGAGAAAACGCTCGTGTTGTATTGTGTCACTCTGGTTTTGCATGGAGAACACAACCACATGGCAAACTGAAGTGCACACTGAAATCTCCCAGGAACGATTTGCCTTAGACAGAATTCGGGAAAGCCCTAGAATGCCACCCCTCTTCTGCTCCATCTAGAAATGCTCACCTATGCCACCAGCTCCTCTACCTACCACCACCACTCCCATTGCTGAGCTGGGCTGGGAAGGACTGTCTGTCATCACATAGAACAGAGACCAGTGACCTTTGCAAAGTACACTGGCATGACCAGTAGGGGCGAGAAAGACAAGTGCATGGTGATGCATCTGCGTTTGGAAAGTATTGGATTCCAGCTCACGTCCATCAGCTCCTAGTACAAACCAAACATGTCAGAACTCACAATTCTTTACATTTTTACCACCCCCATCTGGCCACTGCCTACATGAGCTAGTCCACAGCAAGCCTCAATTCTTAATTTCATTAGTCACAGGGTTCGAACTGTCATCTAAGCCCCGGGAGGTGTAAGGAAAAGGACACATCTGGTTCTTGGAAGTATCTGCCTAGGCATTTGAAGAAGATTTTTCCTCTTTGGAATGCGGAAAGAGTTCCTGCTCAAACTCAACAGTCACCCAGAGAGAGTCGAATTAAGAATTCACTGGTGCTCACCACCATCTCAGAACAACCCTCCGGTTGCTGAGATAGTCACTGACTACCCCAAGCTCCCTGCTACAACCCCGGAGAGTGGGGCTCGGCTGTGGGCTGTACTCCCCAGTAGTCACTCAGAAAAGTTCTTGGCCAAAGATTTTTCTGAGTAATTGAGTGGCAAGGGCTTTTGTATACCAAACAAGGACTTGTCTTTGTCAAAAAGTCTTTACAAAGTACCCAAGTGCTGGGTGTCAGACAGGACAAGTTTTTTAATCATGTTAAAATGATTTATTTAAACGTCAAGCCATGTCACCTCACTTCCTTTCATTTTTCAAACTGTTTGTGTTTTTTCTGGATGATAAATTTATCTTCAGACAGCCTCAATATGACTAATTAACTTTGAAATATAAGAACCAGATGTGTGAGTTGGAGAGCTTTCTGAACTAATGCCAGACAGGCTGGTGGGGTTTTTTTTCCTTCTTCTTCCCTGCCTTTCACCCCCCTTCACTCCCCCGCCCTGCGTCTCTCTCCCTGCTGGCTGCCCTGAAATTACTAAGCAGAGACACGTTTAGTACATGGAATCACAGGACTGCAGCTCTCAGTGAGCACCCATTGCTTCTTCTCTGTTCTCCACTCATTAGCCTCCCGGGACCCCGCAGTCTCCCTTTGAACGTGACCTCAGTACACCTCCCTGTGACTGCCAGAGCTGCCCCTGGAGGAAGGGCTGGGAAAATGCCCCTCTGCCAGCCCCGACTGTAATGATCTATCTAATATGGAGCAGGGAGCTGCCAGAATGCATTTGCCACATGAAAGTAAGTCACCCTGCACTATGACACAAAATGATTTCTTTTAAAGCGTCTTCCCCTGTGAAGTGCTTCTCAGATCTACCTCCTCCCTGTTCCCTTTTCATGAGCAAACTGGTGCACAGCCCAGGAGAAATGAGAGCTGGGGTGGGGCGGGAGACTCAGGGTGGGGTGGGGGGGGGAGGCTGGCGATTAAGTCTCAACTCTCTAATCTAAAGAGCTTTTTAGAAATGGCACGTTTGGGGGTTAAAAGCTACAGGTGTGTGTGTCTGTGTCTGTGTCTATATGAGTATGCTTCATTCTCAGGAACAGGGTGGAAACACAAAATAATTGGGTGCTAAGAAAGATAAGGAAAATGAAGATTCGTTTTCCCAGGACCTCCTGTAACTAAATAAGAGACCAGAATGAAACCCATGAGCTAGGTGCCTCAGTTTCCCCATAGTAGCTATGCTAGCCTGTTCTACCCAATCCCTCCACCGGAAGTAGGTTGAGGTTACATGAGATCACCAATAGGAAAGTGCTATGAGTGCTTTCAAAGACAGGCTGTACATCCTAAGGGATCATTAGGATAATTACCACTATTATTATATCATCATGACCATTATTATTATCATGCCTCTTAGTGTCTGAGATTTCTCACCTGGGATAATCTCATTCACTTACAAGGTCAGTGGAGTTCCTCACCAAGCCAGGCTCCACCAGAAACATAAACAGTGGACTTGATTCTTCTCCTTCACAGAAAGAATGTCAACAGGACTCCCCCCTGGACCCAGGGAGAAGAAAACCCTCCACTGAATGCCTCAGACTC
Source organism: Saccopteryx bilineata (assembly GCF_036850765.1). Taxonomy (NCBI): domain Eukaryota; kingdom Metazoa; phylum Chordata; class Mammalia; order Chiroptera; family Emballonuridae; genus Saccopteryx; species Saccopteryx bilineata. The sequence continues at coordinate 29,201,366 of NC_089495.1, forward strand.
CATGCTGCTGGCAGAAGAGGACCCAGCCACCTACAAACACAGCACTTGTGCTGTGTGAGGGGACAGAAGGCCCAGTGGAAGTCCCCTTCACTCACTGAAGAATGAGGCAGGTGAGAGGCCTGGGGACAGTCTCTGCTGTCCCTTCCCCGCCCAGACCTTCCATTTCTCTTTGATAAGCCTTGCTCCCTGCTCTGATGACAGAGCAAGGACACACCAAGCAGGTGGGACTCTCAAAAATATCATGTGGTGGGGCTGGTCCCCATGGACCCCCACGATCCACTGTCCCTGATCCTGGTCCCCCTTCTTTTACACAAATATTTCCTAACTTTCTGCAACATGTCACCTAATCCCCAGAAAGGAAGATATCACCTGTCAAAGACGTTTTCATTTTAGCAGGAGGGTCTGGGAACTGATGAAGAAAAATGCCTTCAATGATTCCACATCCAAAGAACTAAAAAGGAGGAAGGGGGTGAGGATGGAGAGAGCATGCTCCAACTTCTCAGATCAAATCATGCCCCTCCTGATGTCAAGACAGCACATCTCAGAGGCAGACAGACAAACAGATGAGTCAGCCCAGTAGCTCCCCAATTCCCCTGCTGAGGCAGAGTGAGGGAAGACCCGATTACGGGGAGCGGATCTCAGCACTCACCTAAAGGAGTGAGCGTGCCACCCCCTTCTAGAGTCCTTGTCCCTCCTCTCTGAAAATAACAGTATCAAACCCACCAGAACTCCTTGGGGACTGGACAGAGAGGATCTAGGAATTCTGAGGACTATAGCTTTCCTTAGTGTCTTCCAACTTCCCAGGATAGACAGACAGATGGGCAAAGAGTGCAATACTCTGCTGAGGGCTTCCCCTACCAGCATTCTGTCTCCACCACTGGTGCCAGCACGGGCTCTGCCCTCCCAAAAGGGCACCTGCTCGGAGCACTGAATGCTGCCATCCACTGGGACTCCCACCATCTGCCACTGGAGAAAACTGCACCCAGGACCCTGGCTGGGTTCTTTCTGCAGCACTCCCACCCACTCTTCCAAGGGAAAACTTTCAGATCATTTTCTGACTCTTAATAACATTTCCTGCTATGTCAAACTAAGATCCTTACGGAGTTTACCAAATCACAAACCCTCGATTAACAGAACTGGACCAAGAAAGTCTGGGCAGTTTGGGAAGCCTGCCCACTGGAAAGGGAGGCCCCGGGTGTCCTGGGACTGCTGAGGGACTGCCACCTGTAGAGCTCTGTGAGGGGAGAGCAGGCCGGTGTCCATGGTCTGTACTTGGGAACATGGCTCCCTCCTGCTCCGTGGATTCTGTCCCCTTTGGGAGGGGGAGTTTCCACTGAGGAGCCAGAAGGTGCCCCCTAGTTCTGGCCAGGGGAACCCAGCCTGGGACACCCATTCAACTTGCAAACCCACCCAGCAGTTTTTGAAACCAAAAGGCCTGGAATTACTCTCCTTCACCAGGCAAGCACCCCTCGCCTTCTCTCACTAAGTGAACATAACAAGCAAAGAAACTTGACACTGTAACCGACAGGAGCCATCGTTTGGAAGCTGTCAGACTTGATGTCTCAGGGACCTGGGAGCCGACGGCCATCCCCCTGTACAGCCTGAGATATTTAATAAAGTAAAGCCCTCAGGATCAAGAGGCAGCCAGCCCTGCCGTCCTTCCTACCGCCGCGCTGGAGCTCTTTAAAGCCTGCCTCTCGTCTGTCTCTCTCTCCAGAAAGCCTTTCATGCCGCCTTGCCAGACTGACATTTTGACAAGTTGCCACGAGTGACATCTGATTTGTACAAATTTCAAGACTAATAAATCTACCTGTCAAAGCGGAAACTTTAAAAGGAGCTAAGCCCAGCGGGTATAGTTTAACAGAACTCAAGTTGATGAAACTGTAGGATGGAGAAATTATATCTGTCACAATCCACCCACATTAGTTCTGCAGAAATGTTGGCAACTGAAACAAACGTCTTTCACGGGCGTTACCAAAAAGAAAAAAAATTTTTTTAATTTAAAAAAAATTTTTGTAATAAAAAAAAAAGATTGTTAATACCCCGAGTAACAAGTAACAGTTCTATTTGTAAACTAATAAATTTTATGTATTTAATTTTTCATGTTGCTGCAGATGTGAGGAGTGCCTCTCCTCCTACCTCTTAAGCTGTCTCTCTGGAATCTGGACTTTCCATTCAAGCTGGAGCCCATCAATCACGCGGCAGCCGCGCCCCCCTCTCCTCCAGGGTGAATGGAGGTGGAGCGCAGTGGCAGTGCGCGGGGCTGAGGCAGGACCCGCTGCCCGCTGCCCGCAGCCCTGCATCCTGCCCAGGGCCCCTGGGTGCTCTGTTCCTTCAGCTGAATCACTTCCCCCACCTTGACCTGGAGCCTGAGGTCTAGCCCACATTTTGAGTTTGGCTGCAGGATTTTTGTTTTAAGGGTGTTAATGTTGGGGTAAGAAGGGGGCACTAAGGTGAAAGAAACTTACATAAGTGTAGCAACCTTTTTATTTTATTTCTACCTTATCTTTCCTACCTGCTTCTGACATGTTCACTTTTGCCCTGAATCATCATGTTAGCAACGGAGAAGACACAGTTCACAGCTAGAAGGAAGAAACTAGGAGAGGGGGTGGCCTTCTCGGGGTTTTCATGCACCTAGGAGATCCAATAACAGTATGAGGCTGAAACAGAGCCCTGTTGTGTTCTCTGTCCTTCCGTGACCTTCCCCGCCCCTCAAAGTCAGAGAGGAGGATGTCTGCTCTCTGCTCCTACAAGTGGCTTCCAGTTGCCCTGAGGGCTGAGCTGTTTTCTGCTTAATGGCTGCCTCCACCAACCATAACTTCCATATAATCGTTATTACTAGTGCCTTTCCTCCTGGGAGTTCAAAACGGGATCTCATTTGCCCTCTCACTTATATGGTTAAGAAGCAAGTAGGCTGCACAGAGAGTATCACTGTTCTCATGATGAGCTAGAGGCAAGGGGTTGAGGTCACCCAACAAGTCAGTGACCAAGCCCAGCACTTCAGGGTGGCGCTAGGGCCCAGTTAGTAGCCAGGTGGTCCTCCCCTTCCTCCCTCCCTAGTTGGGCTGCCTCCTCCCTCTAGTTCACGAGCTTCTGCTTAGTGTTCATGTGGCTAGGACACTACCCACAAGCTAAGACCTTCCCTTATATCTATCTCTGGGCCCACTCTAGGAACGTGATAGGAGAGAGCGGCGATAATAAGGATGATGAGGCTGCAGCTGATGACAGTGAGGCTAGGTCCAGACGAAAGGAGGGAGGGGGACCAGTTGGGATTGTGACAATTGGGGATGATCCCAGAGACCCGGAGCAGCTGTCCTTCATGCCTGGGAACGCAATGCTCATCTGGCCTGACGTGAACTGGGGTTGCTCCTTGTTCTGCCTAATTCAATCTTTTCCCCTGTCAGTTAGCTATTTGTTTTAGCAGAGTCCGTGTGCAAGGTGCTCTGCTCTGTACCCTGTGAGCTGTGGAGAAGTGCAAAGCATGAGTTTGTCCCAAAGGAGTCCACGGTCCACGGTCCACATGGGGTGATGTAAACAAGAGGACACAGAACAGAATAGGTCCTGGTCCAAACACAGTGAGTTCAAGTACATGGGACGTGATGAAGGCACCAGACCCAGCCACACCACTAACTGACTGGCTGTGGACCTGTAAGAGCATCCCCTCTGTAAAACGAGACAGTGACCAGACGATGTGAAGGTCCCTGCATTTTCTGTAGATGTTTGAGAAGAGGCATCATGAGATTATATACGTGAAAGCTCTATATAAGCCATACACAGTTTGCAACTGGTGGCGGTGGTTGTCACTATGGACTGGGGCAAACAGCCCTGTCTTCCCTGAGGGATTGGGTTGGGATCCAGCAGGGCACAGCTGATGAAGGAATAAATGAACAAACAAACGAAGAAACAAGCTGGCCCTCGCAGGAGGGACAGAATTTAGTCACGCTCCACTCCCCCCTGCCCACAGCACCCACAGCCTGAGTTGTCTCCCCAACTTCTCACCCCTCTAAGCTCTGGGGCCTCAGCCTTCTGGTTCGAAGCAGGCAGGGCTGGTGGAGCAGACTGAGGAGGTGAGAACAGACAGAGCAACTGAAAGGGAAGCACCAATCTTGCTCTTCCCAGACAGGGTGTGGCAGGGACATAAATGAGGACAGCGATTAGAAACCTTGTGATGGGACATCAGGCCATGGAGCTGCTCCTTCCCAGTCACGGCCCGAGGAATGGGCAGGCTTACCAAGCTGAGCAGGTACAGGATTCTGAGCAACAGACAGGTGAGTTGAGCCTTACAGGTAGACGCCTGGGGAGAATAAAGAAAAAGAGAAATAACTTTTGAAATTCGGCACGTGAACTGTGTGATACATACCAAAGACAGCTAGTGCTCCCATAACATTAACATCATTAGCTAACATCAATTTGCCCCCAACACATTTGATTCGTACATTTGCATTTGATCAGAGAAAACCTTTAGAGATGGTTGTTGGGAAAGCAAAGCACAGAGAGGTTTAGTGTCTTGTGCACAAGCACACAGCAAGCCAGCAGCCGATTTAGAGACTGCTGGGTTGAGTTTTCTTCTGCGACAGTTGCTGTTTTTCTTTTCCTTCAGCAAGATGATCCCTCCAGGGAAAGGCTCAACCATGCCAAATGTGACTAATAAAAAAAATTGTTTAAAGAGTTTTTTTTCCTAGAATAAACATTTCACTTTATATTTTATTGGATTAGTGTTTGCTAACCTCCAAAGTTTCTCGCCTAGCAAATTGGAGACCGTTTCCCTTATATAATGAGGTGAGTCAAGTCTTATGAGAGGCAGGCACATTGCAAGGCATAGGTAGCAGCCCAAAGCAGGCCCAGAGGGCTGAGGCCCAGTCTGGGAGCTGCAGGCCCAAGCTGCTGCCTTCCCCTGCAAATAGAGGCAGCTTTGCCCCCGGACTCCATCCGTCCCTGGTGCAATTCTACAGGCCATTGCCTCCTTTCTGGGGTCCATTACCCACACGGCAGGAGCAGCTTCAGTTTAAAGGAGAACGAAAGCTCCCATCTCTTTCTACTGCCTGCAGGCAGCATTTTGGGTTTTGCAACCAAAAAGAAAAGAAAAAGAAAAAAATTTTGAACTGTTTTTTCAAATGTTCTGGGTCTTGGCAAACCCCAAAATGCCTTTTGCCAAAATGTTTTTTCCCTTAATTTTTAAACCTCGGGTGTATTTCCAGAACAATCCAATCCATCTGCTTCTGATTCGTTTACACTTAACTCATTAGGAGGCTGTTGCGTAAGGAGCAGTTTGACGTCCCCAAGATTCCCGGGTGAAGGATTCTGCTTCCCCCTTTTGAATCAGAGGGAGGCAACTTGCCAGTGGGGCATAGAACACAAACCCCTCAAAGAAATGAAAGCCTGGTTTGCAACCCCCAGCCCCCTAGTTGAGAATAGGTTTCTCTGGTATCCCACCCATCACTCTTCTTGCTCTGCTTTTCCTCAGATTATCTTCATTATTGCTGTAATTGTCATTAAGGATACAACAAATGGCCACACATCATTGCCAATGGCTCTAACAATATGATACAATACACTGTATTCCACTGTGCACCATTCTGCATTCGTACACTCTAGATTCATCTGTTCAGACATTAAACAAGCACTCCCAACCAATTGTGAATTTCCAGCAGGGCGTTGGGTGGAATAGCAAAGACAGGACTTATATCTCAGCTCCAATCCCAACCTGCCTTCTGCAAAGGCTCTGAGCTCTACCAGGAAGCCCAGGAGAAGAATGATAGACAGAGAGTAGGTTCTAAGGGCAGAAATCAAGGCTGGAAAGTGAGGATGGCCCCAAGGAGCACACAAAGAGAGAGAGAGGCTGCTGGTCACTTACGTCTATGCAGGGACATACGTGACTGGCCAATCTAAGACACAGCTTCTACTGCGTCTTTACTAGAAAAGAGGTTCTTTTCTCCCACTATTCTTGCTACTACCTTTATTCCACAAAATTAATTTAAAAAATATATTAAGTTCCTTCTACATTCTCAGCCCTCCCTTATGCTGGGAACCTCGGGGACAGAAGAGATGATGAAGTGGACTGCCCTTAAGGATTTGCAGCCCATCTGAGGAAACATTCATTTCTCATGAATGTATATCATTGGCAAGACAGCTTTTGGCCAAACGAGCAAGGCACAGAGAGAACATAAGGGCTGTCCACTGTGGAAAGAGCTCTCATGAGCTGGACTGGTAGGAACAACTTTACGCAGGGGTGGGTTCCAGATGAGTCAGCCTGGAAGCTCAGTGCTTGGCTAGAGAGGACGAGGTATACCCAGAGGTGGGTTAAGGCCAAGTGAGGCCCCGGGTGCAGAAGAAAATATTGGGCCCCTTGTCATTAGGAAAAAAAAAAGTGTAAAGTTGGGGTTTTGTGGGGCCCTTCAGAAGTCGGGGCCCAGGGCACGCACCCAAGGCGCCCACGTTAAATCTGCCTCCGGGTATAACGTATTCTTGGAGGGGGAAACAGGGAGGAAGTTTCCCTGACAAGGAAGAGCGGAGCATGTTGTGGGGCAACAACAACAACCGTGTTGAAAAGAAAGGCAAAGAAGTAGGAACGTCGGTTGTAGGTGATTCAGCTAAGAAGTCTGGATTTAATCTCCGAGGCAAGAGTGAGTCACTGGAAGGTTTTAAGCAAGAGAATAAGATGAAGAGAGCAGTGTATTAGGGAGAATAACCAAGTGTTCCTGTACAAGGTAGACAGATGTGGAGAAAGACTGAAGGCGGGAAACCAGTGGGAATCTGTTGCAATGATTTATAGACATGTCATGATAGGGACCTAGAACAGGGCAGGGGCAGTGAGAATGGAAAAAGAAATCTCAACAGATATTATGAACATAGGGTGGACTGGGCTTGATGACTCAGTGCCTGGAGGGCCCTGGAGAAGGAAAAGGATTTAAGATAACAAAAAAATCCAAGACTGAGGAAAGAATATATTCAACTACAGACGATGTTTATGTAGCAGCTTGCATGTGGCCAACACTGAGCTAAGTACCTTGCATGGGTTATCTCACAATTCTCACCACAGAAAGGTAAAGCAGTTATTATCATTATCCCTGCTTTACTAATGAGGAAATGGGGCTTAGAACGGTTTAGTACAGGGGTCCCCAAACTACAGCCCGCGGGCCACATGCAGCCCCCTGAGGCCATTTATCCGGCCCCACTGCACTTCCAGAAGGGGCACCTCTTTCATTGGTGGTCAGTGAGAGGAGCATAGTTCCCATTGAAATACTGGTCAGTTGGTTGATTTAAATTTACTTGTTCTTTATTTTAAATATTGTATTTGTTCCCGTTTTGTTTTGTTTTTTTTTACTTTAAAATAAGATATGTGCAGTATGTATAGGGATTTGTTCATAGTTTTTTTTATAGACTGGCCCTCCAGTAGTCTGAGGGACAGTGAACTGGCCCCCTGTGTAAAAAGTTTGGGGACCCCTGGTTTAGTAGTTTGACCAAATTCACACAGAGAATGGATGGGGATTCCAGCATTTAACCATACTAATCTGCAACCTTAGCTCCCACTATTTCCTGAGGCAAAGCCATACTCTCTCTCACTCATCTCCTCACTGACCCTCACACACCCCATGCTCTCTTGTGTCCTTTAATCCATCCTGAAAAGCCTTCTGCTCACCTTTGCATCTACCTACCTGCAGATTAAGCCTCAACTCATTCTAGAAACTTCTGTCACTGCTTGAGCTTCCTCAGACCTTCTCTCTCTACCACCTCCTAGATTTATTGTTGGAACCAAAGACCTGAGCATCTAATTCCACATCTGTCTCTATGACTTGCTAGGTTCTTATGTTTACCTATTTCCTGGTTTGGGGGCTTGGCACTGGAGCTAGGTCTGAACTCCAGCCTTGTCCCTTAACTAGTTATGTAGCCTTGGGCAAGTTACTCAGCCTTTGTAAGTGTTTCTCTTTAACTGTCAATTGGAGATTAAAAGGTTTATTGTCAGGATTGTATGAGAGAATGTCTGGCACCTAAAAGGCACTCAATGAATGATGTCTATCTATATTATTACTGTTGTTTTTATTAATAAGCCCATAGTGGGCAATGTTATAAGTAAATCTTTGGATGTAGTAGGTGTTCTATGAATATTCTACTTCATTTCTTGCTCATTTCAATGGCTATATAGAATATTTCGGTATTCACTATTTAGAGTCTCAAAATTCTTACATTTGTGTCACCACACAATACAAATGCATGGGGTGAGGAATCCTGCTGTGACTCGCTTCAGACAGAACATCTCCAAACCAGGGTCTGGAATTCCAGAAGCCAGCCGGACAACCACAGCATCAAGTAAGCTATGATGAGCCTCCCTTGGGAAGAGGAGCTGCCTTCTCTTCCCAACCTGGGGACAAAGACTCAGTCCTGCTGACAACTTGGCTAGTCCCAGCAGGCCCCCTCACCCCCACTAGCCTGACCTTACTCTGTTGTCCATGAAAGGACGATGTAGAGAAAGGAAGGAAGCAGGTAGTGCTCACAGTGGGAGGTACGGTCACATCCACCTCTGGTGCCCTGGCTCCTCCTTCTCAGTCCCACTCTGTCCCTCCTGTTTGCTTTGGTCACCTAGAAAGTCAGGACCCCCGGCCCTGTCGGCAACTTAGTGCCTCCCCAACAAGACTGCTTCAGTGACAAGAATCTAAAGCAAATACCCTACCCTTGACTTTATTTTCTTTCTTTCTTTTTTCTTTTTCATTCTTTCTTTCATTCACTTTTACATATATACTAAATACAGACATACATACATACACATATATACTCTGACAAAATGCAACGAGAAACTTTTGCAGGAGGCAAACATGGAGATGGAATTTGTTTGTTTGTTTGTTTGTTTGTTTTTAAGATCCAAGGAAGAGGCCTCCAGGTTGAGAAGCTACAAGGAACACGTTAAGGACGGGTGCCGAGGGTAGCCTGGACATCTTTCTGCAGCTGGCAAAGTGCGTCTGAGCTGTGGGAGAAAGTAGCAGGTTCAGCTTGGCCTGGGCAGCTGTCGACTGTCCCTGCGACTGTCCCTGCCCAGCGGAGACCCCAGCAGGCGAGGCCTCCGGGAGGAGGAGGCGGAGGCAAGAAGGAGAAAACAAGACCACTTCCCCAGGCTCCGCAGGGCGGTGTCATCCGGCTGGAAGGGAAAGGGGACCAGCAGAGAGCTGGCCGAGGCCCCGTCTTTCCTCAGGCAGGGCGATGGGGGGCAAAGCCTGTGTCCCCCTGGCAGCACCCTAAACCCGAGTATTGAGGCTGCTCTCAGAGAGAGAACCGACCTGCTGAGGGATCTCCCTCCATCAAAGTGTAGCCTGCAGTGGGGACAGTCAGGCAGTTTATTGAGCTCCGAGAATTGCCTCTTTTTTCTTTCTTTCTTTACATTCTTTTTCTTTTAATGGGGATTCAAGGCCAAAAATACACACGCGTGCACGCGCGCGCGCACACACACACACACACACACACACTGGAAAAGAGGGCGGCAGGCGGAGTCGAACCTCAGAGCTCATCTCGGGCTTTAAAAATGCGCAGGCTGTGCTTGGGGAAAATGTCACTGCTTGGCTGAGAGCACGGGTGGCACTGGCAGGCAGGGAGAGGCAGGGAACAGGAACTGAATTTAGGAGGGACTGGAAGGTCGACAAGAAAGAAAAGCCAACGCACAGCATAGATACGTGGAAACAAGATGCGCTTCGGAGCGCGGCCCTGGCGCTCTTACAGCAGTCCCAGGTGCCTCGGTCCTCGCAGGACACGCACCGGGTGCCTCCCACTCCCGAGCCTGGGGTCTGCTGCTGGCACTACTCGGACTGCTGGTGGGCAGCCCCCACCGACAGCGCCACCACCCACACCCACAGGGCCCAACCAGTCCCCCAAGCTTGCTCCTGTCTCATCTGGTCAGACACCTTGCGTCCAAACATTACGGATCCTCCCTCCCCTAGCCATTTCCCACACCCGAGAAGTTGAGATAATTTGAGCCAAGTCTGAGTTAGTCTTTGGTCCTCATTTGCCCTTGTATTGTTTTCTAGAGGTTCAAGTACATCCCGTTTCTCCCCCTGGAAATGATATGTCCTCCAGGTTCAGGCATGGTGCCATGTGCTTCTCTTGTCTGTCCCTGGCCGCTCTGGCACATGGTGAGGGACAATGCAGAAGGACACAGACATGGGTGTTTAACTCAGTTTTGATCTCATGTTACTGACTGTCCATCAAGGACTTGCAATGACATGAGCCTGCAAAACACCCAGGTACCCCTCCTCCTTTCCTCTCTTGACCAAGTGTTCTTTTTCCATGGGTTTTTTTTCTCCTCCACTCAAAGCTCGTTTGTAGAAAGGTCCTTCTTTTCCACTTTGGTCAAATGTAAACCTCTTTGCCTGATGCCTAATCATATCCAGTGGCCCAGAGTTGCCATATTATATCAAAAGATGTCAAAAGCTTTATACTAAAAAAAAAAAATTGTTTTAAATCACAGCACATAGGGTATTAGACTAGTGCTTACCCGAGAAGTAAATATCTCTGGGCTCTGTCTAGGCTGGAAGGAAGGGAGGGCTTGTCTGGTAATTTTATCATCTTGCAGGAAGAAAAAGGAGAGGAGAAAAGGGAGAATAAAAGATGCGAGGTGATACGCTCTGCAGTCGAGATCACTCTTGTGTTACTGCGCACGGCAGAAATAAAAGAAAACCGCGCTGCGCTCGTGCTGAGAGATGGCCTGGCCCGGCAGGAGGGCCGCCTGTCTGCTGTTCGTGGACGGGCAGAGTCAAGGGCAGCCCAGGGGGACACAGGGAGGTAAGTGTTCCAGGCAGAGAAAAATAGGGTGACGGGAGGTTCCAGGAAGAATGATAGGCAACAGAGAAAAGCTGTCTTGTCTCCTCTCTTCTAGAATACAAATATATCCTCTGACTCCAATAATCTTACACCCAGAGCAAAATTCTAAGCCATCAAATAGAGGCATTCTTCACTGTGGGAAGGATGGCGGGGTGGCAGGATGGAGAGAGGAGTATATGTCCCAGAAAGGAGAGAGAGGAAGGGGGGAAATTAGTAGTTTTATGACTTACTTCAAAAATTAAAAAATAAGTTCCTTTTGTACTATAAATAGCAGCAACTAATCCTCAAGAAAGTCTGTTTAGCTCATCTCATGTGTCATGAATTTAAAAAAGAAATGGTTATAAAACACTGATTCTAGTCCAGCCTCCCCTTGTCACAGGCCAGGAAATGGAGACCCAGGGACAGATATTTGTGTTATAGAATGATTTTTCTTGTTTCACTAGGGACCTCCCAGCATACCAAAGAGCCTTACCCCAAGAACATCTCTCCAGAACTCAGCCTGTGATTGTATCTTCCGGACCATGTCCTCAGCATAACCCAGGGACAGAGTCCTTGTTAAAAGGAAAGCAGAAGCCTGACCAGGCGGTGGTGCAGTGGATAGAGCATCAGACTGGGATGCAGAGGACCCAGGTTCAAGACCCTGAGGTCGCCAGCTTGAGCACGGACTCATCTGGTTTGAGCAAAAGCTCACCAGCTTGGACCCAAGGTCGCTGGCTCGAGCAAGGGGTTACTCGGTCTGCTGAAGGCCCACGGTCAAGGCACATATGAGAAAGCAATCAATGAACAACTAAGGTTTAACAACAAAAAACTGGTGATTGATGCTTCTCATCTCTCTCCGTTCCTGTCTGTCCCTCTCTATCCCTCTCTCTGACTCTCTCTCTGTCCCTGAAAAAAAAAAAAAAAAAAAAAGGAAAACAGAAATCTTTATTGGAAGATGCCGTGATGTCATGGTAAAAGCACGGGCTCCTGACATCAAGACTTGACTCATGGTTCCTCGACTTACTAGCAGGATGACTTAGAAAACAACTTCACCTCCCTGAGCCTGTATCCTCTTCTGTAAAATGGGGTCTCCTGTGACATCACCACCTCACACAGCTCTTGTGAAAACAAATGACATTATATAGCATAAACGCTGGGTAATTAGAAGATATTCCATCATTGTTCATTTCTCCAGCATTGTTTTTGAGTACTTAAAAATGATGGAACATCAAACAAATCTCCTGAGATCATCTAGAGCTCACATCATGGCTGAGAAACATGAGGGCCACCATCAGGAGTCCCAGTTCAACACTCTGTCCCCATCAGCATGTTGCATGGTGTGGCAGTGAGGACCGAGGGCTTGCTGCCCGGCTCTGGGCCCGCCTATCCGGGACACTCTCCCTCACCTAACCGCTTCAAGTTTATAGGAAAATCGCAAGACCTGTGTGATTCCCTTCTAAAGGATTCACACTGGTGGCGTTTCCACCTCTCATAGGGGAGCTCATTCTGGAGCCTCACCAGCCTTGGAGGCCCTGCTCCAGGTGTCAGAAAGAAGACTGAAGCAGCTGAATGAAAACTTCAGGTCAAACGTAAGAAGAGTTTCCCTGATGAGTCGTGGGTGGAAAATAATTAAGTCTTGTATTCATTATTACTCTTGTTGTTGTTGTTTGACTGCTGTGACAAAATACCACACATTTACTGTCTTAAAATAACACAGATTTATTTTATACTTCTGGAGCTCACAAGTCCAACATGGTTCTTAAGGGCTAAAATGAAGATGTCAGCAGAACTTCCTGGAGCCACCAGAGGGAATTATCTTTCCTTGCCTTTCCAACTTCTAGAGGCTGCCTGCATTCCTTGAATCATGGCCTCTCCCATTTTCAAAGCCAGCCATGACCAGTGAAGTCTTTCTCACATAACATCACTGACTCTGCATATCCTGTCTCCCTCTTTCACTTATAAGGATTCTTGTGATGACCCTGGACCCACCCAGACAATCAGCATAAGCTCCCCATCTCAAGGTCAGCCCATCTGCAACCTTAATTTCCCCTTGCCATGTAACATAACCTATTCATAGATTTCAGATAATAGGATATGGACATCTTGAGGGGACCATTACTCTGCCAGCCACAATCTTCAAACCTCCCCCCTGGAGGGTTGACAAAAGACATTTCTGGTTAATCACAACACTTATTTCTACCTCAGATCCAGTCTCAGAATCCCTCTCAGTGCAAGGCTTCTGGCAGTCACCCTGAGCCTATAGACTTGGCCCAGAAGCAAAGCCTTGCTAACCCTTGAATGCAGATGATAAACCCTAGAGCAAAGGCAGGTTGTCTATGAACGACTGATATTTGCAAGCCATCTCAGTGTTCTGGTTTAGTCCTAGCAAAAGACAAAGATTTGTAGACTGTCGCTCTTCCGTTCCATTCCCAACATCCAGGAGACTCCACTGGCAACGTGGGTCGCTCCCAGCCCTCCATCTGGGACCTCAATGGATGGGCCCTTGCTCCCCCACTGCCAGGGCACACAGAGCAAGACAAGTCACCGTAAGTCTCTGGAGACCTTTGCTTCATCTAGTCAAAAACAGAATGTTAGGTCATATAAATTCTAGGATTTCTTAAAGTTCTTATGGCTCTGTCTGCATGGAGTGGTTTCAAAGGGAATACTGTGTACAGTGGGGGACACAGAGCTGTGGGTTCTGAGAAATGACTGAGGACACTGGGATGTTTGACCAGGACAAGAAGAGCTGGTGGGTGGGCCTATGACAGTCCTCCCAGGCCTCAGGCCCGTTTGTACATGAACACATTAGTAACAGGGACAACTTGCACTGGCTCCCTCAGGGTGTCAGCCCCACCCCCCAATTACCTTCAATATCTCTAGAATTCCTAAGAGAGTGCCTCATACATGCTCAAGACACACACAGTCAGTTTTCTGGTCACCCGTCACTTTGTTCTCTTCACCTGCTCCAGGCCCTCTACCAGGACACAGGACACTGTCCCCGCTGCTGGGAACTGCTGTCCCTGCCACCACAAAGGTGCTGGAAGCCCCCAAGGCCAAAGAACCGCAGGTTCCACGATGTGGCAGAGGAGGGAGCCTCTCTTCCCATGGAATATTTTCCTCTGAAGATGGTCCCAAAGCTGGTTCCCTAGGGACAACCATGTGTTAGTTTAAGCCACTCTTCCCATTTGTATGTATTGCCTTCTTGCTCTGCAGAGAAGTCCCACGGGGGCTGAGTTGTGCAGGATCCAAGGCCAACCCCGGGGTCCCTCCTGCCCTCCTGCGAACAGAGCCTGGTGGCCAGGTCAGCTGTTTGGGCCTGGCTCCTTCTTCCTCCACGACGAGCTGCTTCCCAGGAGGCTCCAAAGTCTCTCCTGCAAACAGGCCCCGAGCAGGCCCACCCGGCAGCTCACAGGCCTGCTCAGACATGCCTGCCCCGGCCCGTGCCTGGGCTGGGACTCCCCGCACGCTTCCTGTGAGCCAGCCCGCACATGGGAGAGGCCCCGCGTCTATGCTTCCCAGCCTTGAGAAGACCAGGGAGGGAAGGCTACAAAGAGACAGAATGTTTTTCCTTATACCTGAAGCCAAAAATCTAATGGGCCTGTCTGTAGGGGTAATGAAATGTCTCAGGTGGGCGGGAGTGTCCTGTAACATGAACTGTTTAAGTCAATGGTGCCCTAACAGGAATGTCTTTAAAAAGAAGCCTCAAGTGTCAGACATCTCTCCCTGGAAATCTTCACATCTATCATGTTTCACTGTACAATACCTGCTGGGAAATCACCTCCCAAGTTGCCCTGGAGAAAAGGTCCCAGGCTTAGCAACCAGCTTCACAGCCCGGGGAGAACAGCTACCCGGAATTCCTTTTCCGAAGCAAGTTTTCCAGGCTAAGACCCTCCTGGTTGCAGATGGAAGAGTGTTGTACAGTAGCTAGGACCTCCCTCCGTTTGCAAGGGTACTGCATTGTGATGAGGCCCAAGGAGGACCGACTGGCTACCATCCAACTTTTGGAGATCAGGTTTATCCAGGAGAAGAGATCCTTCGGGCAGTACATTCGCTATCCTCTAATGTGCTTGGGGCTACGTGAAGCAGAACTACGTTCATACTTGCAGCTCAGGGTGGTTAAAATGAACAAGGGTCACAGTCAAAAGCCTTGAGATTTGAGTTGTAGCCCCCTCACCTGCAAACTGTGCGATTTCAGACAAGTTATATATAATCTTTAAGCCTCCATCTCCTCAACTGTAAAATGGGCTTAACCACAGGCACATCATAGGCTGCTGTGCTGAGTTAAGGTACTTGTGTGAGAGCACACTGTGAGTTGCACTGGTGTTCCCCAGCTGAGCTCCTCCGTGTGTCCTAGGCAGCTGTCTGCACCCATGTCTGGCTCCCTGCCTGGCATGCCATGCCAGTGGTCAATAAACGTTCATTGAATGAAGTGATGTTTCTCCAGAGAAACTCCTCCAGAAGTCAATCCATAGTTAAAGGTTCTAAGGGAGCTAAATCTGTCTTCAACTTAGACAAAATCTATGTTACAGTCAGAGCAGTCTGCAGGCCAATTTGGACGCAGAGCGCCACCCCACGGAGGTGTTCAGTCCCAGGAGGCGTGGTGGCAGCCAGAGGCTCTAACAGGAACTCCTGTAACATGCCACGCCCAGGTGCAGATACCTCACTGGAAAGTGCGTTCTCCCACCAGCCCAGAAAGCTATCTAACACACCAGATCTCAGCAGGCTCCATTCAAACTCAGGCCTCACCACAATCAGAAATCTCTGCATGCCGTGCACCTCTGGGGCACTTAAAAATAAGGGCCAGTGTGAAAGCTGCTCTTGCCAAAGGTTTATTGAGAACCATGGTCTCTCCCTAGACCTCCAAATCCAACATGCTGCAGTGTGGTGACCCTCACGTAGGCCTTTGCTCCAGACAAGCCCTGGATTCTCTCATTCATTCGTCAAGCATTGACTGAGCAGCTAATCGATGGCAGGCACTGTCACAGGGCGGGGAGGTGGGGGCGGTGGCCCAGTTGGGAATGACAGCAGGAGTAGAATACAGCACACTTCCAAACAGATTTGCTCTGCCTGGGGACCATTTATATCTATCTGGGAGATGGACATTATTAAGGTGACCAACTGTTTTACAATGAAAAAGAGGACAAAAATAAATCGAAGAAAACAATATCGTAAATAAAAAGAAAGCATTTTATTCATTGCAACAATAATACACTATAATATGATAAATGCATAATAAAAACATTTGTAATATTTTATATTGTAATTATGCTTACGTGCCTATTAATTTTTAATAATAACTGTAAGAAAAAAGCACTCATTTAGATACAAATATGTCACATTACACGCAATGGATCAACTCTGCATTGATCGGATATGGACATTTAAAGTTTAGTCTCCAATATCAAAAGGGAGGGCATGTAGGAGGACACTTTTTGAGGGAGGACGAAACTTACAAAAGAAGGACTGTCCTCCCTAAAGGAGGGTGATTGGTCACCTTAACATTATTTAAAAACCAAACAAATAAATTGTGAACTGATTGTCGTTATGAAGAAAAAGTACAGGGAACGCTGAGGAACGAGAAGGGGGCTCCAGTCAGAAAAGGCTTCTCTGAGGAAGTGCCGGAGCCCTGGAGGCAGAGTCTGTGTCAGCCGGCTGGAGAGCAGAGGGAAGTCCTCCGGCACTGGCAAAGGGCTGAGGCAGGAATGTGACCAGGACAGTCCCAGAAGGGGTGTGTGGCCGGCAACAGTACGCACGCACGTGGGCCAGAGATGCCTCTTACAGATTTTGTCTCTCTTCTCCTAAATGCAAAGCATAACCATTAAAGGACCTTCAGCAAGGACTGATGAGATCAGATTTGTGGCTTTAAAGGATCCCCCAAGACGGGAGTGGAAGGACTCAGGAGAAGAAGCAGTTCAAAAGCTCCTGGGTGGTTGGGGTGGCTCAGTGGGGACGCCCAGGAGTAGGGCGGCAATACAGACAGAAGAGCAGATATTGATTCTGTTTGAGCTGCCACCCACAGGAAAAGGTAAGAGAGTAAAGGGAAACCAGCCCTGTGTACATCGGGAAAATTATGAGAATAAATTTAAAGCAATCCTAAAGTCTTAGAGAGTCTGGAGACATATAATTAGAGTCAAAAGATAGATCTGAAGCCCAGATCGTTCACATAGCCTCAGGCTACCACTTAAAGAAAAAAGAATAGATGGAAATACACCAATATGTTAACAGCAGTTGTCTTGGATTAGGGTACTTTTTCCTTCCATCTTCGTGTGTTTCTGCCTTCTACACTGTCTATGGTCATTTCATGTTTCTTCTATCCTTACAGGAAAATGTCTGTATATTGCATATTAATTTAAACAATAATAATGTCATCTTCTCACTGTTTGAGTGTGTCTCCAGGAGTGATTGAAAGGTCTGCGGGATTTCTTCTCCCCATTGTGATGGTTACATTTCGTGCGGAATAAAGGAGGGGCATTCAGAAGTAGTGGTACCAAGTCTCACTCTCAGAAGGTCCCTGATCTCTACGACGGAAACACACACCTGTCTTTGTTCTCTTCAACTGCCCTGGTAACAAGCACAGCTCCCTTCTGTACTCCGGACGTCACCTCCTGCTACTTCCTCTCAGAGTGGCTCCCCCTGAACCACACCACCTCCCCCCACCCACCCCGGGCTCTCTGCTCCTGAGCGGCTGCCCACTGGGCCAGAGATAGACATGACTCAAGTTACACCAACTGGATTTCTCTCTCCCAGGAATCTGGAATTGAGACAACGAGACAAAGTGGAAAAAGATGATGGTACTCGAACAAAAATGTGGTCGTGTCGCATGGGGGCACAGCTGATGCAAGCCAAAGCCACGAAGAAGTGAAAACAAAGAATCTCCCCAAGAAAACCCCCATGAGGAGGAAGAACAGAAATAGAGGCGGAGGATCCGAGACCGCTGGGCTCCGTGGAAGGTCGAGGCAGCCGCTCCGGTCCTGGCTGCCCACCTCACTCCCCAGATAGCCTGTCTCTTCTAAGGTGTCTGTGAGATGGACTGTTGTGTCCTTTCCATAAATCCTGTTTATTTAAATTTGTCTGAGGGGTTTCTATTCTTTATTACCAAAGAGCTTCAGCTAAGATATATTCTCATGTTTAGCTAACAGCCTGCTGATAAATCAACGCTCTGCCCAGGTTACCTGGAGAAGGCCTGGGCCTCCCGTGGGGTTCCCTCCCACCAAGGGCCTCACCACCCAGCCACATCACGACACGCCCCAACTCCAAGCGGGGTGCTGCATCTGCACGCTCCACAAGCTGAACCAAGCAAGAGCAGGCTGCAGCCCCTCCAGACCATCCTGCACAGCCATCAAGAAGCACTCTGTGCCCTGTGACCTCATGACCTTCCCCAAGGCAGAGATCTGTCCCTTGGGGAGAAGCCCCGCAGGAGGGCCAAGGGCCTTGCAGACCCTGCCTCCAGCCAAAGGAGAGAGGGAGTTTGACAGCTCCAAGGTAAAGCCTCTTTTTATTAAGACAACACAGCAAACTTTTTTTAACCACAGCTGACATCACTCTAATAAATCACCATCATGTCTTGTGGGATAGAAAAAGCCAAAACACTGTCACATTTGATTTTGCTGGCTACTCGCGACTCAAGAACAAACCATGTGTTTTTAATCAACAACACTTTGTTTTGCATTTCTCAGACCCCAGTACTCTTTAAATAGTTGCTTTTACCAGAGGGCTATTTTAAACCCAGGGCCAGCTTCTTTGCAGAGGACATTAAGAAACAGAACACCATGTTACCAATTCACTAGGCTGATCCTGAGCACTTTCTCTGCCTGGATGATTATGTATTATGAGGTTCTATCTGTCCATTTCAGAGGGGACTTTCCTCTTCCCTCGTTAGGAATTTAATGAGATGTCTTCCCAGAAAGTTGGAGTTTTTTAGTTTCTCTAACAGGCAACCCAACTGGGTTATGAGAAAAGGGCATATTCCCAGCCAAAGGAAACAGAAAAAGTCACATCTGGGACAAGGATTCCAGCGGAGCGAAGAGGAGGTGGCAGAGCAGGGGGTAGTTGGAGGGGAAAGGAGCAATAAAATAAAGTTTCCGGAATGGCACATGTCAATTTCTGCATGCAAACAGACCCCAGACTTCCTGGAGGTAGATGTGCTCAGGCAAGCACACTGAAGCTTGCACGAGGCCATCCTGTGGTTTTCTGGCAATGGGTGACACCTCCAGGCAAGAATAAGCTGTATGCAGGAATCTTGCCGTAAAAGGGCTAATTATCTGACTGCCCAACACGTCAGGATCTCAACAGGGATAGGCAGCCGGGTTCATCTTGCGACAGCTGTCTTCAACCACAGCTGGCTTTACAAAAACAATAAAAGGGAACTGAGAGAAGACCCTAGCCTAAACTAGAGAAACACTCTCTACTAGTTTGCCGAAGAGTTAAACCCAGTTAAAGAGTCCAACCAAATATACAGGTGAGGCTACTACAGCTCCTTAGCCGTATGGCAAAATTCTTGTCCTTGGACTCGTGAAATCCTCCAACACAGGTCAGGTCGGGCTTTCTTCTTCCACTGCAATCTTAACTGTTCATCCTCGGCTGATCAAGTCTTACAGGACACACAGGTGGCCCAAGTCACTGTATGTCAACTCATTCTTTCCTGGGTCTTAGCCAACAGCCTAACTACAGAGGACTCTCAATTGTCTGAAGTTCACTCTTTCATGAAGAGGCTTCATCTACTATATGTACTCTAGTTAGTCCTTTTCCTATTTATTGGTCCATAAACTTGTGAAATATGGTGTAAACATGATACTACCTCATGAAAAACCCGTTCTGTCAATGTCCTCTGCAAAAGTGCCTGCCTTCTCAAAACACCCACACCTGTGTCGGGAGAAGGAGGCAGTTTATGCACATGCCTATCATCAGTGGGAAAAGCCTTCCAGGCTGAATGCTGTCTGGAAGACCCTCTCCCATTACTCAGAAGCCCTTGCTCTATTATCAGTTCCGTCTCCCTCTCACAGATGCACTTCCTGGTTCATGAACCAGCATTAGTAGCTGTTTACTTGCAGCCTCCCTGGGATTGGCTATATTTTCATACGCAACTATGGGGATTTCATTTGGCCATGGGAGGGTCTTGGGGCTGACTTCGTACAAGTCAAGGTTAGGGATTACGTTTCCAGTGAAGTGTTACAAATAGGTATTTAAACTCTTGGCCCGGACCCTTAATGTTCTGTGGCAGATCTATCCATTCATTTGGTTGTCTTCACAGGATAAACTAGGAAACTGGGAATGATACTGAAATATTGGAAAACATCTTCTGGTTGCTATTTGTATGGGTATTCAAGACCGGATTCAAAAGGACATGTGTGTGTGTGTGTGTGTGTGTGTGTGTGTGTGTGTGTGTGTGTGTGTGTGTGTTGGGGGAAATTGCAGATTCCAAACTGGCATCTGGCAGAAACGCCCTTAAGCAAGCCTTTGGAGTTGCCTTTCAGGTTTCCCCTGTGTTTACCTCCACCTGCTTCCCAGGTCTCCAGTCCATGGCCAAGGCCAAGTGCACCAAGCTGTAAGGATTAATGAAGGAAAGGCCCTTCTACGCAAAGCGTGGCCCATACACACGCACTGCCATGCTTACCGGCAGTGCATACGTCCCACTGGCCCACACTCGCTGACACAGACTCTGCATTTTAATGAGATTCCCTAAGTGATTTGCATGAACATTAAATTTGAGAAGCACTAGTATTTCTTCACCCCGGCTACACATTAAAATCATCTGGGTATTGATGCTAAGTTTTAATTCTAGACCAATTAAATCAGAATTTCTAGAGGTGGGGCCTAGGCTTTAGAACTGTAAGTCTCCCTAGCAATTTCAATGTACAGCCAGGGTTCAGACCACCAGTCTCTGAGAATAATCACGTAGTGAACATCTCCTGTGAGCTTTAGAGGTGTCCTCTATCCTCCCATGGCCTCACTGCCCTCCCCACCTTAGTGACAGCTTGTCCCACATCCCGTAGGCCTCATGTCAGAGCCTGAGCTCCAGACACCGTGCATTCGGCCTGTCAGCAGCAGCGATTTCCTCACATCTGAGGGCACTGACAAGCAGGGGAAAACAGCCACGAAGCTCCAGAAAGCCTAAGCTCAGGAAATGCAACGTTCCTCTCACAGATGAGCTAAACAGGCTGAAGAGGAAAGAGCACAGCACTGAGAGCTGCCACCACCCTGCGGAGACCTACCGGTCACACTGGCCATGCCCCCCCCCGAAAGGCCAGGGGCAGCGGCCCCCAGACCGAGAGCCTGCCACTCAGAGGGAGCTTCCAGCGGCTCCCGCCTAGCTGTATCCAGAAAAGCCAGGCCAGCCGAGTGAAGGATTTCATCTGGCTTTAATGGGACATTTATGAACACAACATACTTATTAGTAAATAATAATTATAGGCGAGCAGATGCCCCGGGGGGAGCAGGGAACATGGCATCCCATTTTCTCGTGCCCTCCATAAGCAAACCCTGTTTGAAATTAAAACATCCCTGCTGTCAACACTAGTGTTTAAAGAGACCCGGGTTTCTGTAATCTGAGCAGTAATTCTAATACCTGCTGTTAATTGAAGGCTTCATCATTTGCAGGGTGCTTTCACATCTCCTAATGCGTTTAATCCTCACAACAAGCCTCGAAGGCAAGTATCGTTTTCCTTATCCCATTTTATAGATGAGGAAACTGAAGCTCTGGGGATATAAAGTGGCAGGCCCAAGGTCACAAAGCTGGTGACTGAGTCACAGAGCTGGGCCTTGGGATGCAAGACCGACGTCCTGTGCACTGCCTTCCAAACCTTGTTATTGCCATTAGGTTAAAACTCTAATCCTACAAAGAAATCTGCCCTCCTATACTTCTGGAATTGCCTTTGCTGCTGGGCACCAGAGCCTGTGGAACCGTGACTCTCTGTGTCCTGTGTGCTAGCAAAATTCTTACTGTCCCCAGACGTGCGTCCCTCTCTGAGATTTAAGGCAGCTATGAGCAGTAGTTCACTAGCCCTTAAAAGGAGAGGAGGGACAGGTAAAATTGGACACGTTTACACACGAGCACACACTCACAGATATGGTCACACACAGAGACACACAGTATTTCAATAGCAGGACATTTTCAGGGCAATGTTTGAAGTTTCCCCCCCCCCCCCCGCAATAAAAAAAAAAAAAACTCTGGGTGGAAGTTGTGAGTCAAAGAAATCATGAACTCTTCAAATATGGCTACCAAGTTATACACGTCATCCCCAACTTGCAGAAGATTAAAGAATGAATCTGGGAACAAATTAGCCTGGTGTAGACAGTGACTTACGGAGAAGTCTCAGAGAGGAGTCAGAAAAGCCAACAACTTTTAATCCTGTAAAGTTTCTTAATCAAGTTACACTATTATTTGAAATTGGCAGAACACCAATGGAATTTGTCCAAAGACATAATATATGACTTTTTTTTTTTCTGGTTTTCTTTTTTAAGGGCATTAAGGTTTTAGTTCCCTTTTTCCTTCTTCTTGAGGAGTTTTTTTTTTTTTTTTGGCAATATATCGTTTTCTCAAATCCATTTCTATCCAACATGCATAAAATAAAGCCAATTTCAGGGAGCCTCACACCCCCTTCTCTTCGCACCCATGGAAGAGCTCACTCCCTGACAAAACTAGCCAGCCCTATGCCACAAAAAAACACAATTTTCTGCAAATGGTTTTCTCTCCTTGGCGTGGCTCTCCCTAACATTTCAGCTATTCCCTCATACAGAAAGAAGGTGAGGGGAACCCCCAAGAATCACCCCCAAGATTATCGATGAAACTTCCTCTTCAAAGGCCCCCATCCCTCGTTCCCTCACTGGCTTCCCTCCCAGGGACGTTGTTCCCAGGGCCGCATACCCCCAGGCCCGTGGGCCCCTTGCCTTCCCTCCTCAGCCGCCCAGACCCGCCCAGCCTCCCCGAGGGCCTCCTCACTTCCTTCTTCTGGAGCCCTGCGAGGCCTTGCAGGGCCCTGAGTGTGCACTGTCCCACAGTTCCCCTCCCAGGGCCCTGAGAAATCGGGAGATCAAAGAGCTCAGCAGCAGGGCCAGGTGTCCATCCTCCTCCACAGGCCACGATTAATCAAACCGCCTGACTCACAAGGAGATCAAACCCGGCCCCCCGCCAGCTGTTGGTTAAAGCTGGCCTTCAAGTTGCCCTCATTAAATTTCCTCTCCCTCTCTCTCTCCCTGCTGACTCCTGTCCCGTGACCATCCAGCTCTTGGATCTTTCTCTCCATGCTCCTCTTCCCCTTCCTCTCTCCTTCCACCTGCCTGTCAATTTCTGTTTTCCTCCATTTCCATGCTTCACTCTGTCCTCTCTCTGCCTCGCCAACCACCACCCCTTCACCTCCGGGACACCCCTCCTGCTCTGTTCTCTGTGCAACTCATTCGAAATTCCATAGTCCCCAGGCTGCCTGGCCTGGACACTCTCTCCTATTCAGTCACTGAAAGTTCCAAGAGGAAGTTGTCTGGGGCATCAGGGCCAGGCTACAGGGGTGTCAAAGAGTGGGTTTCCCCAGTCCTCGAGGCCAAGGGTGAGTGCCCCAATGCTGAACTGAATTCTCACCTGGCCCTCTTTGCCTAAGACACAGGCCTCTCCTACACCATATGCACGCGCCCGCGCGCGCGCACACACACACACACACACACACACACACACTGTGTCTGGCTGCTCTTCACTTCCTGTTTGGAAAAGGCATCCAAGCCCTCAGAGACGGCTTCTCGACGCAGCTGGGCATCACTGGGCCAGCTGGGCCACTCCTTAGTGCAGTCTGCAAGCCCCAACAGAAAAACCCATTTCACCCATGTCAACAAACAGGAGGTACCCCCTACAAGTGAGAAACTGGGCAGAGATCCTTTCTTCTCCTATCAGCTCCATCCAGAGTAAGGATGGAAACGTTAGATCCTGACTTCTCGGCCAATGTGCTGAGAATATTTATTCCAGTTGCTTAAAGTTTGTTTTCATACACTTTTTCCTACAACAAACACTGGCAGGAAAAAAAAAGATAAAGAAGAAGAAGGAAAAGCGAATACAGGCTGCAGAGTACTGTCCTCTTTCTCCGTCTCACTATATATACATCTATGTATTTTTTAACGTGTTTTCCATTTCAGTGGTTCTTAACGCGCACAGGCGTGAGAAAACACAGATGGAGCGGAGCAGGCAATGTTGTAGCTGTGCGTAGAAGACATCGCACCGCGTTAGAGATTTTTAGAAGTCTTGGAAGACCTCGGGATGCAGGAAGGTTTTTTGGGTTTGGTCCCTCCCCCCACCCCCTTCTCCTCCTGTAGTTGGAATTATCTCCTTGCTTCCTATCTCAGTTCTGTTTCCCCATCCCTAGCATCACCTGCTGCCTCGGGGACGGTGACAAGGTCACTCTGAGTGCCCTGGGTGTGACCCCCTCTACCTGCGCATGTTTCCCCAGCTGTGGTGAGGAGAGCCCGGGGTGGGGGCTGCGGGGGGAAGCCATCCATCACCGGGCAGCAGCAGGGTCCGGAATGAGGCGAGAAGGGTCAGCGCTGGTGCGAGCTTGGGCAGGTTGGAGGGGGCGGGGGCATTACAAATCGTCGCGATACCATTGCTGGGCTTGATGGATGGTGCAGAAGGGGGGCACGATGCCGGCACCAGGACCGAACCTGTGCTCTGGCCCGCCACCCGCTTCCTCCCAGCCCACCCCCAGCGGCCCCTTTCCCCAGCTTTCTTTTTCTTGCCTGCTCACAGCCCATCAGTCAAGCCGTGCCCCGAAGCTGACCTTTTGCAGAGAACAGCCAGCCTCAGAGAACCATTTCTTTCTGAAAAACCTCACCAAAGAATGTTATTAACGCTGGCAGGCCCAGCAGTCAATGGTGTGCCACCCCGGCTTCCTGTCCCCTCCGCCGGCCTCCTCAGCCGTGAGTTTTGTTGGCTTTGAGTGAGAAGCGAAAGGGCTGTCGGTGACCAGAATCCTTTAGCAGCGCTCCTGTTTCTCTCTGCCCAGGCCCGCCGCTGCTGCAGCAGGCCCCGCAGGTCTGACGGTCCCCTATGCAGTTCTGGGCTGCTACCTCTCTCTGAGACTCACCCGTCTTCGCCTCTGCTGCCTGGCCTCTTGAAGGTCGTGATGGTATTTCAGGAAGGACACTGTGGCCTCCTCTGGGAGAAAAGTGAAAATTGACTAAAAAGTCTGGCTGGAATGGGGAGGAAACGTGTTCTGGGCCTGGGCAGAGGGTAGATGCCTCGCTGAGCATTTCCTAGCTGGCCGGGGACCTGTCCATCTGATCGGAGCTCTCCTCGGGAGACCACACAGGCTGCCTGTTCTCCACAAAAGAACGGAGAGTAGGAACGTGTTGAGGCAAATGGTGGTGGAAGATGTTTAATAGAATTACTATTAGGCCTCGAGTTAATGAATCACAACTGCAAGAAATCATGATAATCCAGCAGGCATTAGTGACAGATTAGCTTCAAAGCTGCCATAAAAGTGCCATAATGCTTACCTAACGGCATGATTAATTCTCCCAATACATAATGGCCTTATGGGAGAACGAGGCACCAACAGAGGCTTGACAGAAAGCCATACTGAGATCCGCAGGGCGCCAGGGCATCCCCACCCCGGCTTGGGCCATGTAGCTTCCGCTTTGCCAAGAGGCAACTGCCCCCACTGGATTGTGGGTAGATGGGGCAGCTGCTCAGGCTTACCCCAAAGCCATCTCGGGAGGGAGGCAAGGAGAAGTCCCCAGGAGGGCCTCCAGTGCATTGCCACTCACCAGGTCATTGTCCAGGGAGACCAGGAAGTCCTATCACCCCAATCCCAAGATAGGCACCCCCTATGACCAGCACTGGTGCCTGGGAAGCCCCATCTCAGCGCCTGGATCAAAGGACCTAGTGTGTAGAGGTCTGGAAAGCATACAGAACTCTGCTCCTCACCAGCTGTGCAACCTGGCAGGTCACTTCACCTCTCTGGGCTCAAGCAGTCAGCTGTGAGCCTGCTCCTCGTGTGTGTGTGTGTGTGTGTGTGTGTGTGTGTGTGTGTGTGTGACAGAGATAGAGAGAGGGACAGATAGGGACAGACAAACGGGAAGGGAGATGAGAAGCATCTTTGTTTTGGCACCTTAATTGTTCATTGATTGCTTTCTCAAATGTACCTTGACAGAGGGTGGGGGGGGGGGTACAGCAGACCAAGTAACTCCTTGCTCAAGCCAGCAACCTTGGGCTCAAGCTGGTGAGCTTTGCTCAAACCAGATGAACCCGTGCTCAAGCTGGCAACCTCGGGGTTTTGAAGCTGGATCTTCCGCGTCCCAGTCCGACGCTGTATCCACTGTACCACCGCCTGGTCAGGCCAGACTGCTTCTTTAATCACTAGACCACCTCCCCATAATGGCACCTAACAGTTATTAATCACTAATTTGTATTCCAGTCACAATGCAGCTCTCCTTATGTGTATTACTTCATTTGCTGACCACAACAATCCTATGAGACAGTTACCACTGTTATCTTCACTCTGCAGCGAGGAACACCGAGGCTTGGAGATAGAAGGGAACTAGCCCACAAAGTAGCAGTATACATGGAGCCAGGCTATACTCCCAGCTGCTTGCCTCTGTATCAGCCTTCTCAAACCCTAATACCTAATAATTAAAGGTTAATGCTTTAACCTCAGGGGAAAGCAGCTTGTGAGACACTGAGCGTCATCTTTTACCAGGAAGTCAGAGGCTCAGGTGTGCTCGGTCACCTGCCCCACCTCACTCCACCCCCCCCCCCATGGCAGCAGAAAGATCTGTGACGGGGAGGCAGCTGATCTGGGCTCCACATCTGCTGTTTACCTTGACTCTGTGGATCCTCCTGTCTGATAGTGGTAACTTGGGCACATAACCTCTCCTGCTTTCTGTTTCAGCTTCTCTTTCGTACAAAGGGAATCATAGTAACAGCAATAATCATTGATAATGATAGCTTGCCCCCTACCAGCAGGAGCATGTGGACCCTTACGGCTCAGGTCTCACTTTCCACAGCTCCAGCTCGAGCTGGGCGGCTCTCCGGAGCACAGCCACAGGTTCCACTCTGGAGGCTCCCACCGGAGTCTGCCCAGCTTCCCATTAATATGGAGGCAATTAGCACAAAGCCCTGGTCTGAAGGGAATTCTTGGAGCCATGTTCATCTTCATAATGCTGAAGAAAACCCCCCAGGAGGCCTGAGTCACCGCGGTGGCAGTCACACTGTGGCTGCTCTGATGAACCAGGGTTCCACGAGAGGCACACAGCCCTCCCTCCGGCAGCCTCCCTCCAGCCCGCTCACTCCAGGGGTCCCACCGGGTGGGGCCCCCCCAAACTGTGATTGCTATGCCTGCAAAAAAGTAGAATTGGTCCTATCCTGCCAAAGCATGAACAGGCTCCAAACTTCCCAAAGGTCTATGCTCCTTTTAAATTCCAAAATCAAACATTTACTTTTACAGGGAACCATGGGAAAGGTCAAGAAGATTCACTCCTCCCTTTACAGCTCTGAATCCCAAAGTGGACAGGAGGCTTGAGGCTGTGTGCTGCCAGCCTTGGGGGTCTGCCGCAGGTGACTGCCTTTGGGAGGGGCCCCGCATCTCCTGGGGACTGTTTCACGTTTGCCAAGTGGACCCTAGCACTTTAGTTATAAAGTCATAAAATCTCAGGGTTGCAAGAGACCTCAATGATTGTTTCTCCCATCCCTCCTCAAATCTACCCTCATCTGCTATTGACTCCTCTTGAGTCAAATATATAGTTCTTATTTCAACAAGCTGCACTCAGTGAAAGCTCAATAAATATTTATTGATGGTAGTGCCCATGATGAATTAACAGCCAAAGCTATAAAATTAAAGTTTCACACAAGCAGAGACCCTGGTGAGAAAAAAAAACTGCATGTAAAGTTTGAAATTTTTCAAAATGACAATCATTCACACACACACACACACACACACACACACACACTTTGTGGCAGACAGAAAAACCACAGTTCCCTCTCATCTACCTGGAGAATCACATGCAAACAGGAAGTGTCCTTGTAGAATAGTCATGCCTTCCTGCAGGGCATGCTCCACTTCTCAGAGGCCTATCAGCCCAGCCCGCTGGGACAGACTTAGCCCTGAACCCAGAGTCTCTGTCCCCTTGCCAGAGCCAAAGGCCAATGCAACTGCTGAGAAACAAAATGGCGTTAGTGAGTGCTTTATCGGGTGTCCCAGGTGAACTAAAGTAAGTATAGTAAATATACAATTCTAAGGGTGCTAAAACTTGAAGGAAAAATATCTAGAGTGGGACAAGTGGCTTCAGTGGGAAATTTTTTAAAGATTGTGTGTACGTTGAAGGAAATCTAGGGAGTGTCACCATAAAGGAGTTAAAAACTTTGAGGTCTAATGAATAGAGATGAGTCATCACTAGCCAATCAGATCATATAGCCCCCGACCCCATCCCAACAAGTTTATAATGCAGGAACATACTAACTGTCAGTCCGTAAGCCTCCCATGGCTCTCTCTGAGGACCAACTGACAGAGCTAACTTCTTCTGTCATCTGGACTGCCTAGATCCCCTCTGACTGCAATACAGAGGCATCGAAGCTCACTTTCAACCCTCATCCTCCCTCTCATTTCACACTGAGAGCAAGTTCGGGTGGGGCATGAAATCTGGGGTGGAGACAAGACCCTTCTCAAACTGAGCCACCAAGGCTCCTGGGGGTTAGTCAGAAAGGGGCCCTGCTATTCATAAAACCAAACAAGAGAGGACCATTCACAAGCCAGTAAGGTGCAGGGGCTAAGGAAAATGTCATCCAGCTTAAAAGGAAGAAAACAGAAAAGGTCTTGAAGAAACGAACTAGAGTTTGTACTAAACCTATAAAGTGAGGTTGGGTGTGTAACTCACTGCCCCCAAGCCCAGTCTATACCCTGAGATGCTCTCATGCTAGAGGAAGTATGTGGCAAGTCATGGGTCTTGGACAGAGCAGGAGGAGGCCTTGGAAACCAAAGATGAGACTTAGAAGGACGCTTCCACCCTACTCTTCCCCCACTTAAACCCTTTGGACAATGTAGCAAAAGATCTCCCAAGAAAGCTGTGAAGGGAAGCAGGTCGGCAGCAGCAGTGCAGTCCTCCCCGGGGGCTGCCTGCCTCTCCTGGCCCTCCCCTGGTCTCCATGCTGCCCTCCCTCCTCCAGCTCTTATTCCTTGGCTAGTCCCAGGGAGCCCCCTATTTTGACACCATGTTGGTGACTGACCAGGCCACCTGGGAGAAGACAGAGAGAGAGGGGGAACCTGTCGATGACCAGCATTTAGTAGCATCATCCTGGGCCAGGTTCTCTGCTAGGTAGAGTCCTCCCACGGGAAGTTCATAATATGTCCATGGATAGAAAGAACGCCCACAGTCCAGCTGGCAAGGCTCGCTGGCCCCTGCCCAGCACAGGCCTGCCTGCCCTGGCTGTTGAATAGTGTCTCATGATCTTTCTCTAGATTTTGGTGTTTGTTCCTGCCCAGATGGGGTGTCTGATCATGCCATGGCCAGTGTTTTCGGCAAAAAAGGGACCTGGTACACTTTTATAGGAACCCAGTGGTTCCCTGAGGCCAGATTCTAATGCTGTCCAGATGCAGAAAAACAGAAGGGCCATTCAAAAACAACTGAAATATCAACACACTTTGAAAGCGGTCTGTTAGCACTTGTCGTCAGCACAATAAACAAAACAATGAAGCCATCAGAGAGTACCGTGAGACAGTCAGGCTTTAGGAACTTGGCTTTGATGACTTAGAAAAGCAAAGAAAGGGGGTAGAACCAGTTCCCACTTGGGCTGAGACTTGTTTGTTCTGCTTATCTGAAGTCAGAACTACAATCCCCATCATGATGAAAGGACCTAGAAGTTTCTCCTTTGCAACAGACCCCTTTGCAGATTGGTGCGGCCTTCCACAAGCGGTCAGTTGCTGCACATGGCCCATAAAACACCCATTTGTATAACACCACTCCCATCTGTTGAAAGACCCTAGTTCCCTCTGAGTTAGCTCAACAAACAAGTGAGCTCAACCAACGAGGTCATTTGCTGGACTTTTTACCTGGGTGGGCTGGAGAAAATAAGACCCAGGCTAGTGGGGACACAATAACAGCCATTCCCTCCTCAACAGTTAAGGCACCCAGACCCCAAGTCAGTCCAAGTGAGGACCAAAGGTCTGTGAGTCCTGCACTTTGGAGCAAGAGGCTGAGAGAAATGTCAACCATCCACCTGGCACACACCAGCCTTCCAATTTGAGTTGTGGAGCTCAGGCTGGGGCTTTCCCCGGGTGAAATGAGGCCGCCTGCTGACCATCACTCAAGGTTGTTTCCCACTGTCTCCACAGCTCAGGCTTTGCCTAATCCCTGCAGTGGGTGCTGGCCAACTCATCTATCAAATTACCTGCCAGTGGGTTAAGTGAGCTAGTTCATGTGGGTGCAGTCTTGCATTTTAACTCTTAGTCAAGCAAAATAGGGGATTAACTGAAGGGAGTGGGGAAACCTGACATGGTTCTCTATTGTGAGAGATGGGGCTCTGGAAGCAAATGACACCTAATGACAGGAGTGAGAACCCGGGAGGCTGGAGAGGCAGGCTCTGGTCCCTGCTCAGTGGTGACCCTAAGTCTGTCCCTTGCATGCCCCTCGCCGTGTACGTCTACCCAGCTGGCCAGTCTGATAAGCCCAATTGTCACAGGAATCAGAAGACTCACCTCTGTTCTTCCCTCCAAACTGAGAATGAAAAAAAAAAAAAAAAAAAAAAAAAGGCAGATGTCAGAACAAAAGAACCAAACATACCCAGAGCAGGAACTCTCCCATTTCTGCTCCAGGCCCGAAGACTGAAGCCTACTCTGCCATAATCCTCCTCCTTCCGTGGCAAACCGCCTGTGCTATCTGCCAGTCTAGTCTGGATCTGCTGTTTCTCTGGAACAGAGAACGGCTCCACGACAATCTGTACAAACTCACTGAACACCTTCGATGTGCCCAAGCACTCCCTTTAACTACTTCAAACATCTCAGCAGGTGGGAATAATCATGGAACCAAAGTCCCACTTCTCCAGATGCCTTTCAACCTGCCGTGGCTGCAGCCCCTTGCACTGCAAGCCTGCCCTCTGCAGCCCCTAAGGCCCCCTGGCACCTCGGGGGCCCAGAGAGGAGAGGAGCAAGAGCCAGGAGGCTGAGGTTCAAATATCTTCAGAGTGATCACCGTCCCTTTGATCAGCCTCCTGTGACACACAGGAAAGGACATGGAGCTTTGGAGTCAGAGAAACCTGTGATTCAAGTCCCATCTTTAGCACATACTAGCTGCCAGCCTCAGCGTAGTGACAGCTAAATCATTTGACTGTTGTAAAGGCTAGAAGGGATCATGCTGAGCAAGGACCAATGCCCTGCTCAGCACAGAGTGTGTGCAGTAAATAGTAGCTGCTTTATTCTCATCTCCTCCCACATATACCTGTCAATCAATCAATCAGCAAGTATTTGTTGGAAGCCAATTAAGGGTTCATCACAATGGGAGTTCCAAGGATACACATAAATAAGCCAAGGTCACTGCCTTGGGGGAGCTCCCAGGATGATGGAGGAGATGAGCAGATCATTTCAACAGAGAGAGAACTGCTTCGATACAGAAACACAGAGTAGAATTAAAGAGAGGCAGGCTGAGCACCATCCTGCTTGGTACTACTACTTACTGGATGAATGATCTGGATAAATGACCTTGGACCAGTCACTGAACCCCTCAAACTCTTGGTCTCCTCACTGTAAAATGAGGAAAATAACATCGATCTCACAGGGCTGTTGTAAGGATTAAGTTAAATTAAATATGCCCCTTATCAACTGTATAATCTCATGTGAAATGTGGATAATAATTGCCCTAACTCATAGGGATGCTCTGAGGATTAAATTTAATACATCTAAAGCATTTAAAATTATGGTATATAATTGTTCACTATCAATGCCCTCTAGAATATAAATTCCCAGAAAGAAAGATTTTGGTCTGTTTTATGCATTGATGCATAAAACAATAGAGAAAGGCCTGGTATATGCCACATAAATATTAATTGCTTGAATGAGTCATTGACTGCTATAGGAGAAAGAGGCAGATAGGCAAATTCCATTCTCAGAAGGCTTCCTGGAAGAGGTGATGCAGAAGGGTGAATAGGAGTCAGCCACACTGAGAAGGTGGCAAAGGGCATGCCCATAGAGGAACTACCACAGGAGGGGCACCAGACATGACAGAGCATGGTATGAAGAGGAAACCCCAAGCACTATATCATTTGTAGAATAAAAAGTACAAATCAGGAAGAGGCAGCACATGGAGGATGTCTCCCAGATCCTCCAGCGATAATAGGACCAAATACACCCTGGAAACCACGCCCAAAAGAAATGTGAGCCAATGAAAAAGACAGTTTCTGTCAGACGCTTCCTGAGGCCTCCATGTCACAGAGCCTGATCCAGGAGAACCCCCAAAATAGCATTTCCCATGAGCCCTCCACCTCCGGGGAAAGTCCCATCACATGGGGCCCTAACCCATCTGTCTACAAGACTTCTAGCCTCCTTGGAGAAGCAGGCGGCCATGCCTGTGAACTCTGACCCCATCAATCCTAGCAGGGCCTGGGGAAGCATTTACATCTTCAAAGGTCCTGGTAAATGTTAGCCAACAGCCTTCCCCCAACCCCAACCCTCCTCTCCTCCCCCTCTGGACCACCAGGGGTCAGAAACCAGGGTCACACCTGGCCAGGCCTAGCCGAAGCCCAGGTCAGCTGGCATCTCTTCCACAGAGCCACCCTGCTCACTGCCCCCTGCGTCTCCTTCCCTCCACTTATGCCCAGAGCTATGGGAAGTGCAGGACCAAAAGAGAGGGGACCCCTGCAAGGAAGGCATAGGACAACTTACAAGAGACCTTTAGACAAAGGAGGGCTCAGGTCAGCCATGCTGGCAGGAACCCTGGGTTCTGGATTTGGGGGAAGGTGCAGGACAGGCCCCCAGGCCAGGGTCACCCCCCCCCCACTGCCTGATCAAGCAGGTTTCAATGACCTTTCCCTGACCCCAGTAAGCTCCAGTTGTCCCTCTGATCTCCTTGAGGCAAGGAGGCCTGTTAACTTTTACCAGACTCCTTTGACATGGAGTGCTAATAGGAACCTGGGAGGGAGGTTCATTCAAGTGTCAGGGGCTCGGCCCAGCCCTTCAGCCTCCTCACCTCCTGCACCGTGCCCCAGCAGCTGCGGCCAGGACACCGCCCCTTCACCCCACCACAAGAGGTAAGAAAACGGGGTTCCGGGCCCAAGCCCTGAGGAGCCTGCCTCCATGCTGGTTGCTGGCTTGGGTCCTACCCCAGCCTTCGATCTCCCCTGCCAAGGGCTCTTGTGTTTTATGACCTCAGCTCACAGCCCAGAGCAGGCACTGCCCTGGCCATCTTACAGATGAGCGTATGAAAGTATCCCCAAATTGTTGAGGACTTGCCGTGGCAAAGAGAGGCCTGGAACCCAGGGTTGGGAGTTCTGTAGAGCTATATGCTCCTCTGGGGGCAGTCACCTCGCCAGTGCTGGCAAAATGGGCAGGCAGGAAGGCCCATAGTCCTCAGGCTGAGCCTCCCTGCCCTGCCTCCCCATCCCTGCTCCAGCTCTGTTCCCGCAGCTCCTGCCGGGAGCGGGGCAAGCGCAGGCAGCCTAGCAGATGGAGGGGCAAAGGCTGGCCTGTCCTCTCAGCCCCACAGTAAGGAGCTGTGTGGCTTGAGAAAACTGCTGACCCTTTCCGTGCCTCTACTTCCCCACTGGTGACACAGAGGGGCAAGGGGTCTCAAAGGCCCCTTCTAGTTCTGCATTTGCTCACTCTAGTTTTCACTGCCCCCTCAAAAACCCTGTGCATTTTACCACAGACTATGGCCAGGGGGGTTCGGCTAGCCTAATCCTTTGATTTAAAAAAGTAGATAGCTGGAATCCAGACTGATGGATTAGCTCAGTGGCCTTGAGTAAGATGCCCAAAGGCAGAGCTGGGCCTGGAATCCAGGTCCCTAGTGCTTTGTTCTTTACGCTGTGCCAGCTGGAGCCCCAGGAATCCCACCTCATTAGAGGGAATGGGTCAGACTCAAGGCTGACCTGCCCACAGCCTGCCCGCTGACGGCACTTTCGCCGTTCCCTCACCGCTGCCTCGCTCCACAGCTGGACCCATTCATTCTCTCTCCCCAGCGCATCCCAGGGTCAGTCTTACCCCCAGTCTCTTCTCACGAAGGCCCTTGTCCCACATCTCACCCAGATCACCCTCTTCCCAAAGCTTCCTGCCCACGCAGCACTGCCCTTCCTATTATATAGGATGCCTCGTGTATAAATCTCTCCCAACTGTAAGTTTATGTGTCAGTAACTTTTAGAACTCTGGTGGTGTGGCATTCAACGCTTGATGGATAAAGATACAATAAACCTAGTCTTAGGATGACTCAGCGTTGGGATGCACTAGCTTCCTACCAGAACGCTGTTCATCAACACAGTTCCAGGACCCAGGAACAGCCCGCTCTCTCCAAACCAAGCTACTCCCCAAACCATGAAGATGCCCCTTAGAATTCTAAATGCTCCTTCCCACCTCCTGCCACCAACAGAATTCCTTAAATTCTATTGGTTCACCCACTCTACTTGGTGCCCAGCCCAGCCCCTTTCTGCTCACCCCTACCGACAAAAGGCTTGCGAGTGATTGATGGTGACAGTGACCTGCTTCTGACCCTTTCAACCTGGGTCTGCTGCTGTCCATGAAGCAGCTCCCATGGCTGTTTGAAATGCAGACTGCCCACCTGATGGGGCTGCTGGTTTTCTTCTCTTGTGAAGTGGAATCTTTGATGTGAACCCTACTGTGTTCTCTCCAAATGTCTGGGCCCTGGAAAAACTGCCTTCAACAGCCTGCTCACCAGATTGCAGGAGGCGAGTTCAGGGCAGGAGGCGAGAAAGACCTGGGTTCAAATGCTAACTCGGCCCCTTTCCAGCTTCATGCTCTTTCAGACTCTGCATCTCAGATTCCTTGTTGTTGAGAAGGAAGCCCGGGCACTTCCCACAGTCACCAGAGGCACCACGTTAGATAACCGATAGCTTAGTCACGGTGAGGAGAAGGAGGGCGATAACGATGGAAGGCAGAGGGCTGCACCTCTGGAGATACCTGAGGACCGACTCTGACTCCGTTCATCCTCCTCTTACAATAACCTCCTTGCTCTCCCTCCTGAGAATGGCGACATCCCGAGCATTTCTTGTTCATTATTCTCTCTCTCTCTCTCTCTCTCTCTCTCTCTCTCTCTCACACACACACACACACACACACACACACACACACACGACATCTTATCCATACTTTCTCCCTGCCCAGAACTTCAATAGCTGATATTTGGGACACCTTTACACCTTAAAGCGTCTCCTTGCTCCTCCATCATTGACCATTTGGGCATTTGACTGGGCTCGTGTCCTCCACAGCTGAGCTGCCCAGACTCACTGTCCAAACGAAGGAATCTGTTTTCACTAAACCACCAAGCTTCCAAGTCATCATTGCAAAGCCTTTTATCTCCTCATCATCTTTAGCTTGTTGGCCTAGTAGTCCTCAAAAACATATTTTGTTGGGAGTGTCTTTCTGTAACCAAATGTGGGTGCCCAACAGAAAGGTAGCAGGCCGCCCGCCTTCGCATGAAGCTGGGGCTCAGGCTGCCGCCACTTTGAAACACGTGGCCGACAAAGCAAGGCTCCCAGGAGCCCCCTCTGCAGTGTCACATAGATGTCAGTGCAAGGGGACCTGGCAAGAGCATGACCCAGAAAGGAGATGGCAGAGGCCTGAAGCTGATGAAACCCACAGTGCCAACCAAGACCCAGTGCCGGTGCGGGCAGGGGGAGCCTGAGAAAGAGTGGAAACGCACCAGCACCTGCTCCCCTGAGGCTGTTCACAGGCTGCTGACTGGAAGGTGTTCGCCTTTGACAGGAAAGGAGGCCTGAGACCTACATTCCCTCCCCACCGGCGCTCGCTCTCTCTCTCTCTCTCTCTCTCTCTCAGAGCCTCACTCCTGGGCACTTTCATGGCATCCAAAAGCAGACTCCCTTCTAAAGGAATGTAGTGGGGCAGATGAGAGCCCAGGGAAAAGGAAAACTGTGAGATTGGAATAAGATAACCCTGTGTGAAGAATGGCAATAAAAACACCTCTGAAAAACAGCCTATCCTGGAAAGGCAACGGTGAAGGAAGAGATTTTTTCCAGGCCTCCATTCCAGGACGCTGGTGGGACAGAGAGATTTCCCGGAGAGAACCCCGTGGCTGTGACTGCGTCTCCTCCCTCTGCTCTTGTGTCCCAGGGTGTTCAGAGCAGCAGGCCACAGGCGAGGGGGAGGAGAGGGTGTCCAGGGGGTGAAGAGTTTTAACAACTGAAATATTGAGACAAGCATCTGAAGGATTCATCTATTCTCCCTCGAGCAAAATGAGTGGAGGGAGAAGGAAGGAGATGGGGGGAGCTTTCCAAGTCGACCGAGTCTCTGAGTTAAATTACAGGGGCCTGGGAGGGGTGATTAACAACCCTCATGGTTTTCTGCTTCACAGCCATTACTCACCCCAAACCTGGGGCTTCTCGGTTACATAGCCCAGCGCAGGCCGACCATTTTTTCCATTGACTGAAAACACATTCTGACTGAAAACAAACTTTGGATCCCTGAGGCTTGGCAGGCCCTGGGTCCTTCTCCATATTTAATCAACGGGAAGCTAAACACTTTCAATCTGTGATGGCTCATTTGGACGGGGTCTCGGGGCTTTTGCTTGGTGCCAGATATAATAACTCTCCTCTCTCTTTTCTAAGGCCTATTTTATAATTTTGCTGTTTTTCAATGTCAAGCCCATCTTTTGAAGAATTTTTATTGGATTTCCTGCTAGACTTCAACGAGGATTTTTCTTGCTTTGGCAGAAATATCAAGCAGAACAGGGGAAAAACTCAATCATCATCTTGGAAAGTCGTGACGGTGCGTTGGGAGGGGTTGGGGGAGTCCTTTGTCTGTTTGCACACAAATAGGTTTCAAGAAGGCCAGAGGCCCTGCTGCCTGCTTCGGGGGGCCTCTGACTCCTGGTTCATGGTAGGAAAATGGACAGGCATGGATGTGGGAAGAGAAGAAAGGTTAGGACAGGATAATGGGAAGAGAGGCGTGGTGGCGAGAGAGGCTCTGAATGGGTCTGGGCACAGGGCCTGGCAGCACCTGACCCGTCCACTCACACCCGGGCCCCAGAGCTGCCAGGGCCCCGAGCCGCAGGGAGACAGAGCCCACTCCGGGGCGGCAGGCACGCTCTTTACCAACGACACAACCCCTCAGGGCTAACCCCCCACCAATGGGCAGGAAGGCCGCATCCCCGAGACCCCTGTTTTACCAGCCACAGCTGTGTCCCTGCGCCCGCTCCAGATAATGTTCAGATCTTTAGTTTTCCTTCACGGAGTTCATTCCCCAGAGGAGGTAGCTTGCCCGTGGGAGACACCTGTTTCTCATGTTTTCCTGGCTTCCCAGAGTCAACTTCCGGAATATACCGGGATGTTCCATCTTACTCCCCAACTTTATTTCCATTTCTTTTTATTTTATTTTATTTTATTTTGGTGGGGATGGGGGAAATCTCTATAGAATATCGTTCAGAGACAAGAAATGTTTTTTTGTCTAGTAGTAAAAGCGAGGGAGAAAAAAACCCTTTGATTCTCTTTTTTTATGATTTGGTGTTTTGTTTTTCTTTACTTTTTTATTTTTAATACAGAGATGTTAAGTAACCAAACCTCACAGCTCCTCAGCCACCTCACACCTACCACTATTAGCTTCATGATCTGCAGACCGTTTTCATATGTCTCATCTTTTTATTCCCACAATAGCCCTTTGAGATAAACAGGGTAGGTACTGCAGTTGCCGTTTTAGAGGTGTGCAAACAAGACTCCCACAGGCTGCGTGACTTGCCCGAGTCTTGCAGGTAGTGAGTGGCCAAACCGAGGTGTGAACCAAGCCCAGCCACAAAGTGCATGTGCTGCAGAGGAGCTCTCTGGCCCCTTCAGCAAGACATTTCCCTATACCGGGCAGAGTGGAAGTCCCTGCAGTGCAAATGCCTGCAACAGATTACATTGAGAGTTATGATATCATGACAATTTTTACTATGTCCACAAATTGCAAAACAATTTCCCTTGAGGCCAGACTACAGGACAGTCCTTCCAGAGCACCTAAGTCACTCCTTGTTTCTTCCCTTTCCTGTAGAAAAAAGGACAGAAAAAGATCAGGTAAACAAAAGTACTTATGAAATGCTCACTCAAAGCCAAGCACTGGACTAGAATATTGAGGGAGTCAGTAGGCGGGAAAAATATTGTTCCTGCGTTTGAGGAGTGGACAGTGCAGATGAGGAAATAAGAGAAACAAACATAAAATCCTAGACTATTATAATTGCAAAAGACCTTAGAAGTCATCCTTCTAAGACTCTCCTTTCCCAGTGAGGAGATGGGACAGTTCAAAGAAATGGCGAATCAGTGGGGGCAATACGAAACAGATTTAGTTACGTGATCAAGTGGACTGGAAGCTGGTCAAGGAAGCACAGTGGTCAGGGGTGTGTTCTAGAAGGGCATACAATGATCTCGACCTTGAATTATGTGCAGAATTGGATGGATGGACAAGAATCAAAGGTCCACAAAAGGCAAACCAGACTCGGGGTGCCTCCAGGACCCTGCAGGGCTGCAGTTTAGAGATGGGGAGAGGCAGGAGGAATCAGGGCTGAAGACTTGGCTGGAGCCAGACCATGGAGGGAGGGTCTTAAGCAGTCGGGAGAAGTGCACGCTGACACATGGAGAAGTCGCACGAAGGTCAGGGTTGAGGTCCTCGATGGCCAGTGAATGACACCTATAATTTTTTAAACTCCATACCCACTCTTAACAGCCCATCTAAATTTACCCCGCAAGTGGCTGGGGGTATACTTTCAGTCTGGAGGATGTGGTAACTGGTGCAGGGTTCACCTGCTGTTCAGGTGACCCTGCCTTCCCATCAAACCTCCGTGTCCCTGCAACCCCCCCCCCCAGTGGTCCCTGGAAGTCCCGCCACGCAGCCCCTCATCCATGACTACCCAGTAGGTCCCAGACGAGGACTGGGGTGCAGAGGCTGAAAAAGCAAAGAATAAAGAAGCAGCAGGTAAGGAGGGTGTCTCAGGGTCGTGAGAGCCCACCTCTGAGGTCAGGAAATTAGAGAGAAAAACTCTCCCCAAGACATCACAGAAACTCCAAGAAAACTGGCATCTGGAGCAGACTTTTCTCCAGCCCTCGGGGACCCTAAGGACATGAAAGATAGAGGGGGACCTCCCTGCGTCCCTGTCCTCCTGCTGCAGCCCCATGGCTTGAGCACCTCCATGCACCTTTGCTCCTTACTACATTCCAGCCTGTGCCTCACTTTACCCATTTTAACCTGAAAAGCAAGAACGCCTGCCCTCTCCCTGCTTAGGAGAGACTGAGATTAGGACAAGTCAGACAGTAAAGGCCCGGCCCGGGAGCTTCAGGACAAGGGCGTGGTTGCTGTGGCAGCTAAAACTAACAGTGGCCACAATAATGTCATTGTCACTCTGCCTCCAAAAATACAAAGCCCGACAGCCCTCCTGAACAGCCCTTTGTTCTGCGCTCCATCTGAAGGGATCGCACATCCTCCTGAAGGTCCCACCAGCAGCAGCCAGCCTCCCACCTTCCCCTCCTAATGACACCCCCCTACACCTCCGAAGGTAAGGTCGAGGTTTCCAAAGCCCCAACTCCTCCCCTGACTGACTTCCCTCAAGGAAGCCGGACCAGCCCATCCACCTCCTGTCACACTCAGGGCACCAAGCATGAAGCTCAGCCCCCAACCAGGCAGACGACCTTTCCCAGGGAGACCTTTCTCCACTCGCTCATAACTAGGCTGCACCCCGGGTTATGATCAGTCAGCTCCTCTTACGTTCTCCTCAGACCAGATCATTCCCGACAGGATCGCCAACAGCCCCCAAACGGACACCAGCGCCCCAGGAAGGCGGCATTTTGATGGCTATGGACCTTGCCCCGTCCGAGGCAGAGTGCCTGCGATGCTCACCTCTCTCCACCTGGCCCTTCTGGCCTGCTCTCCATCCACCTCAAGGTTGTCACCAACCTCCCAGAGTGGGTCCCTGCCCTTGTCTTTCACTGTTTTCCTTTGTTCCTTCCCCCAGTCTCCATCTTCACCTCCTTCTTGTGTTGTTTGAGGTTAAGAAGCATCCACGGTATTCCATAAATTACTTGGCAAGAGTGGATGACAAAAACAAAATGTAATTCAGATTAAAGTCACCTTCCAGCTGAAATGATAGTTTATTAAATAAAAGGCGAAGCTGCCAATCAACCTGGCTGGCAACTGGGTCCCTTATATTAATCTTTCTTGGGGGTGATTTAGGACCCACCTGGGTGCTCTGCAAAGATTCTCCCATCATTTCCTTCCCATCTCTCTGGATCAGGCTGCTGGGCTTGGCGCAGTTGACAAATTCCCCAAGTAATCCCTCAAAAGATTGGAGAAATGCTCTGAACGCTCCATTAAATTTATTTTCCATGCTTTAAGAGACCCAAAACTATGTCCAATAAATAAGTGTTCCCTGTGATTTACTGAAATGCTCCTCTGATTTAAAGTTATAGGGGGGGAAATATGGAGCCCCTGGGAACCCAGGACCAGCCTTGCAAGTGAGACCAGATGTGAGATTTCTGCCCAGGGAGGGGGGAAGAGGGGGAAAGAACAGCCCAACTGGTGGAGGTTTGCAAGTGACAATGTCTGAACCCCGGTTCTCGGCTTTAACATAAAAGGTCCCCAGTTGAGCATTCTTTCTCACAAAATTTATTGTGGTTGTAGTTAGAGAGGGAACCATCAAAAGAGTAATTCTGGCCCTTGTTTTGCAGAGCTCTTTTGATAAATATGATACTTAGAAATATGCCTCCCACTAGACAGAAAAGCCATATAGTTAAAATGAAGTAATCTGTCAGTAAACTCGCTAGAATCAAAGCCAAAATGAAACCTGTAAAAGGAGAAGGGAAAAAACTCCACTTAGAAACGCTCGAGTCAAGCAGGGGAGAATGTGGAGACTGAGAATTGTCTTTTATTCAGATATTTTTATCTGTAGAGTTAAAAGCAGAGATTTATTTTTAAATGGGGCTATTTATGTTCCAATCTCCAACAGATGGGCCTGTGTTCCTGCCTCTCTCTCATGCAGCCCCGGCTCAGCAAAAACAGCTTCTCTTGTGAACTAAAACTTACCCAAACAAAGGAGGAATCAAAACTTTTGCAAGCAAATGTCACCTTTGGAGCCGCTTGGTAAATATTGGATCTGTTTACTACAGAGGCCCAGATGTGCCACGAAGCAAACAGGAAGGAAGGAAAACAGCCAATATTATACATACATTGAGTGTGTGTGTGTGCGTGCTCACGCACACACATGCACACACACATGTGAGCACATGCATGCACAGGCTGATTTACAAAGAGCCCGGAAAGCTTGGGCTAAGAACTGTCCCAGTGGGCTTTCGTGAAGGGAAAGCTCACCTGAGATGACACCAGCATGGAGGGAAGTGAGCAAGAGGTCACCAGAGATGAATCTTGCTGACATCACTGAGCACCCAGTTGGTCTGGTTAAGTCCAAGCACTACTACATCACCACACACTTCTCAGACTGGAGGATGCATGGCCCCAATTCTGTGCAGGGGGAGATGCAAAATAAGAGTACCCAAAAAATATCTGTCTGAAACATCCAGTTTATTACAAGATTTGGATGAACCAAATGCTTTAATAAAAACCATCCCCCTCCCTCAAACATGGAAGAAAAGAGCAGGGCCCCAGGTGGGGGTCAAGTGATGTACCTGCAGTAGAGCTGCCCCTCCTCTTGTCCCTTACTTACATGGCTTCAGGCCATCTCCAAACTCACCAGGTGTCTTGGGTACGATGCTTCTGAAGGCCACGGAGATGCCAGGTACCTCCCGATGTGAACCTGTGCAGAGAACACCACAGCAGTTTATACACTTTCACTGTGCGCTGGACCAAGTCCTCTCGCCGGGTGCAAGGGCCTATGTCCAGCCTCTGACCTGTCTCCTGCACCACGTGGCCAGGCTCCCTGGAGCTCAGCATCTTCAAGTTCAGCATTTTCAATGCAAGGAGCCCTAACCTCCCTGTAGTCTTTGGTTGGAGCCCTATGTTGCTTGTCCACAATTTAAATCACTTCCACCCTGTTCCATTTGCCATGTCACTTCTTGGATGGCCTAAAGCAGTGCTTTTTCAAAATAAAGTCCAAGAACCCCTTCATCACCCACTTCTGGCCCTGGCTGGTCCCTATGGGGTTCTGCTGCTGCTGCCGCTGCTGCTCTTGTGAGTGAACAAGAATCTCCAGGGCCACGCTGGGGCTGGGCAGTGGGTGGCGGGCCTCGGCTCCAAGCTGGCTGACTCCAAGCCTTCTGCCCTGACTCCTGGTCCTCAGGCTGCTGATCTGCATGGATGAACCTAAAGAACTCTTGGCTGAATCTCTTGTTTTGGGGAGGGACGATAGCTGTTGGGGCAGGGGGACGGAAGGGCCTTACCAGAATGGTGCAGCACACTACTTTGTGTTTCTTGGTGCTTAGGATGAGGTACAGTCCATCACACCTCTTGCTTCTCACTGAGTCTTGGATCTGGTTCCATTTCAGACCCGAAGTTCATCATCTCCTTCATCACCCAAGAGTCCATTCCATCACAGAGAAGCTCACAGGGCCTGATTCCCTCCTCC
Source organism: Saccopteryx bilineata (assembly GCF_036850765.1). Classification (NCBI taxonomy): domain Eukaryota; kingdom Metazoa; phylum Chordata; class Mammalia; order Chiroptera; family Emballonuridae; genus Saccopteryx; species Saccopteryx bilineata. Next base: position 29,243,828 of record NC_089495.1, read on the forward strand.
TGACCCATGTTTATCCATGGATTTATCCATAATTTGATTTAAATTGCCTCTGTGCCTGGGGTCAAGGGTCACCAATTTCTTTAAGGTCTTTTCCAATTCAAAAGATACAAAACCAGCCTGACCAGGTGGTGGCGCAGTGGATAGAGCATCAGAGCGTAGTGGATAGGGACACCAAAGACCCAGGTTGAAACCCCAAGGTTGCCACCTTGAGCACAGGCTCATCTGGTTTGAGCAAGGGGTCACTTGCTCTGCTGTAGACCCCCAGTCAAGGCACATATGAAAAAGCAATCAATGAACAACTAAGGTGCCACAACAAAGAATCAATCTCATCTCTCTCCCTTCCTGTCTGTCTGTCCCTATCTGTTTCTCCCTCTATCTCTCTTTGTCTCTGTCACACACAAAAAAGATGCAAAACAAGGCCCTGACCAGATGGTTCAGTGGATAGAGCTTAAGCCCAGCACAGTGAGGTCATGGGTTTGATCCCCAGTCAGGACACATATGAGAAGCAACTGATAAGTGCACGACTAAATCAAACAACTAAGTGAAACAAGCTGGTGCTTCTCGCTCTCTCCTGCCATAGTTCCCTGAAGTTTTTTCCCATGAAAGGTAAAGTCTCAGTGACCATCGTGTAGAGATCCACTCTTAGGCTCCATATATCTACAGCAAGGCCTTCATACTTTTGGCCAAGGAAGAGTTTTGGGCACAATGAGGGGGAAACACAGAACATGCTCAACCTACTGCCAATGGTAAACTCAGTGCTGAGTCCAAAGTCCACAATTTTAGTGTTCAGATGAGCATCAAAGAGCACATTCCCTGGCTTTCAGTCCCTGTGACGATGTCCCTCTGGTGGCCGTACCTGCGCTGTGGATACCAGCTAACGTAAAGGCCTCGGGCTTCATCCTTAGTCATGGAGCCATGGTCCTCCACGTAATCAGACACGTCCCCTCTACTGAGGTACTCCATTAACAAGGAATAATGTTTCCGCGGTGCCAATCACCCTGAATAACTTGACCATGTTCGGTGATTCAAGGCCTTCATGCAGCAGACTTCCCACAGTATAAGTCTCTGGAGGCTGGAGGAGCCTGCTGATTAACGACTTTGACATTTACCTCTGTCAGAATATGCTGGCCTAACCTACCTTGGCAAAGCTGCCCTGGCCAATAGTGTTCAGAGGCTTGTAATGGCCAGTGTGGGACTCCTGGTCAGCAGAGATGGCTGCAAGGTCATGTGACATGGTGACTTGCTAACTATTCTAACTGACAATACTACAATACTAACCATGCTTACTAACTATGCTAACAACACTAACTGTGCTAACATTAATGTCAACTCTTCTAACTATGCTAACTATTCTAACTACACCAGCAATACGAGCTACATACTAACCGTACTAACAATGCTAACTATTCTAACTACACCAGCAATACGAGCTACATACTAACCGTACTAACAATGCTAACTATTCTAACTACACCAGCAAGACGAGCTACATACTAACCGTACTAACAATGCTAACTATTCTAACTACACCAGCAATACGAGCTACATACTAACCGTACTAACAATGCTAACTATTCTAACTACACCAGCAATACGAGCTACATACTAACCGTACTAACTATGCTAACTATTCTAACTACACCAGCAATACGAGCTACATACTAACCACACTAACAATGCTAACTATTCTAACTACACCAGCAATACGAGCTACATACTAACCGTACTAACAATGCTAACTATTCTAACTACACCAGCAATACGAGCTACATACTAACCGTACTAACAATGCTAACTATTCTAACTACACCAGCAATACGAGCTACATACTAACCGTACTAACTATGCTAACGATTCTAACTACACCAGCAATACGAGCTACATACTAACCGTACTAACAATGCTAACTAAAAATACTAATTAGAATTTTTTAAAAATATATGACAAGGACCATATAATTTCCCTCACACGTGGAATTTAATGAACTAACGAGCAACATGGAGGCAGATTCACACAAAGAGAGCAGAGTGGCAGCTGTGTGTTGGGGAGAGCTGGTGACAGGGGTGGAAACACTGAGCGAACAAAAGACAAAAAAAAGAGGAAAAAGCTTATGGACACAGACCACAGTGTGGTGAGTGTCAGGGTGGGAGGAGCAGTGGAGGAGGTTGGAGGAGGCTAAATGGTGACGGACAGAGACTTGACTTAGGGGGTGAACACATGATACAGTGTGCAGAGGATGTGTTGTAAATTGTGCACTTGAAACCTGTAAAATTTTGTTAACCAATGTCACCCTAATAAAGTCAATTTAAAATTAAATAAATAAGTAAATAAAAGAAAAAATGAGAAAAAAAACAAAGAAAATAATGAAAAAATAAAAAGTGAGGCCCTGGCCGGTTGGGTCAGTTGCAGAGTGTCAGCTCAGCGTGTGGATGTCCCCAGTTCAATTCCCAGTCAGGGTACACAGGAAAAGTGACCATCTGCTTCTCCACCCTTCCTCCTCTTCCTTCTCACTATCTCTCTCTTCCAAGGCTCCACTGGAGCAAGTTGGCCCGGGTGCTGAGGATGGCACCATGGCCTCCACTTCAGGTGCTAAAATGGCTCCAGTTGTAATGGAGCAATGTCTCCAGATGACAGAACATCACCCCCTGGAGGGCATGCCGGATAGATACTGGTCAGGCACATATGGGAGTCTGTCTCTCTGCCTCCCTGCTTCTTACTTAAGAAAAGTACCCCCAAAAAATAAAATATAAAGTGAGAAAACAGAAAATTGAGAATATTTAAATAAAATGAGATTTTAAAAAGAACAAAAGAAAATGAGAAAAAAAATGGGAAAACAGAGCAAGGAAAAAGAAAAAAAAGAAAAATAACAACCAAAAGAGAAAAATGGGAAAAAGAAAATAAGAGTTAAGAAAAAGAGAAATAAAATAAAGGAGAAAACAAGCTAACAGGTCTAAATCCAGCAGGTCACTACTGGCTATAATATCAACAAACATCAGCCTTACCAAGGCCTTATATAGGAGCTGTTTGTAATTCTATCACAGTGGTGCTTTATGAGGTCAGAGAAAAAAGAAAAAGGACCAATCACGGCTAGGGATAAACCACAGTGGTTTTCTCACTTTTTGGTCTCAAGACCCTTCTATTCTTAAATAAATAAATAAATAAAAGGATCTTAAAGAGCTTTTGTGTTATGTGGGATATATCTTTTCATTTATTATTTGAAAATCTTTAATAATTTTGTCTTTTAAAAACCTTATAATGTCTACCACTAAAACATTCAATTCCTTCTTATTTAACTCTGACTGGTTTTTAAATGATGCTATAACTTAACTGATATCACAGTACTGTAAAAAGATGTTTTGTTGCATAAGACATGGGAAGGTACATTAATAACATCATCTAAAAGCCAAGAGGAAGATAGCTTCTATTATATTTTTTCCAATAAGATTATAAGCAGATTTTTTGTCAGAAACCTTGGAAACCAGAGGGCAGTGGGTTGATATATTCAAAGCATTGAAGGAAAAAAGCTGTCAATCAAGAATCTTATATCTGGCAAAACTGTCCTTCAAGAATGAGGGAAAAATTAAGACATTTCCAGATAAACCAAAGCTGAGAGAGTTTTTTACCACTAGACCCGCCCTGCATGAAGTCCTTCAGACTGGAATGAAAGGACATCAGGCAGTAACACAAAGCCTTATGAAGAGTTAAGTATCTCTATTAAAGTAAATACATGGGTGATTATAAAAGCTAGTACTATTAGAAAGAAAAAGAAATGTCCCGGAGGAGAAGTGACATGATCAGTGGATTGTTCCAAATCATCCTACTTCTAGAATTCACTCCCCTGTGAGTACCCCTCCACCTGATAAATTATCTGCTTGAAAAATGCCTTTCTTTGGTTAGTGATGAAAGTATTTGGGGTAATTGCTCTGGTGAAATTAACCCCTAAAAAGTCTTGCTCTTCTTTGCTACACACCTACACCTAAAGAAACCTAACTCCATGGCTCCATCGGCTCTCGCATGGGTCGCTTTGAAAACACAGGCTCTCACGCCTTCCGGAATGGCCAGGCCATGGCAGAAACCATTTATCTTCCCTGAGCCACAGGGCCTGAGCTGGCCAGCTTCCCCAAGTCCTCATCCCAGGAAAAGTCTCCTTTTGTTGTGTCTGCCTTCCAAGGACTGTCCCATTCCTGTTCCCAGAACAATGCCCAAAGAGCAACTCCCCACCTCTCCCATGCCAGGATGGGAGGCAGGAAGACCTACCTGCCCTTTGTTCTGCTTTCCTCATTTACCCCAGCCATGGGACAAAACGTTAAGATCCATGGTGTATATATGGCCTCGGACATATTACGCTATTTAATTCTCCCAGTTCCTCCACTAGCGTTTGTACTACAGTGAAATGTGCCTAAAATGAACCTGGGACAGGAGAGGATAAAAAAGAGGTGTCATGGCAGGAGTCTCAGACATCAAATGGCCTCAGATCTGATCCTGGCTCTGCCATTAGGCATCTATCTGTGTGTGACCTGAGACCAGTGGCTTCAACTCCCAGACCTCTGTTTCTTTATGTCCATGGTGCAGGGTTGAACCAAATGACCTGTCCCCAGACTCCCAGCAGTAGCTCCCTTTCTCATGGCCCAGAAGCCTCCCTCTCTCCACGGCCCCAGGTTGGTCTGGATAGAGCTGGGAGGTGTGGAGTTTGAGCAGCACCTGTGTTTACACTGTACAATCTGCAGCTCTCTTTAATGAAATCATTTAATACAGTCATAATTTTTTGGCAAGGGGTTGTGTTTATGGTGAGCAAGACGGAGAGGGAATGATTGACTACAACTGAATAAAACGATAAATCTAAAACAAAGGCAGGAGAACGCAAAAAGCACAAAGCCACAGGCAAATCCAATTTAAGTCTCAATTTCTGTGACTTTGTGGGAACAATTCTGTCTGATGATGGGCCAGCCCTGAAGGTGGGGGCCCAGGGCTGGGGGTGGGTGAGATAGCAGCATAGACTCCAACAGCTCATCTTAGCAGGGTTTATCCTCTTAGGGTAGAAAAATAAGGAAATGGCTTTACAAGAACTAGTTCTACAAGAACTAGTGTCCTTGGGCCTTCATCTTCAAAAAGGATTTGGATGGAGAGCCTGGGAATAAAGGAGTGTGCATGCATGAGCATGCGTGCATGTGTGTGTATGTCTAGGTAGAATAATTTAGCAAGACCTTAGAAGGACTTCCCAGGACCAAAATTATTCCTCACATACAGTACCTGAAACTGCACTACTAGCAAGGATTATTTAAGATCACAAATACTTCTGACCTTGCAAATATTGTCCTTCAACAGCTCAGTGCCTGTCCTATGCTAGGCACTGTGCCAAAGCAGAAAGGATGCTCATTCAGCAAATGCTAACTGAGCACCCACTCTGGTCCAAGTACTGTCCTGGGACTTGGAGACAGAGCAATGAAGAAGAATTCCTGACCCCGTGTACCTGCTATTCTTATGGCATTTGCATGCTCATGAATAAACACCATGTCGATCCTCCCAAAGAAAAAGACACACAGACAAGCAGTTCTTTGCATCACAGTTTTATAAATGCTGTAATCCAAGTGTGTATAATGGCTCAGGAGCACTAGAAGGTAACCTGAGCTGGATCTTCAAGAAGAGCCATCCTTTCACAGCGAGGAGATAATGGTGCTCCGAGTAGGGCTCCCTGCCTTGGCACAGGCATAGAGCTATAAAAGGTCCTGCTGAAGTGGGAAGGGGGAGAGCTTAACCTCCTAGGAAGGGCTGGGTGTTAAGCTTATTAAGCCTATTGTCCTGTTATCAGATGATGACAGGTAGTCAGTCACTCAACCATTGTCTGAGAACAAGCTTTCAAAGAACGGTCAGAGGTCAGTACCTTGAAGCGCTCCTCATGATAATTGTCCCTACCTTGCTTCTGATGATCACATGACACCAGCTGGTCTCTCTCATTTGGGGACACTATCACCCCCATCTGCTGTAAGGGAGTAAAATTATGTCACAGAACCTCCGACGGTCAGTCAGCCCTAGCCTGCAGAGCACAGTCACTGCTGAGCTCGACAACACCAGGGATGGTGCTAACAGTGCTTCTCACGTCCATAAATGGGGGCGGGGCTTGGTGGCCGTCTCAGAGAGTAGTTAGCAGTGGGTCTTCCAGCCTAAGACATGGCTCCGCTCTAGCATGCCCACTTCTTTGAGCCTTTCCATCCACTTTTCCCTGTCTGCCATGGCAGTTCTGGAATGTCTACACCTTGAATGTGGGTCTTCACTTTCTCCAAGCTGGCAGCTTGCTGGCACTGTCTTCCAAGGTCCTTGTCATGTGGTTAAATCCTGAATGAAGGGAAAACACTTCCATGGGAGAAAACACACACACACACACAGAAGTCTTTCTCATTCCTTTACATTTTGCCACTCTTGATCCCACACCTTCAGAGCGCAGCTCCACACCAGCCCTCCCAGCTCCTGAAAGTCTACGCTAAGCCTACATTTGGGGTGTGTAGTTCCTTGGCAAGCAGCCCTTTTCTGACCAGATCGTGTCATGCTGTATCCCCAGTGATTAAGGTGGAGGCCAGGAAAAAAGCAATGGCTGAATCCTGAGGGTGCACACGTGGTCTCGCGAGGTTGAGGCCTCTGCAATCTTGTGAAGCATGGGGGAGAGTTTGGCTTTAAAAGGAAGGAGTAGGCTGCTTTCTGCAGGCGCAGAGGGGTCAAGAGAATCTGGGGAGTCAATATTTCTTAGTGTAGCCACCCAGATTTCCCCACACCAAGTCTTAGGGCCCTGGTGCTGGCATGGCACGCTCCCTGGGGTTGCGAATTCATTCTTCTCTCAGTCTCTGCTATCCTTCTAAGTCCTAGGTCAAATCCTTACCTTTTTCTCCCTTCTGGCTTCAGGCAGTCAGATTCTTTTTTTAAGCTTCCAAGGAGGCCTTTGGTGTTCGGTTGGTGATTAATTATCCTCAGCCTCTCATTGTCGTTCTCCAATACATCAATGCAGCTATGTTTGCTTAGTCCTTATAATTACCACTGCCCCCACACCTCTCCAATGCCTGAGATATTATACCTGCCAGTATGCTTCCTCCCATCAATATCCCTCCTGAGCTCACCACCAGTGAGAGGTTTAACAACTAAGCTGCCACCGCGTGCCAGGTTCAATTAGTACGTCCGCACCTCCAGAGACGGGTCCTCGCTACCAGTTAGCTGGCAGATGATCCAGCTCCCAGACTACAATTTAACATGTGCTTTGTAACATCTCTTCCCTTACCACCTGTTCTAGGTTCGTCTCCCCCAGAAACAGACTTGGACATGGGCGCTCGCCTGCAGGTGATGTCCTGGGAAGTGTCTTTGAGAGGGTGTGAAGGAGGCAGGATTGAACGGAAGTTTAAGTTCACTTGCAATGCTGCTGCAGCGGAGAGCTTAGCCGCAGCCACGGAGAGCTCTGGAGCTGGCACGGCCCTCAGAGATGCCCCCACGTTGGGACAAGAGGACCCGATCTTTATACACCGCATTGCCCAGTCACCGGACACGGGCAGCCCCTGGAGAGGGGACACAGCCTTGGGTGAGAGTACCCTTCAGTTGGGCCACATCTGGAAAGGGACAAAGTGAAGTACCATCAGCAGCAACACTTCCAGCAGCTGGGGAGATGAGAACCTTTGTCCCCAAGGAAGGGCGAGGCAGTTCACAATAACATTTCATCACAACCACCAAACTCACAACATCATAAAGATTTATGAAACCTCAATAAAAACCTTTCGGCCTGCACACTCAAGCAACATGTATGACCCTAAAGTAAAGAGAGGTCTGTTCACCTTCATGGATATGATAGTCACAGAGTGATATGATAGTCATAGGAAAGGAAGTAGGGTGTGGGGTTTGAGGTGACACAGAGGGGGGTGTTTCACTTTCATCTTTCCCTGCCAAGCACATTTGTCCAAGGAAACAAGGTTCTATTACTGGTTCTCAACCTCAAATCATTATCTAAACCAGAATGGCTAAATATTTACCGAAAATTTCCAGTGCATTCTTAGACTATGGTCATTTGCCCAGCTGCCCATCCAGACATGAAGTAGGGCAGAAACTAAAAAGAATTGCTGGAGAGAAGAGTTGTTGAGTGAGTAAGCCCCCCACACACACACACACACACTCAGCACCCTCAAACTAAACACACTCACTACACTCAAATTAAGCAACAGAAGTGAGAGAAGGGTAACTTCTGCAAATAGTAAGAGAGGGAATTGCATCTGTTGAATGTGTTTTATGTAGCAACATCATACTGGGCCCTTTTAATGTACTATTTTAATTAAACCTCACAACAACTTTATATAGAAGGTTTTTGGAGGCAGAGAAAACTAAGGGTCGGAGTGCTTAATGACTTGTCCAAGGTAGCACAGCTAGCAAATGAAAAAGCCTACATTTAAATGCAGGTCTGTCTCACGCTGAAGCCCATGCTATGTCTTCATGCAAGATTGCCCCCATCATGCAGAGGTATCTACCATTGCCTCCATCTTCTCCTCCTACCTGGGCTTTCAGAAGGCCACACTGGGTCACCTGAAATGCACTTCTGTTCACAGCAGCTAAGATGCCACTTTTAGTTTTGTTGTTCGTTTTTGTTTAGTTTTGTTTGAAAGGCAATTTTTTCATTAGCTTTCCAGTTATATTTTCAGTAAGAAAACGCTGAGGCTCCAGAAAAAGCCCAAAATAGCCACTACAGTACCCGAAGCACAGTACCCACCATTTTCTAGCAGTACAGGCTAGAGCTCTCAAGTCCTCAGAACAAGAAGGGTCCTCATTCTGTAGTCTAGAATGGTTTTCCAGATAGCAGAGGAGTTTGTTTCCTTAAGCCTCATAGCTTTTCAGGATGATCACTTTGTAAGTTACAGAAACATCTAATCACTGTGTCGTATACCTGAAACTAATAGAATATTAGTATGTCAACTGTCATTAAATTTTTTAAAGAATCGTAACTTTTTATTAAGCTCTCTACAGTTTCCACACAAACTTTCCTACATCTTTAAATAGGAGTGATAAATTTTAGAGTATTAATTAATGTTTATTTTACATTAAAGACTCCATGGTTCCTGAGTTAAATGATCTCAGGGTGCTTTTGGAGTTCCTGCATCTGCTTTTTATAGTTTTCTGTCTCCTCCGTTGATGTTGGTCACTTCTCCCTGCTGTCAACGGGATCTGTCTATATCAGCCTTTACTTGGCCATTCCTGAATAGAGCAGGTTAGAAACAAAACAACCAGGCTTACTGGAATTACTCGTTAAGTAATTCTAACTAGTCTCTAAGCGAGGGTCTGAGGAGCTTTGCCTTGAGAAGTCTATGAAACTGTAGTGCATTTATTCAGTCCACAATAATTGTCATGCACTTAAAATGAGCCATGACGTCCTGGGAATACAGAAGGAAATGAAATAAACAAAAATCCCTTCCTCGGTGGAGTTGGCATCCTATTCGGACCAAAGAAGATTGGCGGCATCTATTCTAAATATGCAAAGGCTATTCTTGCTCACTGGCTTGTTCCTCGCGGTGTTGCACATGGGTGGACTGATGGACAGACGAGTTCCCCGCACGTGAGGTCTCATTGTTCAATCGGCACGAGTTCCACAGTACCATTAGTAGCACAAAGCTAATAGAGAACTGCTAGTTCTATTATTCCAACACATTGTGGAGTAAATGGGCTTTTGTGGGCTGGTCTGGGAACCTAGCCACCATCCGTACCTCTGGTTCTATAAGAAAATATATTCCAAGTCCCAAACAACTGACTTTCAGATGAACTTTGGGAACAGAACTCATTTGTGAGTTTAGGACTGCCTGTGCTTCTCTATAAACGCTCCAAATCACCAGGCTGTATTTGACTTCAGGGCTAGAAATGAGAATAACTGGATACCACCCAGCACCCCCATTAGCTAACTTAGATGCCTCGGGCGAGTCACTGAATCTGAACTTCAGTTCAGACCCTTATATATTGGGTTTCATGAAGATTTTATTAAATAAACAGGGGTTCTGCTACTACAAAAAATGTTTAAAAAGCACTATTTAAAACAACTAATAAATATTTCTCCAAGGAATGAATAAATAAGTGAATGAAATGAGAGAATGAGAAAACTTTACTTATATTCCTGATATACCTTAAGTGGTTTCCAAAAATAAAAAAACATTTCATTAAGAATTGTTTTCTCTTTTTCCCCTTTCCATGGTGGCTTCTGACCCACAGTCCAAACATTTGTAAAAGAAATAGAATGATTTTCCTTACTCCTGAGGCTCTCAACTGAGAATCTAGGCTCTGGCAGGACCCAAAAGTGAGAGTTGTTTATGCATGTCAATCTGATGAATTATTAGCACTGTGAATGGTTGGAAATCGCCAAGTGGTGTGCACTTGTTTGGTCAAGGGGAAATAAAATGGGGCACTTGAGAAGAAAATCAAACCAAGAATTTACTGCACAAATAACCATGCACCTCCTCCCCAGGCCGGAGCCAGTGTCGTTCTAGAAGTGCCGTCCCTGCCTGCTAGGGAGGACAGGGTGAGCAGGGCAAGCCTCTTTGGGAGGTCGCTGACCAGGGTATTTCTAGGCCAGGCTGCTATTAAAGCCCCTGATTCTGGATCTCTGAGTCACATTCTGCCTCTCTCCTTTTCGGGACTCCCACCCTTCATCCCTAGCCATGCTTCTCCAAGGAACGATGGCTTCTGGGAAAGGCGGACATGCCAGGATCTTTCTTCGTGCAGACAACATTAATGGGAAACTCAGAGAAGAATGTCCAGGAGACCTGGGAAGCTGTCACCACATGCACAAGCGGGGAAGATTTATGTTGAGGACCAGGATGTGAACATACCATTGAATTATCCTTTTGTGCCAAGGTAAATTGGACGGGGCAAAGAAATGTGTGTCAAGGAGGCAGAGCCCGGGCTTGGCTGCAGTCCTCACGGCACCTGGGGAAGTGGTCCTCCCTTCATTCTCGTAACTGCACGTCCACCCAGCCAATGGTTCAAAAAAAAAAAAAAATTAAATAAAAAATCTAACATGTGTTGAGCACTTTTTAAGTCCAGCATCCCACTTCCATTACCTCCAAACCCTTATGAGGCCAGTCCTATGACTCTCCTCACTTTAAAAGTTATTAAACTGAGGTACAAAGAGGTTAAGTAATTGTCCAAGGTCACACAGCCAAGAAGCCGAGCAGAGACGCGAAGCTAAACCGTCTGATTCCAGCACTCCTCCCTGCCAGACCACACACACTGCAGCCACAGAGAACATATAGGAAACCCTGCCGTGAACAACGGTGACACGTCCCTTCTCTCCTAGAGGAACACACTGCCCAGTTCCCCTACCTGCTAGCGTCCAAGGACAAGGCGACAGAAACATGCCTGCTTGGTCACATAACTCAATACCTTCTGTAGGTTCCGAGCAGCCTTTAAGGAAGGAGCAGAAATGCTTTTGGTTCTTAAATGTCTCAGGAATAATCCTGTAAAAATTATGGTGTATTTTGTTCCATCCTTTTCTATACATCTATCAATATGTCCATAGATTCATACATACCTGTTTTCATATCCTGCCTGATGAACAACATTATGTCACAACCACTATTCCCTCTTTCTGGGAGGCACTCAGGTGTAGTGGTTAAGCCCACAAGCTGGACCATCAGAAAGCTTAAGTTCAACTTTTATTTCTAGCACCCTGTGACCTATATAGTCTTTGGACTTTAGCACTTTGATTGGTATAATGGCTTTAAAAAAAACTTTTGTAAATTGATAAATTATGAGCGAAGGGGGATCAAATGTTTACACTGCCTTTCCTGCATGAATTCCATGTCAAGCTAACCAAATAGTTGATGAGGAAAAAGCACTTCTTTTTAGAAGAATTCCAACTAATAAGAGCAGAAGGAATCATAAAATTAAAAAATCTCTCTTTTGGCTCTGGCCAGTTTGCTCAGTGGTAGAGTATTGGCCTGGCATGTAGATGTCCCGGGTTCAGTTCCTGGTCAGAGCACACAGGAGAAGCAACCATCTGTTTCTCCACCCTTTCTCCTCTCCTTCCTCTCTGTCTCTTCCCCTCCCGCAGCCATGGCTCCACTGAAGCAAGTTGGTCCAGGAGCTGAGGATGGCCCCATGGCCTCACCTTAGGTGCTAAAATGGCTCTGGTTGCAATGGAGCAATGGCCCAGAGAGGCAGAGCATTGCCCCCTGGTGGGCATGCCAGGTGGATCCCGGTCGGGTGCATGCAGAGGTCTCTCTGTCTCCCCGCTTCTCACTTAAGAAAAATAGAAGAAAAAAATCTCTCTCTTCCCCCCCCACCTCTCTCTCCATTCTTTGTTTCAACTTGTATGTTGCAGGTGGAGGGCAATACTGATGAGAAAAACAAATGCAGCTCTTCCTGTAAAGCTCACCCATCCTTTCCCACCCCAAGAGGGAAACTGGCCGAATAGCCATCCTTTATAACAGATCAGGAAGCTTGTCAAACAAGAAGACAAAGGAGCAGTCACCCCATCTGTACTCAACCTTCCCCAAACAGACAGACGCTGCACCCAAAGAGGGGATGGGGGAGTCGGGGGCCTCGTGATGCTGCCTCCCATTCACTTTGTCTTCAGAACTGCAGGTCTCCCCTCAAACAAAGGGCATCGAGAGTCCTTTCATACAACTTACATGTGGTTTTCTTTTGGGAGCTATATCAACTTGAATGCTGAAAACCAAGGTCTACACTGGTTTCAGGATGGTGCATAGGGAGAAAGTGGCCATCAAGCAATCAGATTGCCAGTCTGGGAAGAGAGCTAGAGGGTCAACATCTCTGTCCCCAAGGGAGCCCCCCAACACTTCAACACCACTGCCCAGAAAATTCCCATCATCTTTCCTCACTGACGGGCCTGGCTGCACCGAGACTGACCCAGGCAGCTGTGAGCTCTGCAGTCGCACAGACAGAAATCTGAGCCCCACCACCACCTCTAACTGGGACTTCAGTGACTTGCCTGTTACTCAGACTGCTGTGTCTTCATTTGCTCAAGTGTTGCTCTAAGGATATTGTCCACCTCTCAGCGTTGCTGTATCTCTACGAAAGCTAGCACTGGGCCCAATTTCTAAGTTGTCATTGTTTCCACTGGATGGGAATAACTCTTCCTTTACATGACATAGATTACCAACCCAGTCATGACCCAGGGGCACCAGGGGCTCCCAGAAATGGAGTCTCTGCTGTGTCTGGACTATGATGTTACGTTTTCCATATTTTCATGATCTCTTGGTGTGAGAAGCATGGATACCACAGGGCTTTTCTGGGTCCACCCTGCTTTACAAGTGAGTCCCTAAGAACACAGTAGGCCCCCTGCATGCCCCACACAGACCAGACGTGCTGTGTGTTCATCTAGATTAATTTGAGAATATTCGCATCCAGATGTCAGAGAGGGAAGGAATGAGGTCTTGAGGGCATGGCAAGATTGTGCAGAGCAGTCTGGAAGGCCCTGGGGTCAGGGAGAGCGAGGGTTCAGAGGGACACAGGAAGAGCTGGCAGAGGGAGGGCAGGAAAGAGGTGGAGAGGGTGCTAGGCCTGGCGCGTGTGTGGGAGGGAGCCACGGGGGAGGCAGGATTCATGGCCATTTCCTGCCAGAAGCCTGACTGCAGCACAGACGGTTCCCAGGCTCGATATGAAAGGGTTCTCAGTAACAAACGCACTTCCTGCCGAAGTTCAGCTCGGCCTCCTCTGCCAGCAAGGGAGCTTTAGAACTCAAGTGCGTGGAGGCAAGGAGAGAGATAGAGCGGCTTGCTTGTCAGCAGCAGAGCCCCTGGTGGCTGTGGTGCATCCAGCACCCCCGCGGAGGAGGCTCCAGTCCTCCAGCCCACTCGGCCTCCCCACGAATGGGGGGCGCCATGGTCACTTCCTGGCGGGATTGCTTCTGCAGGAAGCTGGGCAGTGCTAGTCCCTCGTCGCGTGGCATTCCCCCCCCCCTTTTTTTTTATTTTCCCACTCTTTTGCAGGAACAAGGCCTGTGCCTCCAAGCCTGTGTTACACATATTGGTTCTGACAGCTCAAATTAATATGTCAGATGCTGTGATCCTCGCTGGCGACAGGCCTTTTGACCCTATCAGCACAATCTGTCTCCCTGATTGAAAATCTCTGTGCCTCAAATTGATTCAGAGTTTTATAAACATCCTGCAGCCACGATCCAAGGAAACCACCGATGAAAAACCTGGGTGAGCCTAATCTGCCCTCCCCTGCCCCAACCTTTCCAACCAGCAGGGCGGCAGGGCGGGATGAGTAGAGGAGTCAAAAGGAAGGCGTGTGAGTGGACAACCTGGTGGGATGGGAGTCCCAGGGACCCCCAGTTGAGCTGTGCACCCCTGCCCCACCTGCACCCTAAAATGCGGTTGGAATGATTTGGTGGCAGAGAATCTGATTAGGTATCAGAAGGCCTGGGATGTCTGGCTCTGCCACTCACTAGCTGTGTGACCTTGGAGACGTTCCTTAACCTCTCTGAACCTCGGTTTTCTCTTTATAAAATGAAGATAATAATATCCACTCTGCTTAGCTCAGCAGGTTGCTGTAAGGATGCCCTGAGACATGCATTCTGAGGCACTGATGACCTACAGGGAATCGTGACAGGTCTTAACAACACAAGGGGAAAGGGGTGAAACAAACTTGGCAAAACGTTGATAATTACAGGAGCTAGGACATGAGTCCATGGGAATTCGCTATGCTGTTCTCTTTAATTCTGTGTATGTTTGTAAATTTCCAAACTAAATTTTGTTAAACAATACATATTGAACCATAAAGCACATACACTCATGAGCGTGAGTGTCTGTGTGTGTGCGCACAAGCACGCAGAGGGAAGCCGCTTCCCAGAGAACCCCGCCCCTTCTCATCTGTTTGGGGGATTGGCTATTCCATTCTCCTCCCCATGTTGATACTGCGACAGAAGAAACACGGAATTTCTTCCATTCTCCAGGGCCTCAGGGAAACTCCTGGGGGTCCTCCACCACCCCTGCAGGGATCTCTTTCCACCCGCACCCCCTAAGGCTGCCCCACCAAGCTATGCTTGGGAGGGAGAGAAGGTGGGTAGGAGAGAAGGAGGAAGGACCAGGGAAAGACTGTGACTTCTGGGTAAACCAAGAGACACACAGCAAAGGTACGCACACAGTCTAAACCACAGGGAAGCTCACCCCAATCTCCCTTCCCCACAGCGGAGGCTGATGGTCTAGATGTCATGGCTCAGCAGCTTCCTGGGCGACTCCCTGCCCCTGGTCACCTCCCTGGGGCTCTGGAGGAATAATGAACACAGGCGTCTCCTACTTTCCTTCCGTGCCCTCCTCAAGCTGCCGCAGACCAAACTACCTTCCAGATGGTCTCCTCGAGTGTAAGAGAAACCACTCACTCACCGTCAGTTGTCTCCAAAGAGATGACAAATAGATACAACATTTGCATCTTTAAATTCCATCTGAGTGTCCTCTACCGCCCTACCCACCGGGCCCCGGGTGTGTCTGATCTAAGGGAACACATGCTTTGGGCCCAGATCCTGGCTCCCCGATTTACCAGCTGTGTAGCCTGAGGCAAGTTACTTGATCTTTCTGTGCCGAAGTGTCTACATCTATAAAATGGGAATGAGATTATGTTCACCTCATAAGGATGTTCGGAGGGTTAGCTGAGTTAACGTTTAGGAAGCGTTGGCACGACGTCTCCGTGTTGGTTATCGTCATGGTCATCGTCGTCATCGTTGTCATCAACATGACTGTTCATTGGGAACCCTTATTATTGGCTTCCAAAAAACTGATCATTTTCTTCTCTCCCTCCACCTCGCGCTTCCCCATCACATCATTTTCCAAGAAGTCTGTTCTCAAAGTCCAAGTCATTTCTCCAAACTAAAATATGATTTTTCTTCTGCAAACTCTCTTTCTTTTTACAGGCCAGACCCATTCCTTCATGCTGTTTTATGACCCTCAGGACATTGGGCTTTCTCCAGCAAAAGCAACAAAATACCTTTTGTTCATCTGTGAGCTTGGATTAATAATTGCTGCCAGTTCACAAAGCTCTTTTACTTACACTACGCCGTTAATCCTTTACGGAGGCCCAGACAGGTAAGGGGTCCACCCAAGACCCTCTCCCTTCCCAGCTGCAGCCTGTAAATGGCAGAGGTGCAGCTGGACGCCTGGCCTGTCGGACCCCAAGGTCACTGTTGCCTCCAGACCTCACCGGTGCAGAGGACAGAAGCAGCTGCCCAGTGGCCCACCCTTCCCTTCTCACCTGTTTAGGGATCTCTAGAACCTCCCATCAGAACAGAATTCAAACTAAGAAAATGGTGACAAAGATGAGTCTGGGTCAACCAGAAAAGACGTCTGTGATACAACGTTAATTTTTATTTTATTGTTGAGTTTAAAACTAGGTTATAAAGCATGATGTACAACACGCTTTCATTTCTGTGAAAATGCACACACCTATGCACAAAAGGATAAAAAAGGCTTATAATGGTAGAATAATACATTTTTTAGTCTTTTATTTTTATCTGTATTTTCTAATTTTTCCACAAGATGCATTATTGTGTTTGCAATTTAGAAAAATTAAGACCCGGGGGGAAAGGATGCAGATGCGCCCCGAAGGTGCTGGCGGTCCGGTCCGAGGGTGCTGGTCGGGAGAGCTCTCCTCGTGGAGGAGAAAGGACGAGGGGGAGGAGCCTCACCTCCCTCCGTGTGGGTTCTCGGGTGGACCCCGGCAGCCCTACTTCCAGGGAGACTTGGCCCCTACTCAGTGGCAGAGTGAGACCAGGGATGGGCACCGGCGTCCCCCGTGTAGAGAGGACGGCCATCCCTTTCCTCCCCATCACTAACAGGCAAACCACTGATACATTTTCTCACTGACTCCACACCACAGCCTTGAAGTGAGTGCAGCAGGCATTATTCTCTCCGTGCCTCAGGTGAGGAAACTGAGACCCAGGGAAGTGAAGGAATTAAAACAAGATCCCACACAAGGAAGGACCGAGTGTCTACAGAAGGCATGTTTCTTGGCAATGAGCTTACCTCACTCACACCATATCCCACTCGATGGCCCAGGCTACGTACTGTGCCAGGGATCTGAGAAGTCACCCGAGCTCTCCTGTCACCCAAAAACTTCCCTCTCAGGGCCTGCCTGGGGGCTTCCCCAACCTGGTCTCAGAACTTTCCAATGGGAGCCACTCTTAGCCAGCTGACTGCAGAAGAGTTCAGTGTATTAGTTTGCTAACACTGCCTTAACAACGTGTCATAGAATGGGGGCTTATGCAACAGAAATGCATTGTCTCTGGAAGCCAGAAGTCCAAGGTCAGGGTGTGAAAAGGGTTGGTTTCTCCTGGGCTAGTAGATGAACTTCTTCTCCCTGTGTCTTCACAGGGTCTTTCCTCTGGGCCCGTGGGAGTCCAAATTTCCTCTTCTTATAAGAACAACGGTTGTATTGGATTAAGGCCCACCCTAATGACATCATTTTAATGATCCCGTTAAAGATTCTATCTCCAGATATAGTCACATTCTGAAGTATCAAGGGTTAGGACATTAACATTGGGGATGGGGATGTGATCATTCCATTACATCAAGTACAGTCCCCCTCACCTGGAAGGGTTCCCCAAACTCCCCCTATTGGCACTTCCTCAGATACTGATGACCACTTATGTTAATAACCTGTTTATTCCTGAGGGGGACGAGAAGCCAGGAGACAGTAGGGGAGAAAGCTGGCAGTGAGGAGTCCCAGGATGTGGGGCAGAGGTGCAACACAAGGGAGCTGGGGAGACGTGCGGAGGAAGGCAGTCCCTCACAGGCTGCTGTGAAATGAGGAGGTTGGACCGGGGCCTCTGCTGGCCCCGTGAGTCCATGGAGACAGTCTTCCTACTTGTGATTGAGACAGATGTATTATAAAACATTTGTGCTTACAAGGGAGAATTATTATATTATAGGACAATTGCATTCCTAGAAAATTATAAAACAATTGCTTTCCTAGAAAAAAAAAATTAGAAAGCTCAAGAACTTTAGGCGAGTCACTTCCTTGTCAGAAAGAGAAGAAGAGACCACATGACTTCCAACTTCCCTTCCAGCTCCAATGTTTTCCAACTCTAAGACAGTGATCCTTCCTCTCCAGGTAACATTGTGTCTGCGACTAGCACATAGTAGGTGCTCAAATGAAAAGTCATACTCTGGCCGGTTGGCTCAGTGGTAGAGCATCGGCCTGGCGTGCGGAAGTCCCGGGTTCGATTCCCAGCCAGGGCACATAGGAGAGGCACCCATCTGCTTCTCCACCCCTCCCCCTCTCCTTCCTCTCTGTCTCTCTCTTCCCCTCCCGCAGCCGAGGCTCCACTGGAGCAAAAGATGGCCCGGGTGCTGAGGATGGCTCCTTGGCCTCTGCCCCAGGCGCTAGAGTGGCTCTGGTCTTGACAGAGCAACGCCCCGGATGGGCAGAGCATCACCCCCTGGTGGGCGTGCCGGGTGGATCCCGGTCGGACGCATGCGAGAGTCTGTCTGACTGCCTCCCTATTTCCAGCTTCAGAAAAATATAAAAAAAAAAGAAAAAGAAAAAGAAAAGTCAGCTTCTTTCCTCTATCTCCTCCATTCCATTCCCACAGTTGTCATCAGTCCCCAGTTCCTCCTCCTGGGTTGAATAACAGAATAGAGAGAAAGAAGAGAGAGTTTCAGAGAAAGCCCCAACAGTCGATACCAGAAAAGGCACACCTCAATGGGAAAGAGGAAGTATTCACATGCACTGACATGGTTGAGATGCCTGTGAACTTCCAGAGAAACTGGGCTGGGCTCGTTTGAAGGCAACAGGGCAGCCACAAGTATAATGAGAAAGCAGCTGTGTTCCCAATCCGGGGACCCAGCAAGCACTTTTCTCTGCTCCACCACCTCCAGTGGCGAAGGCTCTGGCCTTTATTATCCGACCCTAAACAGTGCCATCACTCAGCTGTCATGGGCTGGGGCAGGGAGAGGCTGGGCAGGGATCAGAGGCTTCCCCAAGCCTCTCTGCTCCCATCCCACTCCCCTCAAGCCAGTTGGTACATTTCCTGGCCCCTCAAAATAGACCAAGGTTTTAGAAAAGAGCCTGTGTCATCTTCCTTCATATCCTCAGTGCCTTTGCTTCCAGCCCATCCTCCCAAAAATAATAATTGCTTTCCTAGCCCTGAGCAAGAATGGGCACTTGTTAAATATTTGCTGAATTAAATTAAATTAAACTTGTCAAAAATATAGTCTCTTTCCAGACCACAGTCTTCATTATCATTATCATCATCACAGGCCAGTATTGCATGTTGTGTCTACATTGCTCTAGGTTCTGGAGAAGATCCATAAATCTATGGGTTCTGGCAGATCTAGAAAGAGCTTCTGGCTAACACTTCAGGAAAGGGAGGAAAGGTAGGGATTGATTGAACCCTCCTGAAAATTTGTGTAAAACTGGCTTTTCTCCCTTCTCTCCTTTCATCCCACGCACACCCATGTTCACTCACTTGAAATATCCTTGGTTCAGATAAGGCAGTTCAGCCATAAATCTCTCGTGGTGGGGCAAGAGGTTTTATTTAGCAATTACACAGAGTGTTATTGCACAGCAATTATCAGCTCAAGGAGGAAAGGAGCCCAACCTGCCTACCTACCTGTCTCCCTTATCTCCAGGCTCTGGCTGAGATACCTGTCAGAACCAGAGCCCGCAGAGCCAGCAAGCTGCCTTTCAGGTCTGACATCGCTGAGGCCTCGCTGCAAGGGGCCGGCCCTGGGGCCGGACAAGGTCCTTTCACACAGAACTGGGACAGGGCGCCCTCCTCAGATGGTGAGGAGTGTGGTGTGGCTCACAGGAAACCCCCATCCAAAAAAGGCAGGAGATTCTCCTTCACTCCTGGATGCTTGGGGAGAAGGACCCACCCTGCCCTGTAAACCAGGAGCCTGGTCCTCCCAGGCCTCCCACTGCCTCTCAAGCCTGGGTCAGGAACATTTGCCCCTGGCCTTCTTCAAGAAGGGGCAGTCCTCCAAGTGTTCCAAACACAGAACAAGAGCCATCCTCACAGGAACTAACCTGTGCATTTTCACCATGAAATTTACAAAATACCTGCTATCCATTATCTCCTTAGCTATCATTTCACAACAATCCAGCGAGGTCAGCGGGGCAAGTGTTCTGTCCCTGTTTTTCAGATAAGTCACAAGGAGATGGAGGGAATTGTCTGAGATCACACATTTAGTTAATGACATATATGAGGTCGATTCATCTAAAATTGCCTATAAAGATGAGAGATCATGGATCTTCTTCATTTAAATTCAGAATTGCAACAGGAGGCCTTGACCTGGCAAAGCCTCCAGGAGAGTCAGGGCCAGTCTGTCCACATCAGAACCATGCAGAGACAACAAAGCCATAGGTCCCATCGTGAACTTGGAGGGTGGGGGAGATGGGAGCCCCATCTTGATCCTTCTTTATCTTCCACTCCTCTCTGTGCGCCAGGACCCATGGAGCAACTGGTCAGCCTCAGTCAATGCTCAAATGACCACCAAACAAGGAGCTGAGTGAATAGGGCGATGTCACTCACCATCCCAGCTCGGGTTGTACTTGCCCAACTGGGAGACTCAGTGTTGCAACTCTCCCTCTGTCTGCGGAGATAATATCTCTTCTCATGGCTTTAGGCAGCACCTGTCTCCTCTAGGCTGGGGTCCAAATGGCCGACTCTGTCCTTGTCCCCAGGCTCCAGGACACTTCTCTAAGGCCAGCAGGATATTTGCATGGGCTGCCTTGACTCCTTGCAATCTACATGTCTAAAATCAGAGTTACTCTATTCCCTTTTGCATCCGACTTTGTCTCTTCTCTTTCTTTCCCTCCCTCTCTCTTGTTCTGCTCTTGCTCTCCAAGCTCAATACCTCAAATCATTTCCAAATCCTCTCCACCCCCTTTAGGCAACCAACAAAAGTCCCATCGATAATTTTTCCAGTATTAAATCTCATCACATTCTACCAAAGGTTCGAGGTGACCTATAGAAAGACCACTGCAGTTCATTCACTTTGTGGGCAAAAGCAGAGACCCAGCACACCTGCCACAGAGAGTCTCTCCTCCTCCTTGCCTGTGGCCCTGTCTCTAGACCCGAGCACTCAGAGGTTGTATGGTGTCTCTTTTCCTCCCCACCCTGCATAGAAGACAGTGCTTGGCATGTAGTAGGGGCTCAGAAATTCTCCCTGCACCAGGCACTCAGATCTTACAGTTCAGAACACTAGTCTGCCTTCTTGTGTTCTCCAACCTGGTGAAAGAAAGCAGAAAACAAACAGAAGTGCAGGGTGTTTAGGGACCACCTTCACTCTGTCTGGCTCCTTTCCATTTTTAAATCTGTCTGCTGGTTCCATTTTAAACCTGTCTGACTCCATTCATCTACCCAACCTTACTTCCTGACAGGTCCTGACAAACACATTCTAAACTGTGAACACACAGATCTTGGTCCAGAGCCGTGTAATTCTAGAAGCAGTACCCAGCCCTCGCTGCCCTACGGAGTAGGCAACTGGCAGGATTTCAGGGCACGAGAATCATGGGTCCCTGCCTCAAAAATGCATTGCTTCTCTTCACACCAGTGTTAGAAACGACTGACAGGGAACAAAGCCCAGCTCTGTATAACCAAAGACGAGGCTGCACAAGCAAATAGGTCTGAGAAAATTAAAGATGAATTTAAATTCATACTAGAGTATAAATGACTGTTAGCACATAATTTCCCGAATGCTAATCGATGAGGCTACCTGAAAGGGCAGGGAAGGCTCTCCTCACAGCAGACTAGAAGGAGGAGCCAGAGTCCAGGCTGTTAAGGGGCTTCTCCCAGTGGAGAAAGCACTGGGCTGGGAGCCAGGAACAAGAATACTAGTGCCCACCCTGCCTATATCTCACCGTAGGAATGTTGTTCTGCCTCTTTGACCCTCAATTTACAAAGCTATAAAATGGGATAATTAAACTAGACAATCTCTAAAGTCCTTTCGAGATCTCACAGACTCAGAATCAGTTATTTCAGCTGTGCCTCCAGCCTATTCAGGTCTGTATCCTTCACCTACCTCTGCACATATAACAAACAACTCCTTGTCGTTATGTGCCGGAAAATTCCCAGTGTTCACATGTGAGTCAAACAGTGCCTCCCAAGTCCGTTTAGAAACCAACGTCACCACAACCTTGAGGACAACAGAGAAACAGAAGACTGAATCTTGACGTACCTATTACCCTTTGGAAGCCAGGAGTTGAGGTTCAATTATATTAGACATGAAACCAAACTCGCAGTGGCACCTATGAAATTACAATAATCCCTCAGACTTGCGGAGTGATTTACCGTTAACCATACCTCTTTCATACCCAGTATCGGAATCGATCACCAAGAATTGTCACCCCGTTTTATAGACTAAGAAACTGAGTCTGCAGCTGAGGAATGGCAGCAAGCAAGTGGCAGATGGGATTCAAACTCAGATCAAGTGATTCCTCTCCTCCCATCCCCCACCACCCCACTGCTTCCTCCCTTTTCTATTTTCCACCTGTACTCCCGGATCCAAAGCGCGCTGGTAAAAGGCAGACGGAGATAGACTCTGGAAGGAAACCCAAGTATACAGCACAGGCAATGGGAGCTAAAGCACTTCCATAGCTGTCTCCTCTTCCCAACCTCACTGCCGCCCCGCTGGGGCCTGGGAGCAGGAGCCATCCCCCCTGCAGTGGGCTGGTCTGGGACAGACCCTAGTCTCTCCGACCTGGTTAATTAGGTTAGTTAGTCACTACAGCAAGCAGCAAGGTAGTTCATGCTCCTGTAGTCCGCTCTCCCATGAGCTCTGCCCAGCCGAGGCCAGGCTGAGTCTGGGATAATTGCAAAGCAGGAGACTCCTGTTCATGACTAACCACGCAAGTAGGACAGAGGTAAGAACAAACCCAACCAGGAAAGGGGTGAGAGAGAGAGAAAGAAAAATAAAGGGAAAGAAAGAAAGCTGCTTTAATAATAGGGTAATTGCCCTGTTTAGGATTACAATCTGCCAGCATTTCACTAAACTTTATGACACATGATGACAAGTTAATAAGCCAGATACCTCACTGTGTGCGTTAAACAGATGCCCCAGCCACCTTGTGCAGGGAAGTAACCCCCAAGCTAAAAAAAAAAAAAACAAAAACCGAACAGCAAGGTGTGGGGGAGGGGGCCAGGAAGGTGGGGAAACTGGTTATTTCTGTTGTCAAAATGGCCCCGGCAATAAATCACCATTAATAATACTGTCATCTATCAAAGAGGAGCTCTGGTTGCCAAGGCCTTTGAAGTGGCAGCACCTATAATTTCCCACCTATAAAAGGTACCTTTGTGCATATGTCATGCTGGGAGCTGACAGGAGCAAGACGCCCAGGAGTTCATAACTTGTCCACGCCCATCCCAGCAGCGAACGAAGCTCCCCACTCATTCCTGCACCCGGCGTGGCCCTGGGGCCAGGCTGTCTCCACTCATTCTGCCACAGGTTTGAAAGGCAGACGGGGCTGCCAGCTTCCAGCCGTCAGCATAGGTGGGGGCGTGCAGAGAGCAGGCGCGTGTCCAGGCAGATCTGGGAGCTTCCAGCCCCACCTACAAGCTAGCCTCCTCGGTGACTGAGTGACATGTGCCAGCTTCCCCTCAGTGCTAACCCCCAAAAGGAAGGTCTAGGTGAGCCTGAGGATTAAGGCAGTGCCCCTCAAGGGGTAGACCCTGTCATCCAAGTCACCCCAGACACTTCCCCAGATGTCACTAGATAAGATTCTCCATGGGAGGTGTGGTCATGAAGTCTGCATCTTTAACAGGCTCTCCCAGGAGAGATAGATGTTCAAGCACACAAAGGTCTGAGAGGCCTGGCTGGTGATCCCATCCGCTCTGGAGGACCAGGGATCTGGGAGCCATGGAAGGGCAGCCATTGCTGCTTGTCCAGTCTCGGGAGGAAGACAGAGCGGAACTGTGCTAGGTTGGGCTGCTGTAGCCAGGTGCCCTAGACGGGGTGGCCTGAACAACTAAAATGTATATTCTAACAGTTCTGGGTGCAGAAGTCTAGAATCAGGTGTCAGCAAAGTCATTTCCTCTGAGGTCTCTCTCTTTGGCTGGTAGAGGACTGTCTTCTCCCTGTGTCTTCTCATGGTCTTCCTGTGAATGGGTCTGTGTCCAAACCCTCTCTTCTTATCAGTACACCAGTTGTATCAGATTGGGGACCACCCTAATTCTCTCACTTTAACTTAATCACCCCTTTGAAGATCCTATGTCCAAATACAGTCACAATCTGAGGTGCTGGGGGTGAGGATTTCAACATACCAGTTTGGGGAGAACACAGTTCAGACCATAACAGAGCCCTGAAGCAGAACAGGGATGAACTCCCACGAGTGGAACAAGGGCCCTACAGCCACCCAATCCACTGACAACATCTGAAATTGGGATAAACCTCTGAATTAATGAAACCCGGTCCTCTCAAGGACTTCATTCACCTTGTGGGTGATCTGTCCCCAGATTTCAACAGAGCCAGAATTCCCCCATTTTATCCAAAAGGAGAGGGTCCTCCCCGGTTCCTCCCAGAGCAAGGCCCTTTTCAATGCGACCTAAACCAGTGGTTTTCAACTACTGGTTTGTGGACCGGTGCTGTCCACCAGAAATTTCATGTCGGTCCACAGAAGAGTTAACCACCCTGATGTTATTTCTGGCAGATCGGCACCGGTCCACAGACCAGTGGCTGAAACACACTGGCTTAGACCAAGATCCCAAGGTGTCTCTGAAAGGAAGAACTTATTGAGCATTTACTTTGTCCCCTGCACTGCCCTGAGAGCAGATGTCATGTCATTGGTGCAACTGCCTCTGATGTAAGTACAAATAAGGAAATTCTGAGGCAATTGGCCAAGGTCAACAGCTAGCAAGGGCCCAGCCTGGCCTGGAATCCAAGCCTCTGTGACTCCCAATCTTACATCCTCATCGCCTTTGCTTCTCTGCCTCCTCCTCAGACGTGTAGCTGCTAAACCGTCCCGTCAGGGCAGCTGCTGAGCTGCTAGGAGCCGAGGATTAGACTTTTAACATTTTATAGAGGATTTCAAGTTACTTTTCTCTGTGAGGCATTTTTCCGCAATCATGGCCATATGGGTTTACGTGTTTTATGAAAGCACATACATAGTTTATTGACAGCAATTTGTTTTACGATTCAGCTCGAGCCTGAGTTCCTGGGATCCCCACCCTCCACCCAGGACCCCTCCCCTCCAAGGCTCTCCCTTCTGCTGTGAATCCCTTCTCTTCTCTGGGCCTCCACTTTCCTCCTTGGGAAATGGGAGAGTTAAGCGAAGTTATTTCTACAACTCCTTCCTTCATTAGCCCATCTGATTCTTCAGGAAAGAGCAGGATGAGGGTTTGCCCAAACTGTCCTTGTACCCCTTCCTTTCTGGGGGGCTAAAAACTCAGCTCCAACGCCAGCATGTTGTCCTGGGGTAAACAGAGCAGCTCCAGGCCTCCTCTACATCCACACAAGAAAGCCCTGCTCCCACCACCACTAGGACCAGAACAGCTGTCCAGGGAGGGGCGCCCTCTCCAGCCCACGGGCCCCTCACCACCCAGCTATTTCTGAGGCCCTCCGGCTCCGAAGCACTTTCTCCACCAGCCTTGAATTTCCGGTGGGTGTCAGTCCATGAGGCCTTGGCAGAACCATGGACACTCCCTGGAGAAGGGTGAGGATGGGTTGGCAGAACCATGGATACTCCCTGGAGAAGGGTGAGGATGGGTTTCCTGAAGGGTGAAAACCATCCCTTTCTTGGTGGTTTGAAGCCTGGCAGCGGCTCCTGAAGCCTGGACCCTCTGCTCCTGCTGGGAGTAGGGAGGGTGGTTCTGTGGTCTGGCCTCCCCAGAGAGCCCACGCTGTGGGGTGTGAGCAAGTTCTTCCTCCTTACGTGGAGCTGAGTTCAAGGGTCCTCGAGGGCACATGTGGTTCCGAGTCTCTTTCTCCCCCACCCCAGCCACCCACCTATGAAGGCACCGTAAAGCGTTCCACAGCCACACAGGTTGTGAGGACGCACAGCGAGACACACACAGGGGCAGGGGCGCGCTGGCGCACGCGTGGGCCGCCGCCACCCCCTCGCCCTCGTCCCCTCACACGGGCCCTGCTTGCTCTCCCCCACCACAAACGACACGACTCAGCCTCCAGAAGGAACTCTCTGGAACGGAGTGGCGCTGTGGCTCCTGAGAGGACAGCTTCTTGGCAGACGCAGGAGTGGGTGGAGTAGAGCAAATTTTTTCCCTTGAGGCCCAGAGGGCTGTCAACCCTCTTCAGCTGCCCTGGGGCCTGACAGCCACAGAGAGAGATTTACAACCTGGACAGCTTTGATCCAGGCCTCTGATAAACATCAGGAACAGTTCGACTCTAAGCCCGAGAGGGGAAGGTTTGTGGAGGGGAATGCAGGCTCCCGAAGAAAGGGCAGGTTGGGCCTTCAAGTCCTCTCATCGGCACAGCCTCCTGGATCAACCCCTGCCCTGTGGGGACAGGGCTGCAGCGGGGACAGGGACGGGGCCCCTGATAACTACAGGCAACACCTCTCGGACGGAGGTGCCAATCCCGTCAAAAGTTAAACCAGGAAGGGTGGAGGTGCTGGCCCCGGCCTCTGAAATTCCCTCACACTCGCTCACCTGTTCTTCCAAACATGTTTCTGTAAACACAGAAAGACCAGAGAGAAAGAACCAGATAAGATTTGCGCTGAGAAGGGCATGTTTCACCCCGCAGGCCCCCGGGTTTTGTTGTCGATACTGTTGTTCTTAGAGATGGCGGGGGTGGTAAGTTGCCGGGTTGTATTTCATCCCTGCCTTCGTTCAGAAAGGACAGAAGGCAGGACAACTTCCCTGTGGTCACAGAACCCTCACGGCTGTCCCCTTGCCCTCAGCTTGGCCCCTCCGGAGGGCAGGAAAGCCATGTGCCTTGGTGGAACCTCCCCAGCATTGCCGATTGAAAAGATATGCCCAAAACACAGCTGTATCCAAGGAGAAGGAGGAGCCAGATAGCTTCGTCTGGACACTTCCTCGGATTGGTTGCCTCGAGTTTACAGTCTCGGTCACCTCCACAAAAGTGTTCCGGCCGGAAAGCAGCCTCTCCCGTGGAGAGCTGAAATGAACAAGGACCTTCACAAAGCAGCCAGAGGGCGGGGTCTCTGCCCCCAAGGGCTCTGCAGGGTAATACAGACATCAGGAGACAAACTGCCAGAGAGACACCCCGAGAAACTTGCAGGTCTTCATCGTGCCCATCAAACCAGCTGCGGCCCGCACATGCAGAAATAAATACATATTTGCTGAGCACCAAATTGGGTCTAATGACCCTGGCCTGTCTCACAGGGTCATCTTGAGAAATAGCTGATGTCAGACGATGAGCGTGAGCAGCTGTTCTCCATTTGCACTCAACAAGAGGAAAGGGCCTTAAATTACAGCGGGAGGGATTAAGGTTAAACATTAAGAACAGCTTCCTGGCTAGGAGGGTTGTGAAACACTGTAATGTGTTACCCAGGGACTGCTGTAGACATTCCTTTTTCAATGAGACTTTAAAGAAGAAGGAGGTTGGTGATCTGCCCAGGCAGTTTTATTAGGAACTTTATTAGGTCATCTGGTCCATCCTCCCGAAGGCCAGGGCTTGAACTAAACAGCCACCTAGCAAGGCCTTTCCGGACACAGGATGACCTATCGGTTCCTTACAATCCAAATGTTGAGATTCTGGAAAAGCTGGTTCCACCCGCTACACAGTGAAAAGAGAACCCAGAGCCATCAGCGAGACCACCCTTTGGGACCTCCTCCGAGCTTTTGCTAGCCGCGGTCAATATTAACAATAAAAGGAGGAAACGGGGTGACTTACAAACCTGCTGGAGATCAGAACAGATACTCACCAGCCAGTACCGAGAGGAAACCCCACACTCCAGGAACGGAGAAGCAATAAGACTGTAATATTTTATGGCCAGAAGGACAATCCACCCATTTTAAGATGGGGAGACTGAGGCCTAGATATGGGCAGTGCCTTCTCACAGTTACTTTGTATGAGAGTTGGGCCTAGAAAACCCTGGATAAGAGCCTGACTTGACTGCTAACCAGCTACGTGACCCTCAAGCAAGTCATTCAACTCCTCTGGCCCTCGGGAGCCTCATCTACAAAATAGGAATATTATAAACATTGAACCTAAAACCAGGGGCACTGCCATCAACTCTGGAGCATTCTAGATCTCTCACTCTAGATCATACAGTCATTGTTTTCAATTCATGGTCCTCTCAGTTAGTCTAGCTGCCTCAAACATAGACCTTTAACTGGGAAGTGATTCTTCTAAATTTTTAGATTAAGAGAAAAAATGTTTGATCTTTAAGACCAGAGAGGTAGGTATATAATTAACCTTAGTCATCCTCTTATCCAAATCCGCTCATTTTGCAGATGAGGAGACAGAGGGTGCCCACAGGCACTCAGAGAAAGGCAGGAGAGAACGTGCTAGAGGAGTCAGGGTGGGGAGGGAATGCCAAGGGCAAGCTGTGTTGACCATAGCTCCCTGACCCCGGTTTTGATTTTTTTAGCGCACTAGCTTGAAATCCAGGCGATTCCTTAGCGACCTCCCCTTCCTTAGCCCCCAGTTACCTGATCTTGGAGTTAGCACCCAGAGGGTCTTGCAGAGCCACTGATTAACTTGATGACCCCAGTGTGGAGGTTTACTGACACCACAGTGGGCAGGCGGTTTGTTCCACGGCTCGGTCTCTCTAGCCCTGCCCTCCACAGAACTCCTGCCTCTTAAATTCTTCAGCCTCTCCCCTACACACTCACCTTCTGGCTCAGTCCTACCCTCAGTCTCTGAAATCAGTCTCCATACAAGACAAGAGCCATTGAAGGACACAGGACACTTGGTTACCTCCTCTTATTTGTAACTCTCGATAAAAGCAAATATTATTTGATTTGATCCACTCCTCAGCCAGTATGCAAGATAGTTATTATTACCCACCCTTTAAGACAAGGAAATCAAGAGTCAGAGAGGTTAACCAAGCTGTTCTGGTCACATAAAGGGCAAATGTTGCAGACCTGGGGATTAAACCCCAGTCTCTGAGCTCTGAGGCCAGTCCTCCCTCCTAAGGCAGCTGGTCCCAGCCCTGGGGTTCCACATCAAGCCCTTCTTCCTGAATGCTCTGACATTGCTTGCCACTTCTGATGCCACCGTCTTCACCTTGTGCAGGGCCTGGGTCTCCTTCTCAGGGAATGCCATGTCCCCTGGCATTGGCAGAGTCCCCGCCCTATTCCCTAGGTCCTGGCATTCCAGGATGAATAAAAGACATCCCTGTGGTCACTAGCCCACCCGGACTTTCACTCTTCCAGATTCTGTGTCACTGCGACCCTCCTGCTTTTCCAAAGGGTCCATCCCCTCACTTTGTCACCTGGGTCCTACACTGGGTCTTACCCTATCTGTCACCAGTCAATTTGTGTATTTCATGTGCTTACAGAAAGGAATTCCTCAAAAGGCCAGCTCCTCCAGGGTACTTTGCTAGCCTGCTCTTGGACTTGTTCAGATCCCCACCCCCACTCCAGCCATGCCCAGACTAAGATACCACAACCACCCCGGAGACACCCCAGGCAGGACCTCAGTAGTAGAGCAATGCGCAGAACAGTCTGGAGTCAGGCCAGCTAGCCAGGAGCTCTCGGACAAGCTCCTTCCCTATGCCTCAGGTGCCCCACCTGTACAATGGCAATAAGAGTACTTACCTCATAGGGCTAGTATGAGAATTAAATACGTTATTATGTGTAAGCAGTTAGAACAGAGCATGGCACGTAGTTAGGACAGCATCCACGTCATGAAACAAAAGTACATGTCTAGACCCTCCAGTTTGAGGGTCACAGACCAGGAACCCAGCCCCAGGTTCGGGGAAGCTGAGGGTTAGAAGGAGCCACCTCTCTGACAGCTCAAGAGCCTGTACAGCCACAGCACTGGAGGGCGAGCCTCAGCTCCTAGCACACCGTATGGTGGGGAGTTCACTTCCTCCCAGCAGACTACCGCAATGTTAAGCAATTATAAATTTGTTTTTTTGTTTTATTTTCACCCTAAGCTCAAATTAGGTTGCCTGGAGTTCCCATCGACTGGCCTGCTCTCCTCCACATGCCAGCCCAGCCCCACGGTCCCTCCTCACCCCAGCCCCGGGCACCCTCAGCTGTGCACCGTGATTTACTAGCGGTTACCATTTTGGCAGGCAATGCGAACCAGCCTAGCACATTCCTGCCTGCTCCCCGCACCTTTCGTCTCTGAAGCCCCGAGCCTGGCATACCAGCACGCACACACCGTGTTGACAGCTCCGAGGGCAGCTCAGCCAGGCAGGGCGTGGTCCCGAGCCAAGTGGACGGTGCCCAGAGACAAAGGAGAGAGTGTGGGCACTGAGAAGAGCCTCCCAGCTCACGTCCAGAGACAGGGGAGGGAGAGGCTTTTCCAGAACCTGCCTCACCGTGGGCAGATAGACAGATGGCAGGCACCTGGGCGGCACCGAGAGGCCTCTTGCCCTTTGTGTGGTCTTATGCTTTGGGGTCAAGCATTGCCCTCTCCCCCCATTCCTTTGTTCAGTGTAAGAAGGGATGGAAGGGATAATACGTGAAGCCTGAGATACTTTGGTGCAGATGAAACAGATGTATTTGGAGAGTGACAGGACAGGGTACCTGGGGAAAGAGAAGATTCTGGAAATAGAGGAAAGGGCACACCCTCCCTCTGCCTTTCAGCTTGCCTGGGATGCTTGCAAAGATGAAAATTTCTTTTAGGGACTACCATGTGCTCTTAGGGACTACAATAGACCCAAACCAGCGACTTTCAACCCAGGCGCCACAGCACACTGGACCGCAAGAACTGCTAAAGCATGCCACCCCTGACTGTTTAGTCGGGGGCACTGATCTCTTTTCCCTTAGATTGTCAGATAAAAAAAAAGAAAAAGACAACAACCAACATAACAGTAGCCGTCTGGTGTGAATGAATCAAAAATATACCTATTTTTTTTTTTGTCAGATCATCAAAATAAATTTTTTTTGGTGTGCCACAGAATTTTAATAATTAGTTTTTTCTGTGCCATGAGATGAAAAGGGTTGAAGGTCGCTGACCTGAATGAATAAATGTAATCTCTATGACACTATGAGGTAGATACATTTGT
The DNA here is from genome assembly GCF_036850765.1 of Saccopteryx bilineata. Classification (NCBI taxonomy): domain Eukaryota; kingdom Metazoa; phylum Chordata; class Mammalia; order Chiroptera; family Emballonuridae; genus Saccopteryx; species Saccopteryx bilineata. Next base: position 29,274,890 of record NC_089495.1, read on the forward strand.
AGACAAGAAAATGAAGACTCAGAGATGTCAGGAAGCATGCCTAAAGTCACACAGCTGATAAGTGGCAGAGCCAGAACTCAAACTCAGGTCGGGCTTAGTACAAAGTTCTTTGCACTCTGCACTGTATGACCAGACCACACTGTCGCCTCGGTTCATGAGAGCCTCCACATGGGGCTGGACAAAGCTCCTCTCTCTCTCTCCCTCTCTCACACACATGTGCACACACAAACACACCCACATGCACACGCGTAGGTTCCCAGAGCCCACCCGGGACCCAGGGACCCCGAGCGGCCTTTAGCCCCCTCGGAGAGCAGGCTTCCTGCTCCAGTTCCTGACTCAGCCCCTAGCTTGTGGCCTCTCTGAGTTTCAGCTTCCTGGGCTGTAAAATGAGGATAACAGCCCCTAGCTCATAGGGGCTGGGGGGTGGGGGGAGCCAGTTACCCACCGTCACACAGTGAGAGCAGAGGGAGATGTGTCCCATACAAGTGCTGCGAAGAGCCCAGCGAGGCCACGAGGTGCCAGGCTGGTGTCGCCTCACGGCTTTTCCAAACCGAGCATCCCAGTGCGGTGTGTGTGCTTCTCTCTGGGGCAGAAGTACTTTCTGAGCAGGCAGGAAACACGTATAGGCCCCAGAGGCCGAAAGGCTGTTAAGGGGCGCAGGGACCTCCTCCCAGGATGTTTAGAAAGGGTGAGCTAAAGGTTCTAAGTGCCCAGTGTCCAGCAGGCCACCACTGCAGAGAGCAAGAGCAGCAGGACCCAGCAGGACCTAGCCGCCATGTGCCCCGAGGGGTCCTTGCCGCAGGAGGACTGATGGCCCTGGAGTGATCTGGACACCCCCAGTGAAACCAGCAAGGGGAGCTGGCTGCTCTGCCTTCTCCTGTCAATCACTGAGAGGCGGGATACAGGTGGGGCGAAGGGAAGAGATTTGCTCTGCCGGGAAAGTAAGCAAGGTCCTGGAGCTCCGCCCACTACTCCTCAAGGGAACCAGCGCGTGAAGTGCCTGGTCTGCACCATCCCCAGGGTCCACCTGAGCCTCTGCTCACTCAGACATTGCCGTTTCTCCACTCAGAAAATAAGAAACACAGCTTTTCAACTGGGTCCTTCTCTTAACCATTAGACTGGGGCAGGGGGGCAGGATTGAGCATTTTTCTCTCTTTTCAGATATTTTGTGACCTACTGATTTATTACCAGACATTGGTACTCCCGGTCTCCATCCCACCGTGGAAGGAAACTGACAGCAACTCATATGTTCAAGTCAGTCCGGCAAGCATTCCCCAGTGCCCACCACGGACTATTCAGCCCTTACCTTCTAGTAGCTGCCGTCCAGTTACGGAGACGGAGTAAACAAGCAACTCCAATATAGTGGAGATGTGATCATGCTAGATGAAAGGTCCAAACATGTGTCAGAAGCCCAGGAAAGAGACATGAGGCAAGAAGACTAAGAGGTATGTGTTCACTTTCTAGAAAGTGAGCTGGTGATGTTCATCAAAGGCCTTAAAAATGTTCATCTTCTTTGGCCTAGAAATTCCACATCTAAGCATTTATTTTGAAGGACATAATCAGAGGCCTGCTTGAAGATTTAGGTGCAAAGACACATTTATGTTGTTTATAATAAAAAAAAAAAACATGGGAACAAAGCACCCATATAATAATCACATTAGAAGTAAGAGGCTAGAATGGGGAAAGAATTTCAAGCAGAGAGAAGGCAATACAGCAGTCTTCTTATTCGCAGGTTCGCTTTCTGCCATTTCAGTTTCCCAGAGTCTAACAGTGCTCTGAAATATTAAGCAGAAATAAGCCATTTAAGTTTTAAGTTGCGCACTGTTCTGAGCAGCATGATGAAATCTGACGCCATCCCCCTCCGTCCCACCTGAGATGTGACTCATCCTTGTCCAGTGTCTCCGTGCTGTGAACCCTCCCAGGCTCTTAGCGCTCAGTAGCCGTCTCAGTGGTCAGATCCGCTGTCACGGTATCACAGTGCTTGTGCTCAGGTCACCCTTATTTTACTTAACAATGGCCCCAGAGTTCAAGAGTAGTGATGCTGGTGACTCAGATATGCCAGAGAGAAGCCATAAAGTGCTTCCTTTTAGTGAAAAAGTGGAAGTTCTCGACTTAATAAGGGAAGAAAAGAAATCACTTGCAGAAATTGCTAAGATCTCCAGTAAGAACAAATCTTCTAACTGTGAAATTATGAAGAAGAAAGAAATTCATGCTGGTTTTGCAGCCGTACTTCAAACCGTTAACGTCCAGCCACGGTGCATGGTAAGTGTTTAGTTTCCATGGAAAAGGCATTAAATTTATGAGTGGAGGGCAGGAACAGAAAACGTGTCGTGATTGACGGCAACGTGAGAGAGGGAAGCTGAGGCTCACACCAGCAGCCTGCCCAGGTTTGCACAGGCCCCGAGAGGCAGAGCCGGGCAGTCCGCAGCAAAGAACTTCGTGGCCGGGCTGAAGAAGGGAGAAGGAGCTGTGACCGGTTAGGAGCTGTGGCAGTAACTCAGGCGGGACAGGATGGACACTTGAGAGAGAAAGGGACAGGGAGACAATGAATGAGGCATGCTTTGTAGGACTGGGATAGGAGAAGGTGATAAGAGGTGGGGAGGGGGAGGCAAGGGGAGGAACCCGCCAGGAGTAACTCCTAGGCATCTGGTTTGCACTGCTCTGATTTGGGGGAAACGAGCAAAGTGTTCAGTACATGTACACACACAGTACACACACAGGCATATATACCATGTGTGCACATTAGTCAGAGAGACCGTGGAAAGAAATGCCACAAATGACAACAGTGACTCCCTTCCAGTGGTAGAATGAAGGTTTCTTTTTATTTCTTCTTTATACTTGTGCACAGTTTTAAATTTTTTTATAATAGTTATACATTGTTTTATAATTAAAGTAAAATTGGTTATACTTCCAAATTACACACCAATATATGATACATACAATGCTATCCTTGAGTACATCATATACATATGGTCATAGACTCTCAGGCATTATTGGTAGGCATACCAATCCCTTATCAGTGTGGAAGGTGTGACCATCAGGGTGTCAAGATCAGGTAGGGAATGACAATCTTCTACAAGCCGCCCAGGCCCAAGGCTCGCCCTGTACTCCTCCAAGGTGACCAACAGCCTGAGGCCAACCAAGCTCCGCTCTGAGCCTGAGGAAGTAGACCTCTCAACAGAAATTCCAGACCTTTCTGAGAGATCTTGGCTTTCGGCAGAGAAGTGTGCAACAGGTCTAGAAGGACCTAGAACCAACCTTACAGAGGCTGAAAGAGGACTGAACCCTCCAGTGGCCCCCTCAGTGGATGGCAGAGGGTCTTCCCTCAGCCTCTCAGTACCCTGCCAAACCCCTGCTCGGCCCCCTCTCCAGGGAGAGCTGCAGGCCTGGCAGGGCCCAGACACCTTACAGGTAGCTTCCCTGTCATCTACGTGTAGGCCAGAGGGCGAGCCCCAGAGAAGATGGCTCGAGAACAGGGCCCGGGTTCAGAGGACAGAGTCTGTAATCGAGATCCTAAAAGGCCAGAAGAGCCCTGGCTGAGCAGTCTGGAATGTGAGTGGGCTCAGGCTCAGGTGTGAGCTGGGAAGTACCTACAGTGTCCCAGGGGAGCAAAGCAAGCCCCCTGAGAGACTGGCTGATGGGAAGGTGCTAAGGAGACAGTGGTTTGGGGTGACCCCAGGAAGAAAGTGTCTGCCTGGCAGGGGCCTCTCCAGGGCAACAGCAGCCTCTACTGCATTTAGAGGGGCTCCTTCTGGCTTCTGGGAAGAGCAGCAGTGACTGCAGAGTCAGGTGCAGATCCACGGTCTGAGAAGGTTAAAACGGTTGTCACAGCAGCAGACTTACAGTTACCAGAAGCCACAGAGTAGTGAGTGGGCGCCGCTGTGCCTGGCACACAGATTCACACGGCAAAGGGCCATCTCTCCTAGGGCCTGTCAGTAGGTGACGGTACTCTTAAGATTAAAGGACACACACGTGCCCTGGCCGGTTGGCTCAGTGGCAGAGCATCGGCCTGGTATGCAGGAGTCGGGTTCGATTCCCGGCCAGGGCACACAGGAGAAGCACCCATCTGCTTCTCCACCCCTCCCCCTCTCCTTCCTCTCTGTCTCTCTCTTCCCTTCTCGCAGCCAAGGCTCCATTGGAGCAAAGATGGCCCAGGCGCTGGGGATGGCTCCATGGCCTCTGCCTCAGGCGCTAGAGTGGCTCTGGTCGCAACAGAGCAACGCTCCAGATGGGCAGAGCATCGCCCCCTGGTGGGCATGCCGGGTAGTTCCCAGTCAGGCGCATGCGGGAGTCTGTCTGACTGCCTCCCCGTTTCCAACTTCAGAAAATACACACACACACACACACACACACACAAAGGACACACACGCACAGGTGTTTACAGTTAAAGACAAAAACCTAACCATAACCACTCAAATACACATATACCTGCACAGCTATTTACTAGCAAACATTCACACTTAATTAATAATCATAACTTGGGACGGTTTTCAACTTACAAAGTGCTTTTTACTTGAACCTTATCTCATTTGATTATCAAAAATTACATCATCGGGCAGATGTGCTGGATAATCCAGTTCCTATGGACAATAAAACCGAGCTCAGTGTGGCTAAGGCTCCCAAAGTCATGCAGTTAGAAAATGACAGTGTGAGCTTAAATCCAGTTCCAAACTAGGTGCTTTTCTCCCATGACATAGAATCACTCAAAGCTCAAAAAATTAAAATAAAATAAACTTTTGTATCTCCGAATCAGCACACTTTCTCAGCAGCTCAAAAGAATGCTTGATATCAACCCATGAGGTGAGAGTCGCTGAGGACGAGGAGGCGGACGGTCCAATGGAGAAGGGTCCCTCCACCATCAAGCAGGCGCACACACCACTCAGCTCACCCTTCTTAATTCCCGGCCTTTATTTGGGATGTTCTTTCCACCCAGGCCACCATCCCCAGACTCGCTCCATTTGAAATAAAAACCCAGCTCAAGTCCCATCTCTTCTGAGGAGCTCCCCGCTGCAACCCCCACCACCCACACACCTTTCCCCTTTCTCTGACATCCCGTCAGTCAACTGAGCATGCGTGGTTCTCTGTGTTTGAGGTATGAGCTCAAGGGCTCTGCAATCAGCTGGACATGGGTTTGAGTCCCATTTCCTCTTCCCTAGCTATGTGGCCCTGGATAAGTTGCTTAACATCTCTGAGCCTTGTTCTCTTTGCCATAAAAGGGGGATAGGCCCTGGCCGGTTGGCTCAGCGGTAGAGCGTCGGCCTAGCGTGCGGAGGACCCGGGTTCGATTCCGGCCAGGGCACACAGGAGAAGCGCCCATTTGCTTCTCCACCCCTCCGCCGCGCTTTCCTCTCTGTCTCTCTCTTCCCCTCCCGCAGCCAAGGCTCCATTGGAGCAAAGATGGCCCGGGCGCTGGGCATGGCTCTGTGGCCTCTGCCTCAGGCGCTAGAGTGGCTCTGGTCGCAATATGGCGACGCCCAGGATGGGCAGAGCATCGCCCCCTGGGGGGCAGAGCACCGCCCCTGGTGGGCGTGCCGGGTGGATCCCGGTCGGGCGCATGCGGGAGTCTGTCTGACTGTCTCTCCCTGTTTCCAGCTTCATAAAAATTAAACAAAAAAAAAAAAAAAAAAAAAGGGGGATAACCACAGTACATACTTCACAGTTATGAGAGCTAAGGGGAAAACACACGCCTGACCCAGAGAGAATCATCAACGTTCCCTGTGAAAATAGTTTGTTTTTCCCAGCAAATAGTAGGTAGTTCATAGAATAGTGGACATACAATCACCCCTCAGTATTCGCGGGAGATTGGTCCTAGTATGCCTTACAGGTACAAAAATCTGAGGTTGCTCAAATTCCTTATATATATTTGCATAAAACAATGCACATGATCGGCCCTACAAATCCAGATTCTTACCTGTGGTTGGCTGATTCTACAGATGCAAAGTCTGTGGATATGGAGGGCTGATTAAATTCTTATTAAAACCCCCCACAGGGTCTAGCACAGTCATTCATTGGTTGGATAAAGATGAATCCCAGCTCAGTCACAAGCTTCTTGGGGGACTCAAGGTGAACTGCTTCACATTTCTGGGCCTCAGTGCTCTGATCTGGTGGGGCTCGGCAGACTCTTCTGACCCAAAGTGCAGAGTGACTAACAAACTCAAGAGGAGCAGCAACGGAGAGTGGCTAACTGCACCGGGAGTTATTCAACCTGGGTTCAAACCCTGGCTCCACCGGAAGCAAGTCACACATCCTCTCTAGCATCCGATTCCTGTGAGAGAGGCAACACCAATGTCACAGTACTGTTATAATAATTAAGTGGAAGAATGTATGCAAAATCCCTGGCATGTGATGAACATGCAATAAATGTCACTGGTGGTGGAAGCTGTCAGTGTGATTATTATTGTTACTATTAACCCCAAGAGTAAAAGACAAATAAGGTTCAGAGCATTCAAGCCACAACTGCTATGACAGAAATGGCTTAGAATAACTGTTTATGGTAGAATGGGTAGTAAAAATCTGAGAGATAATTAAATGAACCTAGAATTTCCTTTACCTCTAGTACTCAGTGTCAATGGGTTGAGCTATATGCTATTCTCATGCCCCAAGGTACAGAAAGAAGCTAAACAAACAGTTTGTCCTCTGAGGTTTATTGACTCAAAGACCCACAGTGCTATCTGGGCTCTACCCCTAGTTGTCCAGGCAAAGTCCCCAGGCAGGCAAGCACAAACCCAGAGTGGCAGCTATGAGACCTGGACTCTATCGAGCTGAAATCACAGTCTCTTTGCCCCTGAGAGGAAATGCCGGGCAGGAGTCCAGTGGCCTTCTGGAGTTCCCGGGCTGAGGATGGCAGCAAGAGTGTCCCAGGCTTGTCCGAGTGCGTCCCCCAGCCTGGAGGCCCCGGTCACCACTGTGACTTTCCGGGGAGAGCCTCAGTGGAAGAGAAGGGAGGGAAAAGCAACCTGAGGACAAGGAAGGGGTTATGACATGAGACCCCCTTCCTGGCTCTGAGCACTCTCAAAGCCCGCTCTGTCCCCACCCCACCCAACCCTCCCCTGAGGCCACACTGCAGCCAAGTTGAGCCTGGCCATTTGCCAAGCCTCAAGTGTGGACTTTAGGTTAGGGAGCTCAGCAGCTCCAAGGTGCTGACCTTCCTGCCGGGGCCAGAACAAACACCTGTCACAGCGTGAGTGCTAATGACAGGCCCGAGTGAGTGGCATTAAGGTTAACACCTGCATTAGTGACATGCCTTTCAAAGGTCAATGGTACCCATTTAAGCAACTTGAGGGGAGGGCAAGAGGGAGAGGTGGCTAGCTTCCCTTCAGTCCAAGCAGGTGGCTCTATTACTTGTGCTAAAGCTCTCCCTAGTCATCCATGTAATTGAAGTAACTGGGAGGACTTTCTCTCCTTCCCTGTGGAGTAAGAGGAAGAGGGTGAGAGAAAGACACATTTGTCTTAAGAAGGCTCTGCTAACTCGCTGCTGGGAAGGTGGGCCCCTCCGTGCTTGAGGAGGGGTGACTTGTTGATGCCAATACCATAGCTCCTGGAAATGTTCTCCTGCTTCCTGTGACCATGAAGCCCAGAATCAGTATGTGAGGTCAAATCACATCCTCTTTGTTAGGCCCCAGGACCAGCGTGCCCGGGCCCTGCCCTCAGGCATACCTTCTCCCCTTGGACTCACTCTGCTCAATTTCTGGGCCTTTTGATCCTCACTGTACAATTAAAACTGTAGGATGCAAGGGCATTCTCCCCTTGCCACCCACAGAGAGCCTACATGTCTTCATCGTGGGACCTTGAGATAGCTCCTCACTTGGTAAGAACAGGAGAGATTTGAACCAAAGACATCCCCAAGCAGAAATAGTCACCCAAAGACAAATCAAGGACGTCTATGTGGGAGGAGTGCTGGGTGGCAGGGAAGTCTGTGAACGCCAGGTCCCACACAGGTTCCTCGGACACAACAGGCATAACTGCTTTCCTTCCTTAATGGTCGAGAAAAATGCATGAAGGGTCTGTTTTGTGCCAGACACTGAGCTAGAGATCAGAGGGGGAAAGACACAGCCCCACTTAAAGGAACTATCATATAGTTAGGTAGATAAGGATCATTGCTAGAAAGGGGAAAGTGACCAATTCTGGAACAAAGATGCAGGTAAAGAGTCATGTGAGCAAAAGGAAGGAAGAGTTCATACACCATGAAGAGAAGGAGGAAGGGCTTCTTGGAGGAGGTGGCATTGAATCTTAAAGGATAAGAAGATATAGATGCAAAACAATGGGAACAGCACATTTTCCATAGGAAAAACAAAAGAACAAATGCAAGACTCTGTAAAGGGAGGTATGACAGAGTGCTCCTGATGACAACATGCATCGTGGCCCTGGATGGGCCAGTTAGTGACCTAAAAGTTGGGAGGCATGTATACAAAGATAGCTGCTCCGTTTCAATAAAGTGGAACAGGTGTTCCAGGGGGGCAAAAAATCTGACACTAATTTTTCTGGGGTCTGTAAATGTGTTACATGGTGGGTAGTGTTATTATTCTAAAAAGATGTCAGGAATCAACCACAGGCCTCCCCACAGATGCCACTGCCAGCGGGGAAGACTGGCAGAATTTTGACCTCACTTGCACCCTGGGTCCTAGGATTCTCACAAAGCCTGTCCCACAGAGCCCAGATGCCAAGTGCTTCCATCAGCAAAACAGAGATGGGAGACAGGATGATAGAGCCACACCCAAACCTTAAATAGCACCCTTTGTCCCCCACCAGGGCAGTTTTATTATTCGCCCCACATACTACATTTCCCATCTTCTCACAGGCCTCCAATTCCCCTCGTGAGGCCATTGTCCAACTGGGGCAAAGTGAGCCCCCAGTCACACAACTTAGCTCAAAGCAGAAACCGGGGCTGCGACAACAGCGACAGGCAGCATCTGTTGCACCCTAGCCACGTGCCAGACACATGTGAAAGCTATTAGCTCACGTCAGCCTCACCTTGTTATCTTCTCCATGCTATAGGTGAGAAAACTCAAGAGAAGTTGAGGGACTTGCCCAAAGTCACACAGCCAGGGAAGTGGTGAGGACAACTTCCAACGAGTCCATTTTGACCCAAGACCCAAGGTCAGTCTTTCACTGCCATGGCCAGGTGCAAATGGGCTTCAAGGCCAGGATCAGGACTACGGCTGCTGGGAGGGAGGTGACCCCCAGGGAAGGCTGCAGGAGTGGGTGCAGAGCCCAGTGCACCTCAGAGATCATTTTTCTTCTTCTTTTTTTTTTTTTTTTTTTTTTTTGTATTTTTCTGAAGTTGGAAACGGGGAGGCAGTCAGACAGACTCCCACATGCGCCCGACCGGGACCCACCCAGCACGCCCACCAGGGGGGGATGCTCCGCCCATCTGGGGCATCGCTCTGTTGCATCCAGAGCCACTCTAGCGCCTGGGGCAGAGGCCAAGGAGCCATCCCCAGCGCCCGGGCCATCTTTGCTCCAATGAAGCCTTGGCTGCGGGAGGGGAAGAGAGAGACAGAGAGGAAGGAGAAGGGGAGAAGTGGAGAAGCAGATGGGTGCTTCTCCTGTGTGCCCTGGCCAGGAATCGAACCTGGGACTCCTGCACGCCGGGCCGACGCTCTACCACTGAGCCAACCGGCCAGGGCCTCATTTTTCTTCTTTGCAGGAAAGAGACACTCCCAAGCGCGGGCAGGCAGAACCGCCCTGGGGTTCAACCCTATATTGGTCTGAAGATAGATTCGGTGTGGGGAGGGCAGTGAGAGGAGAAGGGAAATCAAAGCAATAAAACTTCCCCTGCCACCTAAAGCAGGTAACCAGGGAGGAAACAGGGCCGGCAGCAGTGTATCCCTCGATCCATATTTCACAGCAGAGACGATAACAATTGGACATGTCACCCCCGAAAACCAGAAACTCAAAGCAATTTTAGATGAACTTTCAGAATGATGAAACAAATGGCCATGTTCATGTTATACACCAAATAAATCACACCAAAATGATAGTTGTAATTCCCAAAAGTACACAGAGAATTGATTTTACTATGACACTTATCATGATGAACGGGTACACCCTGGACGGGCCCATCTTAAGTGGCTGCTGCTTAACCCCTGCCTCCCAAGTCCAGCTCATTTCTTCCCAGGGTCCCTGGCTACACTCTAAGCCCTGGCACGTAAAGCCTGCCTCCGAGAGCCAGACTGAGGCCTGCCCTTGCCCCGTGGGTCCTGCTTAGCTGGGTCACCAGCAGCCTCCAATTCCCTGGGTGAGCCCAAGGGCACTGGGGGTCTGAAATTGACCAAGCTACTCTCTGAAATGGAAAAGGGCCTGCTCGCTCTGTCTGAGACCTGATGTCTTCACTGGTTACCTACTTCACCTTCACAGTTACCTGTGCTGGGTGTCATCACTTGGGCCTCTCTTCAGATGAATTCATTGAGACTCGGAGAGGTCACCTTATCCAGAAATTTGACTCCAAATTGGATTCTCTTCCCAATACATTCTGCTGGCAATTGTACTGCCGAGATCCTTCCCCCAACACTGGGCCAGAACTTCATTCATCCACTTACTTGCTTATTCAGGGGTCAGCAAGTGTTTACTGAGCATCTATTAGGTGCCAGGCACTGGGTAGAGACTACAATAGAAAATAAGACACAATTTCTTCCTTACAGAGCTCGCCACCAAGCTCAAGGCTTGACACAAGTGAGTGACAAATCGCAATAGTGATTCAGTGCTTCGGGGGACATGCTTGGTGCTGCCCCACATTAAGAGGGAACTGCCTGGGTCAGGAAGGGCAGAGGAGGCTGCCCTGAGGAAGTGACAACTGAACTGAGAGCTCAAGGGTGAGATGCTGTCACCAGGACAAAGGACAACTGCACAGTGGGGATGAAGGCCTAGAGGTAGCCGGTGGAGTCAGAGAGGAAGAGGAGGGCAGGGAAGCCACTGTCAGAGGGAGCCAGAGGCGGGAGGGCCAAGCCTGCATGTCAAGGAGCTTTATTCCATCAAGAAGCCATTGCAAGGCATAAGCCGAAGAGATGTGACCAGATTTGTGTTTGAAAAGCTCACTCCAGTGCTGACGGAGGGACCACGCCAAGCTTAGTCAGGCTGAACGGAGGCTGAGCTTGTTTTCAAATTGTGAGCCAACAAGGCGTAAGGCCTCGTATCCTTACTAGAATATTTGTGTTGTACCAACTGGAGGTCAGAATTATATTGCTTGCCATCAAAGGCAGCTGTAAGGCTCACAGAACAAAGAGTAGATAGAACGTGTTCCATAAAATAAGCTATAAACATCAACTCATGACAAAATCAAAGGGAGTTGCTGAAAATAAAAATAGATGACGTTTAGGAGTTAAAGTTAACGTCATAAACAAAATCTTTAGCTCTGTAGTGCAGGGTGTTTTTACACTTTTAACTTCAGAGCTAAGATAACTTGAGCTGTTTTGTTTTGTCGAGGTTTTTTTCTGGTTGGTTTTGTTTTGTTTTTTGTCTTTTGTTTCCTTAATGCAGCTAACACAGTCCTAATTCTGCCTCTTACTTTGTGATCTTGGGCAAAAGCCTTGACTTCTTTGAACTTCACTCTTTCCTCTGGCTCTAAATTATTATGATCCTATGACATGCAGAGATTCTATAAGCAACATGCATGTTTATATCAGACAGTAAATTCAGTCTCTGGGGATTTACAGTCAGTCCTACTCCAAAGAACAAGGGACAGAAAAGGCCTTTGGACCCCTCCAAGTCCCCCAAGCACAAGGCCACTGGGCTCAGGGACTGACTTGGGGCAGAAGACATACTTTTAAAGCCACAACCATGACACAATATGCCCCACATTTTCAAGAAGATGAGGTATAATGGTATGAAATTGTCACCCCCAAATTGTAAAAAGCCAAAAAAGCGGGATTCAAGTAATTACCTCCCGATAAGTTTCTTTTCTATTGAATTGTCCGTTAGTGATCAGGCAAACACTTACTCAAACTAGAAAGAAGAGAAATTTTAGTAATGTGGTTCTTGTGCCCAAACAAATTTAGAGGAGGTCAATTAACAGTGACCATAGTATCATTAGCAAAAACCTAGATAACAGCTCCTGCCAGACGCCTTTTAATAGTAATTTTCAAACTTAAGTAGAACACATTTAAAGGAAGACCAATATATCTCACCAATCCCCAGGAGGCTGATTTAAGTTATTTTAATACATACAAACACTTACCTAGGTATAAATCCTTATGCTTTTAGCTCTTATGCAAATATAAAATTTAAAAAAAAAACAAATTTATGGAAGAAATGCAGTTGAAACTACCAAACCAATACAATTCAAATTAACAACGTTAATTTGCTATGATGAACAATGACGCTTTGCAGAAGCTAAGTCTCCCATGTCGGGTTTATCGGCAGAAACATGTCACTGTTTTAGCTTTCAGTGCATTTGTCAGCTCAATTCTTTGGACTTTAACATGACAGACCATCCTTTCATCCAGAGGTCAGCAAACATTTTCTGTAGGAGGCCAGATGGTAAATATTCTAGGCTCTGTGGACCTCTGGGTTCCGTCACATGCTACTCTATCAAGGTACCATGAAATCACCCATACACGAGGATAATGGATGGGCCTGGCTGTGTTCCAATAAAACTTTATTTACGAAAATAGGTGCCAGGCAGGAGTTGGCCCCAGGGCCATAGTTTGATGACTCCTGATTTCATCCATCATCTTAATTATGTCATCATTTGGCCTTTTGCCTTTGAACAACCAAGTTTATTCTTGACTACTGATTTATTATTTTTATGGACCAGTGAATTCAATAATTCACTCCAAAATTCAATCTTGAAACAAATTAACAAAATTTTTCTTGCCTATTTACTATCACTACTAAAGAATTGATATTTTTTTTAAAAAGTAGAATCTGAGCACTATATCCTCTCTGGTGAGAATGGGCACCTCTGGGTTCTGAGTGCCCGGGACCCACAGCAGCTCGGCTCTGAGTGCCCGGGACCCACAGCAGCTCGGCTCTGAGTGCCCAGGACCCCACAGCAGCTCGGTTCTGAGTGCCCGGGACCCCACAGCAGCTCGGTTCTGAGTGCCCAGGACCCACAGCAGCTCGGCTCTGAGTGCCCAGGACCCCACAGCAGCTCGGTTCTGAGTGCCCAGGACCCCACAGCGGCTCGGCTCTGAGTGCCCGGGACCCCGCAGCAGCTCAGCTCTGAGTGCCCGGGACCCCGCAGCAGCTCAGTTCTGAGTGCCCGGGACCCCGCAGCAGCTCGGCTCTGAGTGCCCGGGACCCCACAGCAGCTCGGTTCTGAGTGTCCGGGACCCCGCAGCAGCTCAGCTCTGAGTGCCTGGGACCCCGCAGCAGCTCGGTTCTCCTTCTTTTCTCTGTTTAAACTAGCAACTGGACATCAGTGACATCATTTTACCTTCATCAGACATGAACATATTATTTAAGATTGTCAGCCTCTGCCATTTTCTCTTTATTTTAGCACTTATTCAAACAAACAAAGGAAACATAATTATTGAGCATTTCCCAATGTCAGGGACTGTTTTGAGTACTTGAGATCTTAAGTGAAAAAATAAACCAAGATTCTTGCCTTCACAGATCTTACGTTCAGGTGGGGGCATGAGCAGTCAAGACAGAGAATGAAAATAAAAACAGCACATACAGTGGGGGGGGGGGGTGTTTTTTATTTTTTGTTTTTTTGACAGAGACAGAGAGTCAAAGAGAGGGACAGACAGACAGCAAGGGGGAGAGATGAGAAGCATCAATTCTTTGTTGCAGCTCCTTAGTTGTACAGTGATTGCTCTCATATGTGCCTTGATGGAAGGGGCTACAATAGAGCAAGTAACCCCTTGCTCAAGACAGTGACTTTGGGCTCAAGCCAGTGACCTTGGGCCCCAAGCCAGCAACCTTTGGGCTCAAATCAGTGACCATGCGGTCATGTCCATAATACCACATTCAAGCCAGCGACCCTGAGCTCAAGCTAGTGAACCCACACTCAAGCCGGATGAGCCCACACTCAAGCCAGTGACCTCAGAGTTTCGAACCTGGGTCCTCTGCATCCCAGTCTGACACTTTATCCACTGTGCCATCGCCTAGTCAAGCTAGTGTATGGTTTTAAAGAAATCAAGTGAAGGTCTACATTAAAGAACTTGAGAAATCAGCTTCTTCATCTCAGAAAATAATCTCCAACAGTGAAATAGCATCCCAAACAGTAGTGTTATGGTTTTCCCCTGTGCAGGAAGTCAAGTACCACAGACAGGAAATTTATCCTGTTTATTTTGTTTTGCCATTTGGACAGGTCAGCTTACCAGGAGTCCGGCTTGCTCACCAACCCATCAGGAACCTGATGCTTTCACATCTGGGGCTTCCTGGGTGCCAATGTGGTCAAAGCACAAATGTCCCAGAACTGAAACGGGCAACACTGCTTGGCACATGCTGATGCCCTAGAATACGTGGCACTGCGGTGCAGGCAGCCTCATCTTCGTCACAACCCCTCCCAGGGTGGCCCACGGAAGACGGAAGCAGGCCTTTGAAGGCCTTGGTAGGGTCCTGGCTCTGCCCCTGGTGACTGTGAATGAGTCAGCCACCCTGAGTTAAGTCTCAGTTTACTCATACGGAATTATGGAATGACAAAAATGCCTTTCTTGCCTGATCAGGCGGTGGCGCAGTGGATAGAGCATAGGACTGGGATGCAAAAGACCCAGGTTCGAGACTCCGAGGTCGCCAGCTTGAGCGTGAGCTCATCTGGTGTGAGCAAAAAGCTCACCAGCTTGAATCCAAGGTTGCTGACTTGAGCAAGGGGTTACTAGGTCTGCTGAAGGCCCACGGTCAAGGCACATATGAGAAAGCAATCAATGAACAACGAAGGTGTCACAATGAAAAAACCGATGATTGATTCTTCTCATCTCTCTCTGTTCCTGTCTGTCTGTCCCTATCTATCCCTCTCTCTGACTCTCACTCTGTCTCTGTAAAAAAATAAAATAAAAGTGCCCAAAAATGTAAAAAAAAAATGCCTTTCTTGTCACTCTCATAGAATTTCTTTTTTTTTTTTTTTTTTTTTTTTGTATTTTTCTGAAGTGAGAAGCAGGGAGGCAGAGAGACAGAATCCTGCATGTGCCCAACTGGGATCCACCCGGCATGCCCACTAGGAGGTGATACTCTGCCCATCTGGGGCATTGCTCCGTTGCAACCAGAGCCATTCTAGTGCCTGAGGCAGAGGTCATGGAGCCATCCTCAGCACCCAGGACCAACTTTGCTCCAATGGAGCCTTGGCTGTGGGAGGGGAAGAGAGAGATAAAGAGAAGGGAGAGAGGGAGGGGTGGAGAAGCAGATGATCGCTTCTCCTGTTTGCCCTGACCGGGAATTGAACCTGGGACTTACACACACCGGGCCGATGCTCTACCACTAAACCAACCAACCAGGGCCTCTCTCATAGAATTTTTAAGAAAATCAAAGAAGATAAATTATAAAACAGTTTTGAAAATTAAACGGCTGAGAACTGTTTTCCCCAGAAAAAATATGGGGGTCCCCAGAGAAAGCAGGTTTGTACTGATATGCAACATAGGCCTGGGCCCTCCAGTTCAGTGGGCCCCCGCCATTCACACTGGGTTCTCACCTTCCGTCAGCCCTGTATGCAAGCAATCAATAAATGTAACTTATAAATGTTTGACTCCTTTTTTATTATTACTACTATTATGATGATATCATTGTGTTGGAAGAACCGAAGTCCAAATTTTTAGGCTGCTCACATAGTTGAATCGTCCTCACAAAGGAGAGACCCTTATCTCTATTCACATTCATCTTCACTTCATGAACATAATTAGTTACCAAGCCTAAAGATTTTTTCTCTTCTATTTTTTCTGGTATGCCTTTTATAGACTAACAATATATATTATTCTAATTATCTTTCGCTTTCATCAGTTTCAAAAAACTATTCCCCAAACCCTGTGTCTATTGTATTTCCCTCAGGGCTCCAGAGGGGGGGAAAAGGCAAAGCCAAACTAAACTCCCTGGTCCTGCATACTGTATCTCTGCAAAGTTGAATGTGAACATATATTCACATTTACGGACTATGAATGGGTGGGAAGACTTCTCTCCTAAAAGCTCTCAAACCAAACTCAAGGCACACACCCTCATCCTGTTCGATCCCTGCTGTGTGAAAGCAGCGAATCAGAACAAAGTACCACTTCTTAAGCCCGTATTATATGGTTGTACTGCATACATCAGTCTTAGCCAGGATGGTTTACAGAACTTCCGTGGAAGGATTATCACCCTACTCTCGGCGCCCATATAAACACAAACACGTCTGCTTTTCTCTCTCTGTTCCTCTCTCTCTCCAACTGTCTCGCTCTGTCCCGTATCTTCTGACCATAGACGATTGTGCTCATTCAGAGGCTGCCCACATCATATCTTCAAGCCCCTGGGGCACTAGCCTGAGGTTTGCAAAACCTATTAACAGTGTGGTTCCCAAGAGGACTAAAAGATCACCTCCACCCTCCCTGCCTCTCCCAGTCACCAGGCACCCCACCCTTAGGAGGCAAACCCAAGCCAGATGGCCCCAAGAAAACAACTCCCCTAAGATGACAATGTTTTCCATTTGCAGTCGATTTTTTTTCCCCCTTTAATATGTGTGTTGTGTGCTTTTCCCTTTGTCAAAAGAGCACAAGCCTTTCATTTTGCCTTTTATTTGTCTTGCTGCCGGTACAGTGAAAATGTATTGGCTTTTCAGTTAGTGATTACACATCATCACATACCCAATTTATAACACCATGCCCCAAAGAACAGATGTAATAAAGCAAGGGCAGGAAGTAGCAACCTTATAAAACTGAGCTGCTGACTCAAAGGTCTTTGCATGTGTGCAAGAAAGAAAACAGGGCCGACACAAGGCCTGGGAACTTGTATTTTGCAAATGATTGCAGATGTACGGACACAGCTCCAGTGGGCGAGCGGGGAAGGGGTGAAACGGGGGAGATCCCATTTCCCGGCCCAGAGTGCGAGGTGTGCACAGAGGTGCGAGCTGCTCCAGGCTGCATGTTAAAGGAGAGCACTGGAGGAGATCAAGCAGGAAAGGCATTCCCCACAAGTCCTGGCACATAGTAAAGACCCAAAACACAGTTACTGTCTGATTATTATCATCAGAGGTCAAAATAACAAAGGAGGGGTAGTTTTAAGTCCAGGACCTGCCATCAGTTACCTGTGAATAACACTTTACGCCTCCAAGCCAGTTTCCTTGCTTTGTTTGGGGGTTAGTTAGTTTTCTCGTTAGGGAAATGGAGCTCATAAAACCTGCCTCACTGCACTGTTGTGAAAGTTAAATACCATGTGAGCCTCACAGTCCCCGGCACCTTTCACCTGTGTGCACACCTAGTACGCGAGAGGCATTCGGGTCAAGGCAGCAAATGTCATTATCTACACAGCGGTGGTCTCCATCTACGTGGTTTCTGAAGTCCCCACGAGCTCTTACTGCCTCAGTCTCTGTTGTCCTTACCCTGCCCCATGTTCCACTTAAACCCAAACCAGGTGCTTCCGGGACAAAAACCTCCAAAGTGCCCTCCCTGGCCAGGGTTGCTAGAGACAAGCTTCCTCTCTAAGATCTCAAAGCTCTTTGGGAAGCTTGTTGCCACTTACTTCTCTCCCATTTTTCACAAACCAGATCCTAGCGTGGCTCCGTAGTCATGGAGCTGAGGGTCTCATCCTCTTTCACAACCGGCAGAAATTCTTTGAGGACCAAGAATGGATGTTTGAGAAAAACCCCAGAACTGACTCATATCACACTTTGAGAATCTGAGTAAACAACTTATTCATTTATATTTTAATTTTAAATGTTTTTTTTTCTGATTATAAAAATAATCCTAGAAAATACAGAAAGGCAAATGTATGTAACATATGATATATAGGACTAATATACATATGACTGTTGTTAACTGTTTACACATGTTTAATTTAACATTGTTGAGTTCAACCTGTGTAAAACAGGTTTTACATCTGTTTTCCAGTTAGTGTTACATGTTATTATACAATTAATTCCCATATCATTAAAAACCTCTCTAATGACATCATCTTTAATGACTCCATAAATGCTCCCTCATTTGAAGACCACTAATTTATTTAACCATTCTCCTACTCTTGGCCCTTGAGGTCGCAACCACTTTTTAACCCAAGGACCCCGAAGCAGCATGAAGTACACTACTCTAGACCAGCGTGAGGCATCGGCAGCCCACAGGCCAGAGGAGCCCCGCCCCCTCCCCGGCTTCACAGTCAGGCCAGGCTGTAATTACAGGATGAAGATCAGAAAGCTACCTCCATGCTGCCTCTTTGCGCACCTGTCCAGAATTAACGTTTTAATGGCTGAGGGGCAGCATGCTGTGACTCTCACAGACATCATTTTAGCCAATAAGATAGGTGATCTAAATTGCAGAGGAATCATTCTTTACAAGAATTCTACAAAGTTTATTGAATGAAATGCAACCTATAAACCTTTCCTTTTTTTTTTTTTTTTTTTCTTACCTTTGATCTAGACTGTCTCGGTCCGAATTCTTTTGATGACAAGGATCAGTAGCCTGCTCACATGAGCGCGAATAAAACATATTATTGCTAGGATACACAGTGGCCCCAAAGGAAGCCAGGAAACATCAAATCGGGCCTCGAGAAGGGCAGAAAACAGGGATCTGCTCTCGTGCTGTCTTTGCTCACAATGACTTCTCTGCTCTTTCCTGGGCCCCCTATCCCTCCTACTTCCCTCCTGCCTGGCTTCTCTTAGTCTCAGTCCCTTATTCATTCAGCAAGTACGTAGTCCACAAATGGCTCTCTCCTTGTCCCAGTTTTACATGGCCTTCCAGCCAGAAACATCCCCTGGTTCCTGGTTTGGATTCCCCAAAGAGGGACTTTTATTAGCTTAGGAGAACATTTTGCCCCAGTCCACATAAGCCGTTGATTGTTCTCTGGCAGCCCATAGTCAAGCCACTCCTGGCTACCATGTCAACACCTGGTCCAATTGACTGTGACAAGAGAAGCAGGCTCACAGGGGCCCTGCTCGCTCAGCTTGAACAGGGGAGGAGAGAAACGGAGTTTGGGCCAAAAGGAGCCCCTGTGCCTAATTCCAAGACAAAGGGTTATAAACTGAGTCAGAGATTTTATTTCCACAGAGGTTCTAGAAATACAGTCCTCAGGAAACTGTCGACTAATGCTATCTCTTCCCACCATCAGGTGAGCAAACAACATGGTTCCCTGAAACCATAAGCCCTGTGTTCTCTTTCCTAAGTCCCTGATTCAAGTCAAGAGCCTTGAGCCTTCAGCAGGTTCTTCAAATCAGCCAAGCCCTGGTATCCCTGCAAGCTAGGGATGCTCCATGAGCATCATAGGATTGGAGTGATGGTGCCCTGACAAGCATGCTGCTGCCTTGAGCTTCCATTCTATTTATAATCATATATCATTAAGAGAGTGAAAAGACAAGCCACCAAGTAGAAGATAAGACGTTGCAATTAAAATAGACCAAGAGTTCTTATAAATTTAAAAAAAAAAGATGCAGACTAAGAAGTTTTTGCTCAGCAAGAGAAACTGATAACAAAATAAACAGAAAGCCAACTAAATGGGAAATGATATTTTCAAACAACAGCTCAGATAAGGGCCTAATATCCAAAATATACAAAGAACTCATAAAACTCAACAACAAACAAACAAACAATCCCATAAAAAAATGGGAAGAGGATATGAACAGACACTTCTCCCAAGAAGAAATACAAATGGCCAACAGATATATGAAAAGATGCTCATCTTCTTTAGCTATTAGAGAAATGCAAATCAAAACAGCAATGAGATACCACCTCACACCTGTTCGATTAGCTATTATTAGCAAGACAGGTAATAGCAAATGTTGGAGAGGCTGTGGAGAAAAAGGAACCCTCATACACTGTTGGTGGGAATGTAAAGTAGTACAACCATTATGGAAGAAAGTATGGTGGTTCCTCAAAAAACTGAAAATAGAACTACCTTATGACCCAGCAATCCCTCTACTGGGTATATACCCCAAAAACTCAGAAACATTGATACGTAAAGACACATGCAGCCCCATGTTTATTGCAGCATTGTTCACAGTGGCCAGGACATGGAAACAACCAAAAAGCCCGTCAATAGATGACTGGATAAAGAAGATGTGGCACATATACACTATGGAATACTACTCAGCCATAAGAAATGATGACATCGGAACATTTACAGCAAAATGGTGGGATCTTGATAACATGATACGAAGCGAAATAAGTAAATCAGAAAAAACCAGGATCTGCATTATTCCATACGTAGGTGGGACATAAAAGTGAAACTAAGAGACATTGATAAGAGTGTGGTGGTTACGGGGGGGAGGGGGGAATGGGAGAGGGAAAGGGGGAGGGGGAGGGGCACAAAGAAAACAAGATAGAAGGTGACAGAGGACAATCTGACTTTGGGTGACGGGTATGCATCATAATTGAATGACAAGATACCCTGGACTTGTTATCTTTGAATATATGTATCCTGATTTATTGATGTCACCCCATTAAAAAAATAAAATTATTTTAAAAAAAAAAGATGCAATAAAAAATAACGAAAAGACTTTAACACTTCACAAAAGAAGGTATTTAAATGGCTCATAAATACATAGAAATGTGCGTAGCCTCAATAGCCATTGGGAAAATGCAAAGAAAATAAATGTGTCACTTTACCTCATCAGAATGGCAAAATGAATAAGACTGCAATACCAAGCTTGGGGGGATGTGGGGAGAAAGAGAAACTTTCACACACTGGGATGTGGGAGTGGAAATTGAAACACCCATTCTGTAATCTTATTTGACAATTTCTATTAAAGCTGAGCCATGTACATATGCGATTCCATTCTTAGATATAGGCCAAAAAGAAATGCAGGCAACATGACATTATGTGGATATGCCAAAAACTAGAAACAAGCCAAATCTCCATCAACATGGAATAAATATGTCGGGCTATAATACACCGCGGTATATTATTACACAGCAATGCACGCAAGTAAACTACTGCTACCTGCAACGGTATGGGCGAATCTCATAAGCTAGTCAATCCAAGCACAAAAGAAGTATGATTTCATATACATAAATAGTTCAAACAGGCTAATCTAATCTATGGTGTTAGGAGTGGGATTGAGGTCATTTGGGGGAAGGAAGCAGGGAGTGGCAGGGAGGGGATACTGGGGTTATGGTAATGTTCTAGTTTTAGTGATGTTCTGAGTGCTAGTTACATGCGTGGGTTCACTTGGGGATTATTCACCAAGCTGTACAGTTTTCTGAATGTATATTATACATTAATTTTTAAATACTCAACTTTTATAAAAGTAATTGCCATACAATGTGACATATGTAACTAACCCCAAACATTGTATATATCTCATGTACATATATGGCTCCTGCAGACCAGAGAAGTTAAGCAATTTCCCCAAAGTTACATATGTAGTTTGTAGTAGGCCAATCAACCTAGGTTTTCAGACTCTCAAGGCCAGTACCCTTTCTGCTACATTCTGCTGTTTCCATCTATACATCAAAGCCTCAACCATACCCCCGACTCCTGGCAAGATAGATCAAATACTCTTCCACTTCACAGAAAGAAGAAACAATTGATATTCAAGACATTTTTTTGAGCCATGAACTAACCTTGATGTAATGACAGCTCTGTAGTGGGCATTAGCCAAACTCAACACTCAATTCTTTTGCCTTGCATATATAAATCATTCCTGCAGAAACACCTCATCAAGAAGGCACCAAACCAAGGTAGCCCCCCTTCCACCAGCCTTCCTAGACAGCTGCTGTGCTGCTGACCTCATGTCTGATATTGCAGCTTTGGCAAGGACACTGTCTTGCTCTTCCTAGGTCCATTGTTGCTTTCAGGGTCTATTTGAATCAACTTAAAACAAAAATAAAGGGTGGGAGGAAGAGAGAGAAAGTAAAATTGAACTAAATTAAGGAAAGACGGAGAGTCAATTCACTGGGTTGCCCCTGGATTTTATGCACCTCTTGAGATTGTGGGTGTCTTCTGGGAAGGAAGAAGAGAGAGCTTCATCCCAGGAAAAGTTTAACATCACAGAATTCATCACAGTTCAAAGAGACTTTAAAATTCAACTTCTAAGAGCAGAGAATGATGAAGACAACAGTTGGAAAGCATTTTACAGGTGTCAACGCCTTTTCACATTTCTCAGCTGAGCCTCCCAGCCATCATTTCAGGTAAGATGGTGTTATTTTCCCTCTTTTAGAGACAAGGGAACCAAAGCTCGGGCTACTTGTGGGGGCCTCGTGTTATTGGTATCAGGTTGGTTGAATCCAAATTCCAAACCCTCCCCACCTGTCACACTATAGACCACACCCAGCTCCAAGGGGACACCTGAAATTTGCCATCACTACTTCTTCAAGAAGCCTTGGAGTCAGAAAACAATAGGGTTCCAAGAAACCCAACTAACGAACATGTTAGCCCAAGAGTCTGGCTGTTTCCATGCTAAGTGTCTATGGATTTTGACAGTGATGCCTGTGTGCCCATAACATGCTGCATTTGCATAGAGTCTCCCACAGTTGGCCAGCTAAGTCTGCAAGGCTTAACCATTGCAGAAGGCTCGACCAGTTTGGGTGCAGCCCAGATCTGCATTAAGAGCATTACAAAGTTAATGGAGAGCGAGTGATGTCAGCATAAGCAATGCAGCACTCCCATCCTTTGTTATTTCTCACCATAGATGAAATGCTGCCTTCATGGTGCCAACATCTGCATTTATCAAAGGACCCTCCATGCTCCTGAGCTGACTCCTGCAAAGCCACAGAGCAAATCAATCAGAAAGCATGTCCCAGAGGATGGGCAGAAACACACACAACCAGCAGGTCCAGGAGGCAGGCCTGTCCGAGGAAGGATGGGAAGGTCCCATGCATCACCTGTGTCTCCCCGAGTACCACAGAGCCCTGCCACATGCTCCCCAAGGCAAAGCCCACTAAGAAGAGCCCTGTTCTAGAAAATTCTCTGCCCACATTTCCCCAGAAGCCAAAGCAACCCCACCAGGAGCCTATAAAGAGACCCCTGGCCTCCTGTTCCCACCACCCTCCTGGGGCAGAAGCCTGCCACACAAAGAGAGGGGCCGACATGGTATTTTTAATAAACGGTGTTATGGACCAATTTAAAAACCAATTGCTTTTTAACAGTGAGCTTTCTTGTTCTGAGTCTAGCCCTAAACAACAACAAGGGTTCACACAAACGAAGAAGGAGAACTCAGAAAGAACACACTCCCTTGTGTTAGAAATCTAGCTGCTATAAAGAACTTCCTGTTTTCAGAATTACCTTTCTTTGCACATGTGTTCTGTCTGCCTCATAACACATTCCCTTCGCTGGGTAAATTGGAGACAGGCAATGGTTTAAATATTGCCACACTGCCATCAATTCTGTAAAAATTATGCCCACGGAGCCACCTCAGTGGGCACAGCCGGCTGGCTGGAGGGGGTGCAGGCCCGGAGCCAAATCCCAAGTAGCCACTCATTGCCTTTTCCTCCCCAAGTTTCCTGAAGTTCTGCTGATTGCACCCCCGAGGCCCCAGCTCTTCCTGAATGTAGCATGAGCCCACCCAGCAGCTCTGGGCACACACGGCCTTGGCAGAAGCGGTCCAGCTGCGCCAGTCGGCCTGCTCCCATGGCCGGGACGACTGGGCCAGTCTGGCTTTCAAAAGAGCCAACCCACCGAGCTTGGGTTGTGACACTGTGAAAGCCCCTCCCTGCAGCAACATGACTGGGGGCTGGTGCTCCCCCGACTGCTGCTGCCTCTGCCCTCAAAAGGAAGAAGAGGCCCTGGCCGGTTGGCTCAGCGGTAGAGCGTCGGCCTAGCATGCGGAGGACCCGGGTTCGATTCCCGGCCAGGGCACAAAGGAGAAGCGCCCATTTGCTTCTCCACCCCTCCGCCGCGCTTTCCTCTCTGTCTCTCTTTTCCCCTCCCGCAGCCAAGGCTCCATTGGAGCAAAGATGGCCCGGGCGCTGGGGATGGCTCTGTGGCCTCTTCCTCAGGCGCTAGAGTGGCTCTGGTCGCAACATGGCGACGCCCCGGATGGGCAGAGCATCGCCCCCTGGTGGGCAGAGCGTCGCCCCTGGTGGGCGTGCCGGGTGGATCCCGGTCGGGCGCATGCGGGAGTCTGTCTGACTGTCTCTCCCTGTTTCCAGCTTCAGAAAAGTCAAAAAAAAAAAAAAAAAAAAAAAAGGAAGAAGAATATGGGCCTGGGAAAGTGGTCACCGGGAGCTACAGCACAGCACAGCGCAGCAGACACCCAGACATGCGTCAAGAGCACGTATCGATGTTTATTGACTGTCTGCAGACAGAGGCTGTATCAGGGGCTCCGGCGCTACTGAGGAGCAGCCTCACAGGAGGGCCCAGAAACACCACATTACCTGTGCAGAGCACTGTGCACGCCCAAGCCCTGTGCCAGCGGGTTGGCCTAAATAGCACAGTCGTGCCAGACACAGCACAACCTCAGCAGCTGAAATAAACATGCACCATAATCAAGCAAGGGTCCACTAGTCCAATGGTTCCCTACGAGGGCAGTAGTACCCCCTCGTGGGCCATTTGAAATTCGGGATATGGGTTTTGGGTTGTCATAGTATTTAGAAGATTCTATTGGCCTTCAGAGGGTAAGCACTAAAGATGCTAAGCCTCCAGCACTGCAGGAGATAACCCTACACTGAGAATCGCCCTGCCCAGAAGGCCAATAGTGTCCTTGCTGGAAAAACTCAGTACCTACCATCTTTAATTCTCAGCCTGATTTTTTGTTTTTTCTCCCTTGAATTAATTTCACAGTCTCCTACAATGTCCTACAGTTTGGGGAACTCATTAGCTTACACAGGCAGGCTGTTCCTTTGGACACGGGACCAGCTGGCAGGGGAAGCTGTGTGATATAGTCTCAAAGCCATGGGCTCCCGTGAGCTTTGCAAGGTTACAGCCCACCTGTGTGACCATGATCAGCTCTTTCCGTCTGTGAATGTAAATAGTAATTTGCTCCTCCCTCATACAATTGTTATAAGGATTCAATGATATAATGTATTTTTAGGCCTGAGTTCAATAAATACAACATTTTCACTATTGAGAACTGTTAGCCCAGGAACCCGATTTAAATTTTTTTAGTAGCAGACACAATGGGAGAAAGTGGAATGAAGATTGACTGCGAGGCAAAAAATCGAGCTTCGAACTCCAGATCTACTTTTTTACAAAGGAGGCCTTGGGCCAATCAATCAACCTCTCAGAGCCTCATCCTTTCACACTTGAAAACATTAATAATAACAATAAATCCGCCTGACCAGATGGTGGTGCAGTGGATAGAGCGTCGGATTGGGATGCAGAGGACCCAGGTTCAAGACTCGGAGGTCGCCAGCTTGAGCACGGGCTCATCTGGTTTGAGCAAAGCTCACCAGCTTGGACCCAAGCTCGCTGGCTCCAGCAAGGGGTTACTCGGTCTGCTGAAGGCCCGCGGTCAAGGCACATATGAGAAAGCAATCAATGAACAACTAAGTTGTCTCAATGAAAAACTGATGATTGATGCTTCTCATCTCTCTCCGTTCCTGTCTGTCTGTCCCTACCTATCCCTCTCTCTGACTCTCTCTGTCTCTGTAAAAAAAAACAACAATAAATCCTTCACAGAATGATTGTGAGGATTACTGAAATTAGGAAGTGAGAGTGATTTGACGGCTGTAAAGAGTGGAACAAATATAAAGCATCCGTCATCTACAGAGAACGGTCCAAAGCTAGAATATCACACCCACATGTCGGTGTTTCCTCCTTCACTTAGGATGACATCATTTCCTCTGTGATTAGAAATAATCAATGCAATAACATATAGAAAGATGTTCACCCTCGCTAGTAATAAAAGATGCATATTAAAATATCAAGAGACCATTTTTCACATAACACATTGGCAAAGATTCAAAAGGCAGACGATATTCAGTGTTGGTGAGGGAAACAGGCTTCTTATATATAAACACTGTGGGTGGGAATATTAATTGTTATAATATTTCTAGAAGACAATATGGCAAGACATAACAAAAATTATATATATATATATAAAAGGAAATAATTACTACTTACAAAAAACTGTACAAATATGTTTATTGAAGCATTCTCTACAATGGGTAAAAATTAGAAATGGATTCTTTATATGTTCTTCAACTGATGATTTGTTAAACAAATAATGTCACCTCCATATATTAGAATATAAGCAGTCACTAAAACATAAAATTTAAAAATTAAATGAATAAATTTAAAAATAATAAAATGGAGCTGTATGCAGTCTTGTGGAAAGATGTTTGTATTAAATTATTGAGTGATGAATAGAAAATTTTTGGAAAGTACTATGGTACAATTTTGTTGCAAAAAAAATACAAGTATTTTTATAGCTAGATTTCAAAAGTTTGAACAAAAATTCACTAGACACAGCAGTTACCTAGGGAGAACAAATTAGAGGTAGAGAGAATTATATCTAGAGGTACATTCGACTGGAATGCCAATGATCAAGTGTTAAAATTCAGGCAAAGAGGGGGTCAAAGCATATGCATAATTTATATTAAAATTTTATTATTGCAATTTTGCATTAAAACATTGAAATTTGAAGGTCTGACATAAAGTATAACACAGTTTTTCTGGACCGTGAGCTTAAAAGGATGTTCCATGGCCTCTCTCCTGCCCATTTGTGTCACTGAAGTGATGGTTATTTTCAACCAACGTAGGCGCGAAGCAACATATTTTGAGGGGGGTATCATTTTTCTCTAATGGTGTCTTTTTCTCCATTCTTTCCTGTTCTCTATTATGTCGAAATCCAGATCATTCATCATAGATGTTCTACGTGATTTTTGGAGTGTTTCCTCCTTTTGAAATGTTCAGGATATAAAGTTGACATTCTGTCTTTATTCATCTCACAAGATGTGAAGGGATTCTCAGATGAGGCTTTTTCTTGAAAGATTCATGGCCTAAGTAGAATTAAACATTTAAACATTAAAAACAGTTCTGAAAGGTTGTTTTGCTTAATGTCACAAATGTTATTACAACAAATAACTCTATAAAATGAGACTTAATGACATAATCTAATTGTTTTAGTCCACTAAGACTGTTATAACAAATCACCGTGGATTTAAACAACAAACATTTACTTCTCTCCGTTCTGGAGGCTGGAAGTTCAAGATCAAGGTGCCGGCAGATTCACTGTCTGGTGAGGATCCTCTTCCTGGTTTGCCGACAGTGTCTTCTCGCTGTATCCTCAGAGAACAGAACGAGAGATCTAATCTCCAGTCTTTAGTAAGGACACTAATCCCACCATTAGGCCCCACACGACATCATCTTCCCTAATTATCTCCCAGAGCCCTGACCTCTAAACACCATCAGAGGTTTAGGGTTTCAACATGAATTTGGGGGAAAAAAACAACCTTTAGTCCATAACACTAATCTACCTTTTTGTCTTGCTATTTTTTTAAGCTTTCATAATATTTTTGCTTCCCGAAAAGGATGTAAAGATATAATATTTTCCCCACAATTGTCTACCTAGCATATTCTCTCCCACCATTCATAGTGCGTGTCAGCTATCCCCATTTGTTCAACTATTTGAAAGTCCATAATCTTTGTGTATAAAATTAACAGCATTCACACTCATACTTATGGCAGCACTTTGCTCTTGCAATAATAAACGCACATTTTTACCTCAACGGATTGATAAAATTTCAACACATAAAGCACCAATGAGATTACCACTCCAATATTTCAAAATGAATGTTTAGCTATTAATGAGTCTGCATGCCATGCTTTGTTCATATCGCCCCTGTTATTATGACTGGATGTGCAGCAATCACACCATCACTGATCACACACAAGTTCAGGGGTGCCAGAAGTGACGTTGAAGTTGGCATTGGCTATCTGGCTTTCCAAAGGCCAAGCCCAAAGCTGAAGCCAAATGTCAGATTTTGGCAGAATAGCAAGGCCAAAGTTGACTTTTGGTGCATTTCTAACTTATTCTTGTCACATTGTTTGACTTTTGTATATAATAAACATGTATTTCTTTTATGATGGAACACATATTTTAATTAAAATCTTACACAAAAAAATATTAGCTCCTCATGACACTCCCCCCCCCCAAAAAAAAAATATGGGTAAGAATATTGGATTGGACCTATAAATAGTTCCAAACCTCTTTGAGTAGTAGTGTTGTGGATTACACGATCTTAGAGCTTTCAGTCCCCCCAAAGATCAAGGTGGCCCACCATGCCACCCACTCAGAACGTCCCTGCGGACTTGGCTCTTTCCCCAGTATCAGTCATCCTTTACTTCACACTACGTTTCCACGTGCTGCAGAGGCAGCGGGCTAAATCATCGGTCCCTGTGCAAAACTGTCTAGGACTTCAGCTCTGTCCAGGTTGCTCAGTGCATAGAGCGTCATTCTGGTGCACCAAAGTCGCAGGTTTGATCCCCAGTCAGGGTATATATGAGAAGCAATCAACGAGTGCATAACTCAGTGGAGCAACGAGTTGATGCTTCTCTTTCTCTCTCTCCCCCTTCTCCTCTCTCTCTCCCTGCCTCTCTCTCCCAAATCAATGGAAATTAAAATTTGAAAAAAACTTTCTAGAACTTCTTTCACTGGAATTTGAGATAAAGTCTAACTTCTTAAGGGTGACATTCAGCATTTTCCAAAAGATGGTCCCACCCCAGCTTCCCCGCTATCTCAGTCCCCGTCCCCTTGCAAATCATGCTCCTGGTACCCCAGACTCTGCTCCTCCTGTTCCCTTTACTTCAAGTACTCTTCCTGGTGAACTTGTACTCATCCTTAAGATTCAGCATCTATATCACTACCCCCTCCATGAACTCCTCATCTACCATGTCCCAGCAGAATTCATCATTCCTTGCCACCAGTATAAATAGAACACCCCCTCATGAGTATGCAAATTCCAGAAGAAGAACCACATCATTCTTATCTTTAATCCCAGCCCTCTATACAGATGTAGCCAATACCTCTTTCCAGAAAATAGGAGGATTTTTTCAAATAATGAAACAGAGAATGAATGAATGAGTGTAAATATATATATATAATTAGTCCCAAATTGTTGTGTGAATCTTGCACCCACCCTTGATATTTAAAAAAATGTGCTGGGTAGATTGCAAAGCCAGAGTTGGAAATCACTGGACCATCCTCATTTTCCAGAGACCCCAGATTCACAATGGAAATGGAAAGCTCTTGTGGGTTCCCGGAAAGCTGGACCGTCCCTACCCATCCACTTGGTATATCCACTTAGCAGGTCCTCTCTATCCTTATACCCAGGTTCCTAGTATTGATGTGTGTGTGTGTGGGGGGGGGGTATAGCTGCCAAAAAGAGGCTGAAAACCACTGTCTTAGATTGAGAGGCCACCATTTGATGAGCAGGCCCAATCTGAGAAGTCCAGCTATAAAGTGAGAATGTCATTGAAACAAAAGGTGTTGGCTTGAGAGTAGACTTGAAGCTTCCTCTGAGATGACCTGTGTGTCCTTGGGCAGATACCCAGTCTCCTCACCTATAAAGCAAAGCTTCGATGTCTGCCTGTGGGTAGGGAAAAGTTGAGGTACAACAAATAAGGAGTTTGCAATGTGCACTGATCTTAAATTTACAGTGCGATGGGTTTTGATTATATATACATACCCTATACAATCTCCACTCAAATCAAGATCTAGATCATTCATTCCCAGTGCCCTCCAAGGCCCTTCATGCCCCCTCCCACATATGCCCCCTCCAATGTTAAGTGCTATTCTGACTTCTTTGCCTTTAGATCAGTTGTGCTCACTTTTCAACTCCATGTATGTTGAATCCTAATATATTCTTTTGTCTCTTTTCATTCAACATAATATCTGGAGTTTCATTGAAGCTGCTGTGTAGTTTTCTTTAGTTGTTGAAACAGCCAAATAAAATATCAGACAAGGAAAGAACTTAGAAAGCGTAAAACGAAAATATTAGCTGAGTCTTGGGTAGTCTGTAGACTGTAAGCTCCTTGAGAGTAAAAATGACATCTTAGTCATTTTTTATTGCTTTTCCTTAAATTACGCATAGCTTGTAATAAGCGCTTGATAAATTTTCATTGAATTGAAAATTATTACTATCACACAGACCGTCCGGCCTTTTATAACTCATCTTTTCTTTATCCGCAGCCTGTTCGCCAACCCCCACCCTCACCCCCTGCCACCTCCCCAACATACGTCAGCCCCACCGGACTCTGTCCTTCGTCTTCCCTCTGTGGTCTGTGCACAGTCTCTCTGTGCGTTCAGCTCTGTTGCTTCCCTCACCAGACACCAGAATGAGTCACCGGGTGGAGAGATGGGAGCTGGGGAGGACTGGGACTGAGCAGCCCAGAGGCCTAGACAGAAAACTGTCAGGAGAGGATCCTTGGCCAGCCCAGAAAGAGAGCTGGAAGCAGCATGCCGAGACTCGGTGGTCAGACAGGAGACAGGCTGGCCCAGCGGGGACCCGGCCGGGGCTCCAGCCCTGGGAGACATAGCTCCCTGGTTTTCGTCCGAGGCCCACAGCTTTCCCTCCTCGGTGTGCACCGTGGCCAAGTTCAGAGCTCACCCCAGCTGTCAGGGCACACTGTCACTCCAGCTGTTCCTGAGCAATGGGTTCCTGTTGCCAAGATATGGATTTGGTTTTAATAACAGTTAGTGCAAACACTGTAAATTTACTGCTGCGAGAGAGAGTTTTTGAAAACGTCCACTCTGGCTATAATTTTTCAGCCGCGCCAGCTGTTTGTGCTCAGCTCATACCTGACATGGTGCTTTGAAATAGCAATCACTGTATTTATAAGAAGGCAAGGACTCATAAATATGTCACAAGTGGAATATACAATGCCATATTTCACCATTTTCTATTTTAAAATTGTGAGTTATGGCTGCAGAAATGCACGCCCATTAAAGGTGATATGATGTATTTTCTGCCCTGTTCAGGAGTCCATCCATCACCCAGACAATAAAGAAAACCGCACTTACTTTTTTCCTGTCGTCTGTAATTTATGATCCCCAAAAAGCTGTAACCTTTTGGCAGGCTTTGCAGAAACCACTGCACTGTTAGCAACTAAATAACCTTTTATAAGGTTTTAAATGTGTTGCTACAGTCTCAATGCACTTGCTGTATTGATCCAGAAGATCTTGGGGGGAAAAAAAAAAGGTAGGGGGAGGAATGGAAGAAGATGATCTATAACAAGATCGATAACGGCATATAGATTGTTGAAAGATGCTTCTAATGATTTTTGCCAGCCATCATCTTTCAGCACGCCACGCCCTATCTCTTAGGCTTTGGTCTTGGCTGGAATTGATTGACCTTGCTTTCCTGCTGCCTCCTCCCTCCCTTCCTCCTGCCGAGCCGCCAGATGGGGAGAAGCAGAATGCATTGGCCACCACAGGCTATTTGCAGAAAAGCTCTGAGAATCACAGAGCTGGAAGGTACGGTCAAGATGATCTCAGGGCACAGATGAGGAAACTGAGGCCCAGCAAGCGCCTGTGTCTTGCCCAAGGTCAAGCGGCAATCTAGGAGTGGAGCTTGGTCTCGGATCCTGGTTTTCCGTCCATCCTTTCCCAACACTACCACTCGTGTTTGCCCTGGAGGAAGAGGGTGTGCACAGAGCAGGGGAATGCATGCTGCTGTGCTTTGCAGAGCCTCCGGGCAGTGGGGTAGAGTGCAAAGATGACAGCTTGGGAATCAGATAGGAGCAGGCTGGATCTGGACCCTGCTACCCCCGGGCGGTAACTAACCTGTCTGGATCTCTGCTACTCCACCTGTAAGACAGCAATCATAATCTACCTTGGGAGGGGGTAGAAAAGACTAGATCTAGTGTCTGGACAACACAGAGCTCAGAGCCTGGCATGTGGCCGGGGAACAGTAACCATGGAAGTGGCTGCTCTCGTGCTCCATTCAGCCTCCTTCACTCGCCAGCATTCTCTGGTTCTCCTCCCTCACCCTTTATTCCCCTTGGTCCTCCAGGGCAATGGTGATGGAAACAGTCAGGGAAGAGCCAGCTGTGGAAGAAAGTAGGGTCATCTTTCCAACCACAGGATCTCTGGTGTAGCAGTATTTCCCTGATTGTCCCAAATGAGAGCAACTGAGGTGAACACGATGATTTCCAGCTCCCTGAACATAAGCTGAGCCAAGCGCCCAGAGCTTAGAGACCAGGCTCATGCCATTTTCTTTGGAGATGTCCCCCAAGAGGTCATGGGTAAGGGTGCTTTTAACACTACATTCTTGGTAGAAAAAAAATTTTGCAGGTTAAAAAAAAATGTTTTTGTGAAGTCATCAGACTATAGAGCAATGGAGGGCTCTTCTTCCAGACAGCCCTGCAGTCTCAAGAATCAGTGCTGATAGACTCAGAACATGTTGCTTTGGAGCAGTGGACGCACTATGCCCTGCAGGACAAAGCCGGCCACAGCCCCTGTTTGTGAATCAAGTTTCATTCTCACACAGCCACGCCCTTCCAATTAGATTGTGTCTGTGGCTGCTCCGAGCGGCCACTGCAGAGGTGACCCAGAGAGAGCGTGCGGCCCGCCCGAGCCTCAAGTCCTCAACAACTAAGCCCTTTCCAAAGCCCCTTCTCTAGTGTCCCTAGCAATGCCACATGCCAGAGCGGGCAGCCCAGTGAAAGGCAATCAATAATCATTATACATATGGCTATTTCTAGCTTACAAGAGATTTCACCATCTTGAGTAAAATCGTCCAGCAATCTTTTGAAATAGAGATTGTGGTTATTCCTGTGTTACAGAAAAGCAAAGTGAGACTCAGCGAAGCTAACAGTCAGGGGCAGAGCTGGGGACTGAGCCTGGTGGGTGAGCTAAGAGGCCCAGCTTCCCCACGCCCTCACCCCGAAATAAGAAACCTCAGGCCCCGCCCTGGCCCCTTCAGCGCTACGGCTCACCAGCTGGTCACCTGGAAGGTCACTCAGCCCCACTAGACCTCAGTGTTCTCATTTCCAAAATGACGAGGCACTAAAATACTTGTTCTGAAAAATGCTAAGGGACTCTCCACTCACATGGGCACCCTGTGAGAGATATTCTGGGGCAAAATCCCTGTTTCTCTCACCCGGCTTGGCACCTGCTTCCTCACGGACAGAACATCCGAGCAGCCAGTGCAGTGGACCTGAAGGCAGGAAACAGGGGGGAAAGGGCCCCACTTTGTGGACTGGACTTCCCTAAACCTGCCGAGC
The DNA here is from genome assembly GCF_036850765.1 of Saccopteryx bilineata. NCBI lineage: Eukaryota > Metazoa > Chordata > Mammalia > Chiroptera > Emballonuridae > Saccopteryx > Saccopteryx bilineata. The sequence goes on from NC_089495.1 coordinate 29,308,040, forward strand.
ACCCCTGGACCCCACCCCAACGTCAGAGCGCACGGACAATAGCACAGCAGGACTCCTCCCCAGCTTCTGGTCATCCGTCCCCTTCCCCCAGGGAAAGAGCAGTCTGCAAGGCCCAGAGAGACCAACCCCCTGTCACTGGGGGAGGGCAGGTCAGAGGCAGGTAGTAACGGGTAAGAGCGGTCATCCGTGCCACATGCCTTCCCATCTTCCTATGTCGAAGTAACTGTCTCTCTCTCCTCTTTCCCTGCACTTGCCCAGAGCACCCCCCAAATCATTATTAACATTATAAATAAAAACGAGAGGCAAGTTATTAAATGTAAAATATGCAGAGTTCCTCCCAGAACTCGCAGGGCAGTTCATAAACATGACGGCTTAATTTCGCTGCTGATCCAGCCAGCTGATGAAGCATCTCCAGTTCACGGGCTAATTGAAGTTGTTAACGAAGTGGAGGAGAGAAAGGATTATGGGCAGCTTCTCTCTTGCCGGGGATATCAGAAGAGCAGCCCTGGACCGAGACGGACGGAGCCCATGGTTTCCACCATGTCGCCGCCACTGCCCGAGCCAGGGGCCTAAGAGTTCTCCGAAAGGGAGCTTCTCATCATACTCACACCTCCGCTCCTCACTGAGCTCCCAGAGCCCCCATCTGGAGCCCACTTCTCCCCTAGAGAAGAGCATTTTCAAACAGGGACTAGGGTAGGTGCTAGAGGGGATTGATTTTAAAACTGGGGGAGATTCTGGCTCTCAGAGGCCCTCCCCCTCAATACCTAGGCTGAGTGCAAACCCAAATGTCCATCACCAGATGAACAGATAAACGAATGGGGCATAGCCATACAATGGAATATCATGCAGAACTAAAAACGAAGTGAGTACAGATATGTGCTACAACACGGACAATTCTTGAAAACATCACGCTAAGTGAAAGAAACCAGGCACAAAGGTCACATAGTGTGTGGTCCCAGGTATACGACCTATCCAAAACAAGCAAACCCATAGAGACCCAAAGTAGATTACTGGTTGCCAGGGGCTGGGAAAGGGAGAATGAGGACTGCCTGTTTAACGTGCAGGGGCTTTCTTTGGGGACGATGAAAATGTTTTGGAGCTAGATAGAAGTGGTAGTTGCACGATATTGTGAATTACTAAATGTTACAGCATTGTTCACTTTAAAAAGTTTAATTTTGTGTTATGTGAATTTTACCTCGATAAAAAAATAGTGAAGAAAATAAAAACCAGGCTGAGTCTAGCTTGACCCTTCACAACCATGAAATTAGCTCCTGTTCACAGGCTTCTGATTTTTCAGTCTGGAAACCCCACCAACACCTAGCCTCATGATCCTGGCTCCCTGTATGAAAAGGGGTAACCAGTTCGCCTCCGGCTTCCCCTCTTAACCCATCCAGAAGTCAGTAACAAAGGCCGGCCTTTTGCCTCAGCTGGGGACCATGGGGCAGAAACAAGGGAGTCTGTGGGACAGAGATCTTAGTGCAGCAGAAAAAACTAAGAGTTTGAAGTCAAAGGAACTTTACTGCAGCCCTGGTTCTGTCATGGCTGAGTGGAGAGGCCTTGCATACGTCCCTGAAATTCTCCTTCCTTCAATTTCCTCATATATAAAATGGGGACAGCAATATTGGCCTTGCTATCTTCGTGGATTTGTTGTGAGCATCAAAGGAGATACTTTGCAGTGTCATTATTGGACACTCTTTAAAAACCACTGCACCAACTAACAAGTATTTATTAAATTCCCAGCAGTGTGCTAAGTAATGTGCAGGAAACAGGAAAGAGAAATTGGGAAGAGATGGGAGGATAGAAATCAGGTTGAAGAGACTATCTCTGTCCTTCATCGAGGAAGGTAAAACCAGTGCAAATGAAACCATTGGAAAGAACAGAACTTAGCATACAGTCAGTACTGATGTACACTAGGCTGAGGAAACACTGAGGACTCTGAACATAGAGGGCCCAGCGTCCTGGGTTCTAGGCTTGCTCTGCCGCCGGCTCGATGAGCCATCTGGGAGTCCCCTAAGTTTTTGGCTTTAGTTTCCTTGCTTTTAAGATGAGAGAATGATATTTTAAAGTCCTTAAAGATCCTCTCTGGCTTTAAAGATCTGATACTAAGCAAAATTAAAAGACAGACCAGGAAATATATTTTTAATAAATATGTCAGAAGATGGATGTTCTTAATATGTAAAGGAGCTTTTTAAAATCAATAGGAAAAAGATGAATGCCCCAAAAGGGAAAAAAAATAGGTAAATGATATGGAATTTTACACAAAGATTTTCCCACTAATTATAATGAAGAAAAATTGAAAACCGTCTAAATCCAAAGCAATAAAAATAGTTTTCATTTTAACCATGGAACAGTCACGTTACATAGTCATTAATAATCATATTTTTCATAATACTTAATAGTAAAGTATTTATAATAAAAGAGGAAAGAAAGAATGAAAACTTTCAGAATTCCAGTTTTATGTTTTGTTTTTCTTTAAAAAAAAAAGACAGTTATGGGCAGATAGTGAGTAAGTTAAAATGATATACACCGAAAAGTTAACAGTAGTTATCTCTGAGTGTGGGCTAATAATTTATTTCTCCTTTATACTTTCATATTTTTCTGAATTTCTATAATAAACACATTATTTTCTAATTTAGAAAAACGTTTAATCTATGATACAACAGAACAGCAAACTCAGGGTTTTATACTCAGCTCCATTAAAATTTCATTCTAACACAAAAGTGATAAAACCTTCACTAAGATATATCTTCAAAGGTTATTAAAAACGGCCTTTATTATTCTGCAATTGTTTCACTATAACAACATCCATCTCAATTGTTGATTAACCCGCCTATATTTTCAACTATTCATAAAATTTCTTGCGGACACAAATCTAGTCAAATGTGTTCATAGCTCCAGATGCCCTCATAGGTGCTCAATAAATGATTGTTGAATAAAGGGTAAGAACTGAGAGACCATTGGTCTGGAAGAAACTGGGCCATAGAGAGTGAGGTGGGCGATCCTTGAAGGATGGGTAGCAGTGGCATCTTGACAAATCCGTTCATCTATCCAGTGAACCTGCTAGGCCCCGAGCACTGGGCTGGACACCGAGGATACTGAGTTAAATAAGACACAGAGGCTCACCGCTTAGGGACAGAGGCAGATGTGCAAAAATAAAATAAAAATGATGGAAATAAAATAATAAAACTAGAATAGGGAGCACAAAGGCAGAAGCTGTTCGTCCTGCTAGTGCTGGAGGGCAGGAAGAGATGGAGAGAAGGGACAGGCCATGAAGACAGTGAGGGAGGGAGAAGGGGAGGGAGGGCAGAGATCAAAGCCAAGACGGGGATGCTGGGGAGACAGGTGGGGCAGACGGTGCACTCAGATTCCCAGAGAACTAGGCCTCCTACCTGTCACCCACCTCTGCACAAGAGTCAGGTGGGGAGCTACGGCACCAGAAGCACACACACCTCCCAGGGGGGCTCATCGTGCACCCGGACCTGGGTTGGTGTCCTGGAGACAGAGCCCACAGGACTCTCTCTGTGACCAATTTCTTAGACTTCGATGCCCAACTCTGCAGAAGTCCTGTTTCCCTACATGCTGGGCTGAGGATGTGCATCCAACTTCATGGGGGAATCATTTTAACCTTGAGAAGAACAGTCTTGAAACTTCGGAGCCCATGCCCATGCCGTCTGCATTACAGTGCCATCACCTCATCCTGAGGAAGGATGAGCCTCTTTTCAGGTATGGTGGCTCCCTGGTTGAAAATGGTATCACCCTACCTGGAAAGCAGATGGAACTTCTCCCAAGGAACAATGTCCTGAAAACTCACTGTCTCCTGCACACAAGGAAGGGTGTTGTGTTTTTTTTATCCAACAATTGCCAACATCTACCAGTGTCATAGTTGCCGGCTCTGATCTGGAACGCATTATTTGAACACAGGCAAATGTAAATTAATATAGTCTTCAAGTTGGGCTTCTCAGCAAGGTAACGAAATGTTGACATCAGCCTGAAAGTCAAATTAGGCTCTGCGTTATGTGGTGTGACCTGAGGTGTTGACACCCTGGCCGTCTGCCTTCCAAGCTTCGGGAAAGCACGTGATTGGGAACAGGGCTCATGACTTCAACTGCTTCCCAGAACACCGCTGGACAGCAAAGAATCCTTGGTGAGCAAATCCATGATGTTGCTTCGGCCTCTTCCAGGAAATGTGTGTGAGGCGTTCCGTCATTCTCCACACCATTACCGAATATCTACTGTGTCTCTGACACTGTGGGAGGTACTGGAGGGGCAGCAGGTAAACTCAGAAGTAGAGAAGATACAGATCTAGCCTATAAAGTCTTCCCAAGACCACTGTGGCCTCTAGCTGCCACCTGTAAGCTCTCCTCGTTTTGCCAGCCAAGCTGCTGTTACTGTGGTCTTTCCCTCCTCCCCTCCCAATCACTCCCAGTCTACTGCGAACTGCCTCTGTGTCCACCTCCCCAATGAACTGCTCCCCCTGAGACACCAGACATCTCCTTGCTGTCAAACCCAGTGATGGGACTTGTTCCTCTGGTTACCCGACCTCCTCCAAACGTTCCCACCATTGACGCATTACTCCTTTTTGAAATTCTTTCCTCTCGACTTGTATGTCACTACTCTCTTAGGGTTTCCCACCAAACTTTCTGACATGTAACTTTCCTTAAAGATTTCAAAGGCCTTTCCATCTCCTGCAACTACAGATCCAAGATTCTTGGCTAAAAGACCCCTTGTGACCCAGCTCTTGCCGGCCTCTCCAGACTCATCTCCCCGCCACTTGCCGTCTCCCCATAGCTAGTGCTGCACCAACCCAAACAGCTATGATATCCCTCTAAACAACATGCCACCTCCTGCCGCCTCTGGCATGCATGTTCCTCCTCCAGAATAGCTTTCTTCACCCCACCTGGCGATCCATGCAGAGAGCATAGACTGTTCTTCAGAACCTAGTCAATGCCACTTTCTTGGTGAGGTCTTCCCTATCAGCCCCACCTTACTTACTCCAGAAAGTAGCACCTCCTCTAGACTACCTCTACTCCTACACTCATTTCCACTATCACACTGGGCATGTTGTATGGTCATTGGGTCTGTGTCTATATTACCTACCAGGTTCTAAACTTCCTGAGGGTAGAGAGCACATCTCACCCCTCTCTAGATCTACAGCTGCTTGCACAGTGCCTGGAATTTACTTGAATTTTGAAAAAGTATTTACTGAACAAACTTTAAGGAGCTTTTTATGTAAGGGGGAAGTAACACACCGAATAATGTCCTCCTTCAAAGACGTCTCATCCTAATCTCTGGAACCCGTGGGTATGTCACGTGGCATGGCAAAAAGGAAACTAAGGTTGTGAATGTGATTAAAGTTAAGGACTTGGCAATGGGGGGATTACCCCAGGTTGTGTAAGTGAGCCAATCTGTCATGTGAATCCCTGAAAGTGAGGAACAACAGAGACATAGCACTGGGGCAGGGTCAAAGAAATGGGCTGCTGCTGGTTTTGAAGAAGATAGGAGGAGGCCACAAACCAAGGACTGTGGTGTCCTCTACAAGCTGGCAAGGGCAAGAGCATGGGTTCCCCCACCTCAGAGTCTCCAGGAGGAATACAGATCTGCCGAGACCTTGACTTTTGCCCAGTAAGATCCGTGTCGGACTTCTGGCCTCCAGAACTCTAAGATAGCGTAGGCATTTGCTAGCTATAGAAAAGTTGATACAAAAAAACAACAAAAAAAGGAGTTCACGAACAAATACTGCAACTAAACAAAGAAAGGGACCAACACCATCAGAGCGATGAAAGTAGATGCCAGTGGGGTTCAGTGAAGGGAAAGGGAACATTTAGCTGGGGGATTGGGCTACACTTTCTGGAAGAGATGACATTATAGCTCCTTTTCAAAGGATTTAGAATTTAGACACAGGGAGTGGGGATTTGGTGCTGTCACTGGAGAGAGAAGCATGGAGGAGGAAAGCACAGCGGCCAGAGGCCCTGAGGACAGACCAGCTGCGAGCTGGCCAGGTTCTCCCCGGCTTGAAGCGTATAAATTGAGGCGTTGGCACCCAGAGGAGAGTGTGTCCTGTGTCCCGGCTCCTCAGGCCCTGACCCGCTGAGGGCACAACCCACTCCTCAGGAAGCCTGGCACATCCCCATCCCTGACTCTCATCCCACAAACCAGTCTCTTGTTTTCCTCCTGATTTAAATAGACATGAACTCCCTGGGAACCTCCCTCTCCAACACGGTGAGCCCCTGAGCAGGGCTGGCATGTATAGCCTGGCTGGTCAGACCAGACTCACCCACAGGAAATAGTTATAGAACAAAAGAAAGCAGAGCACAATGTAAGAGCTAATGGAAATATCATTGAGTGCCAAAGGTATATGTTAAGTAGTAAATGCAATGGGAGGCCCATGAAGAAAGACATCATTGTTGGCTGGGGTTTTTTTCAGGGGAAGTTTTATGGATGAAGTGGGACCTGCGATGGGCTCTGAAGGAGGAGAAAGCTTCAGAAACAGGAGGGAGGCCACCAGACAAGGGCGTTCACACGGACCACGGTGCAGAGGGGCAAGTGACCCTGCACCAGAGACCCTCTGGGTGTGGGGTGGATGGAGTATGGTTTCTTCGGCCAGGAGAAAGTCCTTCCAACAGCTCTGCCTTGTCAAAAAGGCGGCTACTGCCACTTCTCCCGAGAAGGAATGGCGTGGGGTCTCTGGCTAAAACTCGCTTTGAACTCTTGCTGTTGGCAGTTGCTAGATGTGATGGGAGAACCTGGAATACGAATGATTCGCTCTCCGTGGTGCACCCTCCTGAAACCAGGATGGGAGAGGGGGGGAGAGCCATCCCTGAGGAGCTTTCTCACTTGTAGCACATTCCTTTGTTCCAGTGTCGGAAGCACCACAGTCAGGAGAGAGGGCTGATCCCTGGGCGCTGCGGGGCTCCTTCCCATTCTGCTTGGATGCTGACACAGGATAGAAACCAAAACAGGTCCGGGGAGGACACAGGATTGCCCAGGAAGTGAATGAGTGAGTGAGTGAGCAAGAAGCTGAGCCCGGGTCCTGTGATATTTGAGCAGGAGCGGGAAGTATGGGTTACTTATTTCTTTAACATGATGGTCACAGTTCTGTCCACAGAAGGAATTCCAAAAGTCGTGTTGGTCTAGTTATACCAAAAGGATCCCAGTTTCCCTTTATTTCTATTTCCTATCTTGATGAACACTGTGTTCTGTTATGTTTCATAATGCCAAGAGATAAGTAGAACTACACTTATATTTCACAATTTACGTAGTGATTTCATTAGCATCTGAGAGTTGGAGCCTGTGTTCTGCTGCTGTCCCTGTTTTCCCATCAGGAAAGACGGCAGGGTGTGTGTTCATGCTCCTGCAGCCATGGCCTTCAATGTCCTGTTATGTCCTGCTCACTCTTCCACCCACCTCCCAGCACACTAATGAGTGGTAAATCACAGGCGCTAAGCACAATTTTTTCATCGGCCCCTTGGGTTGGGCACCATTAAGAACTAAAACCAACTGGGCTCAAGGACCCCCAGGCACAGAAGGATGGACGCTCTTGCCTTGCCCAGGCTAATACATCCTCTTTCAACCCTCCTTGAGAAGGCAAAACGATGAGCTCTGAGAAAAGGCCCGATTACTTGAGACAGGAAGAGGGGCTTTTGAAAAGTGTCACGGGAAGTGGGGGTGTGGGTGGAAAAGACATGTAAGAGCTCAGGGCATGATGTTATGTTTTAAACCACATGCCTCTTTTCAGACTGGGTTATTAAATTAATTCAGAACTTATGCTCACACTTAAAAGATTTCTGTCATATTTTGTGAACACGATGATCTCAGAGTAATTTGCCCTGGAAATGTGTCGTATTAAATCAGGGGCACTAATAAACTTTATTACTTAAACTCCACATGGATCAGACATGGCAGATAAACCATCCTACTTTTGCACTCGCATTCATGCCATTGAAATATGGCTCCTCCTATGGGAAAACATAAATAAACTTAATAACATTCCCTCCATGCCATCATAAGCATACCCATCCAGGCTAGAGGACAGGTTCCCCTGCCGGTCCAGCTCCCCCATGCAGAAGCCAGATGGGATGGAGACCAAACCAGTTGGCCCACACAGTGATATTTATTTGGGATTTTAAAACACATAGGCTTCCATGGCTTTATGACCTTTCATTAGCACTGACATGGCCTTTAGCTGGACTGTGTGTAACTGCTAAGAATTGTTTTACAGGTACAAGTGTGGTATAAAAAAGTAGTGGATAGTGAGTTATAATACCTGAGTTCTTTTGGTTCTGCTACCAGCTGCCTCTGTGATCCAAGCACAAATCAGAAAGAACAGTATAATAGAAAGAGCATAGGCTTGGGATCAGAGATTTATTTCTACTCAACAGATGTTTTTTGAAAGCCTAACATGATACAGGCCCTACGAAAGGCAGGAGAGATACAAGAATGAATGAGAATGCAATTAAAATCCCAACAGGATTATTTGGGAAACTAAATCAAATTATTATAATAATATGTATACAATTTTATAGAAATAATTTATGATTTTTCAATGCATATAAAAAATGTCTAAGAATAGTTAAGAAAATTCAGAAGAGGAGGGACTTACCAAACCAGGTACTAACTACAAAGCCGACATATTTAAAACGGTGTGGCATTGACAAGATTATATACAAACTATCCGCCAACAAACCTGTGGTCGTGGGAGTTGAGGTGAAAAGAAGAGAAAGGATTGAAAGTCTTTCTTTAGAGCACATGGACTTCTCAGGAGTTCTCATCAAGTCCAGTAGCCAAGCACCGTGCTTCCTTACAATTCATGGAGGCTGGCAGTCTTTCCTCTAAGGAAAAAAATAATTAACCAAAGAGGTTCTGAATTCAGGGAGATGGAGCTAGACAGAATGAAAGTCTACTCTTTATATGATGAAGCATAAGACCTTCAGCCTTCTCCTGCTCTGCTTCAGGAATTCAAGCAGCTTAGTACATCCTGACACTCATCAACAGAATTCTAGAGCAGGAGACTAGACAACACTTCTCTGGTGGGGAAGAAAAGACATCCTCACACTAGAGTGATACAACAAAAAGAGACACTGGCGACCCGATCTGTAACCCTGTCAGTGAAGCTCTACCCCCTACACTCAAGCCTCCATTTACATATGGACAGAGAGCCAAGGATCATCAGACCCTTGAGGAAATCCTTCTCATAGGAGATAAAATCGAAAACAACATGAGAAAAAAATTGTCAGGCAAACAGACAAGGCAATAATATCCTTGAGAAATAAGATGATTTTTCATCCATAAAGCAAAAGTAAAATGCTATTACAAAGGCTCAGCTTGAAACAAAGAAAGAGCTGTTGGAAATTAGAACTGATAAACAACATAACATTATTCAAAATTTTTAATTAAAAGTTAAGGAAATCTCCATAAATTAGAACGAAATGGCAATAAATTAAAAAACAGAAGTAGGAAAGATATGAAAATCTGGTGTAAACCCAAAGGGCCAAAATCCAAATAATAAGAATTTTATAACGACAGAAGAGAAAAATTCATGGGGAAGGAAATTATTAATAGGTAAATTTAAAAACATTTCCCAGAACTAAAAGACATGAGAATACTTCAAGTGGCTAGCATTGTGAATTTTTTAAATCCACATCAAGGAACATCATTGTGAAATTTCAGAACATCAAAGATAAAGAGATGATCCATAAAAATTCTATGGGTCAATCAGGAGGGTGGGGGAGATGGTACTTTTAAAGAAATGGAACTCAGGATGAATCAAATTTCTCAAAAAGAAGTCCTAGATGTCAAATGATGATGAATCAGTGTCTTAAAAGTTATGAAGGAAGCACAATAAAAGTCAGTTGCATTTCTACACACTAACTATCCAAAAAAGGAATTAAGAAATCATTTTTATTGACAATAATATAAAAAAAGAATAAAATACTTAGAAAGTATTTTAAGTTTACTTAACAAAGACAGCAAAAGACTTATACACTGAAAACTACAAAACATTGCTAAAAGAAATTAAAGAAGACACAAAAATGAAAAAACATGCCCTGTTAATGGATTAGAAGACAATATAAGTAAGATGTTTATGCTACTCCAAAGGATCTGCAGATTCAGTGCAATGTCTATCAAAATCCAAACAACATTTTTACAGAAATAGAAAAATCCATCCTAAAACTCATGTAGAATCTCAAAGGACCTTGAATAGCCAAATCAATCTTGAAAAAGAACAAAATTGAAGATCTTACATGCCCTGATTTCAACCCATACTACAAAGCTGTGGTAGTCAAAATAGTGAGGCACTGACAGAAAGACAGACGTGTAAGCCAATGGAATAGAATAGAGAGCCAGAAGTCAACTTAGCATACATGGTTAAATGATTTTTGACAAGACTTCCAAGACCATTCAACAGTCTTCAACAAGTAGTTTTGGGAAAAGTAGATATCCACATGCAAAGAACTAAAGTTGGACCCTTACCTTCTACCGTGTACAAAAATTAAAATGGATCAAAGCCCTATACAAAAGAGCTGAAACTATAAAACGCTTAGAGAAAAAGCTTATTGGCATTGTATTTAGTAAAGATTTATTGGATATGACACTAAAAGCACAGGCAACAAAAAAAATAAGTAAGTAAATTGGATTCCATGAAAATAAACTTGTCTGCATCAAAGGAAACTATCAACAAAGTGAAAAGGCAACCCACAGAATGGGAGAAAATATCTGCAAATCACATAGCTGATAAGGGATTGATATCCAGAATCTATAAAGAATTACAACTCAACAACAACAAAGAAACCTTATTTTAAAATGAGCAAAGGACATAAAGGGACGTTTCTCCAAAAATATTACACATGGCTAATAAGCACATGAAAAAATGCTCAACTTACTAATCATTAGAGAAATGCAAATCAAACCACAATGAGATAACTATTAGGATACGTGTTATAAAATAAAATAAAATAATTCAACCTAGAGAATAACAAGTATTGGCAAGGATATAGAAAAATTGGAACACTGTGCGTTACTGGTGAGAAAGTGAAATGGTGCAGCTGGTATAGAAAACAGTATGATGATTCTTCAAAAAAAATTAAACATGAAATTATCATGTGATCCAAGAATTCCACCTCTAGGTATATACCCAAAAGATGTGAAAGCAGGGATTCGAACAGCTATCTATATACCCATGTCCATAGCAGCATTATTCACTAAAACCAAAAGATGGAAGAAATTCAACTATCCATCGACAAGCGAATGGATACATAGAATATATATGGTATAGTCATATAATGGAATACTATTCAGCAATAAAAAGAAATAAACTACTGTTACCTGCAATAATATGAGTGATTCTCAAAACTGTTATGCTAAATTAAAGAAGCCAAGCACAAAAGAGTAAATATTATGTGATCTCATTTATGTGATATTTCTAAAGAGGGCAAATCTATAGAAAAAGGAAGTATGTCATTGGTCTCCTGGGACTAGGGGTGGGAATAAATTCTGACATTAAACAGGCACTAGGAGACTTTGGGGTGATGGAAATATTCTAAAACTGGATTGTTTACAACTGATGGTTACACAGCTGTATAAATTTACTAACCTAATCAAACAGTACAGTTAAAATGGGTGAATTTTATGGTATGAAAATTATACCTCACTAAATCTGTTTATGAAAAAGAGTAGTGTCAGTTATTACTCCCAACACTTACTCTATTACCCAAAGAGCTTTGTTCTGAAATCCTGATCATGAGCAGGGAGGGGTAGCATGGGTAAGGCAAACAAAATGAAAAAGATCAAATTGTCCACCGAAGTACTTTATGACACTCAGAAGAAAGAACTGCGGGCTCTGGGGGCTGCTCTGTTACCATCCGAGAAAACGTAGCGCCAGGGCGGAGCCAGGCTTCCTCTCCCTTCAATGGGAAATAACTCAGCAACGCCCTGTGAAACGCCCAGGTGCTGTTTCTCAACCTCGCCTTGGGACAGCAGAACACCTTGGGAAAGCAGACCACAGGTGCAAAGTGGAGTTGGCCCTGGGGATAAGGGCAGTGTTTCTTCTCCCTCTCCCATTGCCAATTTGCAGCCAGAAAAAGGAAGGAGGGAGGCATCATTATCATCCAGTGGTTAGAAAGGAGGGCAGCTGACTGTGTATGGGTGTCTGCAAATGTGTGTAAGTGTGTGTACACGCACACAAGGTCAAACTTAGACACAGAGAAGACCCATTTGCATGTGTAACAAGATGTCATCACAATTATACTACATAGTTTTAATTACAGTGAAACAAGAAGGCAATATATTCAAACACTATTCTTGATTGGTTGTTAATTTTTAACCAAGAAATGAATGTTACTTTTTTTTTAAAAAAAGAAACATCTTTTTCCATGGGTTTGCCATGTGCAAATTGGAAGGCAGAACCTGTACAGAGAAGTTCTCTTTTTCTGTAAAGACAAATGCTTAATTTAAATTTTGTCCAATAAAATTAATTCTAACATCAATAAGATTTTTAAAGGATAAGAAGTCTAGAACATTAATTTCAATTTTTGCACTATTCTTGAATAAAGTGACATATTTGAAAACAAGGAAACAAATTAAAAACATTTTTATTAGATTAAAACAAAAGTTTTTATTAGAGTCATTAGTTTGGGAATCAGTGTCCTTCAAGACCACCAGGGCCGCGTGGTGGTGTGTTGTCTTTGTGGTTCAGGACGCGAGATGAGCAAGGTCAAGAAGGCAGAAGTCAGCTCTGGGCAGATGAGAAACCGAAATAACATAGGTCCCCCAAACAACTATTTTCCTTATATTTCCAGAGCGGCCAGTTCCATAATCAGATTAGCCAAATATTTATAGAATTTCTCCTTTCCCATTATGCTTTGAAAACATAAAAAACGATGTGATTACTTTGTATGGAAAAGTTCATGGAAGACAAGTGTAGGAGCTCCATTTGACACTGCCACTTACAGGCTGTCTACCCCTGTGCTTGCTCATTTATGCATGTTTAAGATGTGGAGGGTAATTCCTACCTCTCAGGATTGTCTTGATAAGTAAATGGTGTAATGTCTGATAAAGCACTTGTCACAAAGAGGCCATCAAGTAAATGGTAGATCATTTTCCCTTTCATTCCACATCTCTCCCACCATTCACCATCCTGCCCAAACACTCATACACACACACACACACACACACACACACACACACACACACATACTTCCTAAGTCTTACTTTGAGAACCTTTGTTGACACTTCCCACGAAAAAAAATTAAAAGCCATTTTCAAGAAGAAAAAGCCCAACTACACAGAAGATTAAGACTCTGAAGGGCAATTCTGTTCCCAGGGAAGAAGAGCTGGTTACTGGAAGCAGCCAAGAGACACCTTATTCCCCTGCCCTCCCCCGATCTGACAGGAATAGGATTAGAGGACGCCAGAGCACCCAAATCTGGCTAGGAATCTGCTGAGTGAAAGGCAAAGCCTGGTGGACTTGGCTGATTATGAGGTCAAGGTTGCATATTCAAGCCCCATAAGGAGATTTATCCTGGCAACAATCTCCCTCCTGGCCCTGACCCACTCATGGATGTTTCCCATTGGATGGAGGAGCAATGACTGGGGGTTGGGAGGAGTAAAAGCTAAATGCAATCTGTTTCCATCATCATGGAAAAAAAAAACTCCAAACATTGGTCCTGTTAACAGAGAGGATAGAGGTCCTTTTCAGATATCAATAGCTGAGGGGGCTGCAAAGAAGCAGGGCTCCGGAGTCTAGAGAATTACCTTACTTAGATGAAACATTCAGCTGCTATAACAGAAGTCAAAATAATTGTGACTTAACCATAATAGTTTATTTCTACCATACATAAGAATCAAAGTATAAATAATACAGCCCAGGGTTCCAGAGCCAGGAAGAGAAGTCCCCATAACTTCTAGCTATAAAAACAGCAGGGATTGTGACTGAGTGAGACTGAGTGTTTCTAGAGTCCCAGGCAGTTCCTCTTAAAGGGCCCACACTCTTGAAGGGCCCTTATTCAGACTCACTCTCTCAGGTCCAGCACTGAGGCAGCAGCTTGAAAGATACCAGGAACATATGAGGAAGAACTGAATTGTCTGGCACCAAGGCAAGAGCTGGAGATGACAGATTTCTACCAGACAAAAGTGCTAGCAGAGGTCATTGTTCCTCTTCTGAGAGTAACATGAAGCCAGCAGGCAGACACCATGTCTGAGTCTCCATCAACCAGGATCACACTGTTCACCCTACCCTTGTGATTCCCTGAGATCCCACTCCATCCAACCTTTAAGCCCACTCAAGCTGTTTCCAGTGGCTTTTCCATACAAATGGTCTGTCTTGATTCATGCTTCAGACTTTCTTAAAATCTCTCAAACAAACAACATCTGGACCCAGTGTGCCCTGTATCTCTTAAGTGGCCCAAGGCCCAGCACTAGCGGCAGCCAGCCTTGGTTCACAGTTTGGCCTTGCCTGAACATCTCCAAGCCCAGCACAAGGAGCAGCCATCTACAGATTGATTATAGCTCATGCCAAGTGACCTCAAGCAGAATACAGGTGGCAGCTGACCTTGGCAGCTGACCTCCTAGGAGTCCTCAGAGCCAGTGCATCTAGTGGACAGCTTTAGACCACATTGGAGCACCATCTAACCACCTCCACAAATGACACACTCAAGGGGTAGACACAGTGGGCAACAGAGCCTTGCTGAAGTAAGTCCTACTCTGGGGTAGGCCTCTACATAGCTGACCCTCTGAGGGGTCAAAGCCAGTTGGCCTGGGGGTGGGGAGAGTAAATCCTTCCTATCGACATGCCAACAGCAATCAAAGCTCAACTACAACAGGAGGATGTACACAGCCCACACAGGGTGGAGGGGGCACGCACCTGGAGTGCCCAGCTTGAGTGAACAGGGAGGCTGTGCCACTGGACCCTATAGAATATCTACTACATAAGGCCACTCTACCAAGCCCAGGAGACATAGCAGCCCTATCTAGGACATAGGAACCAATACAGGGAGGCTGTCAAAATGAGGGGACAAAGAAACATGTTCCAAATTAAAGGAGAGAACAAAACTCCAGAAAAAATAATAATAATAAAATGGAGACAAGCAATCTACTCTATGCAGAGTTAAAAACTGGTTATAAGGAGGCTCAGTGAACTTAGTGAGAACTTCAACAGTATAAAAAGGGACATGGAAATCTTAAAAATTAAGAGTCAGAAATAAAGGATACACTAA
Source organism: Saccopteryx bilineata (assembly GCF_036850765.1). Taxonomy (NCBI): domain Eukaryota; kingdom Metazoa; phylum Chordata; class Mammalia; order Chiroptera; family Emballonuridae; genus Saccopteryx; species Saccopteryx bilineata. Next base: position 29,323,249 of record NC_089495.1, read on the forward strand.
CTGAAATGAAGAATAATTTATAAGAAATCAATAATAGAGTTGATAAAACCAAGAACCAAATCAGGGATTTGGAATAATAGAAGGAAGCAAAACACCCCATCACAGCAACAAAAAGAAAAGAAGAATCCCCCAAAATGAGGATAGTGTGAAGAGCCCCTGAGACAACAACATCAAGCATACCAACACTTGCATCATGGAGCTGCCAGGAAGAAAAGAAAGATAGTAAGAAATTGAAAACCTATTTGAAAACATTAATGACAAAAAAAACTTCCCTAACATGGTGAAGGAAATAGACATTCAAGTCCAGGAAGCACAAAGAGTCTCAAACAAGATGAACCCAAAGAGGCCCACACCAAGACACATCATAATTAAAATGAAAAAGAGTTCAAAGCAAAGAGAGAATCTTAAAAATCAGCAAGAGAAAAGCAGTTAGTTGCCTATAAGGGAGCTCCCATAAGACTGTCAGCTGATTTCTCAACAGAAACATTGCAGGCCAGAATGGATTGACACGAAATAGTCAATGATGAAAAGAAAGCATTTACAACCAAGATTACTGTACCTGGCAAAGTTATCATTTAGAATGGGACAGATAAAGAACTTCCCAGACAAGAAAAACTAAAGAAGTTTATCACCACAAAACCGTTAGTATGTGAAAGTTTAGAGGTTCTTCTTTAAAAAGAAGTGGAAAACTGATTTTTTTTATATATATATATATAAACAAGAGAATGGAAATAGATATCTATCAACAACTGAATCTAAAAAACAAAATAAACAAACAAAAAGAACAGAAGCCCTGGCCGGTTGGCTCAGCGGTAGAGCGTCGGGCCTGGCGTGCGGGGGACCCAGGTTCGATTCCCGGCCAGGGCACATAGGAGAAGCGCCCATTTGCTTCTCCACCCCCCACCCCCCCCTCCTTCCTCTCTGTCTCTCTCTTCCCCTCCCGCAGCCAAGGCTCCATTGGAGCAAAGATGGCCCGGTTGCTGGGGATGGCTCCTTGGCCTCTGCCCCAGGCGCTAGAGTGGCTCTGGTCGCGGCAGAGCGACGCCCCGGAGGGGCAGAGCATCGCCCCCTGGTGGGCAGAGCGTTGCCCCTGGTGGGCGTGCCGGGTGGATCCCGGTTGGGCGCATGCGGGAGTCTGACTGTCTCTCCCCGTTTCCAGCTTCAGAAAAATACAAAAAAAAAAAAAAAAAAAGAACAGAAACGGACTCATAGATATAGAGAATATTTTGACAGTGACCAAATTAAAGGGGGTTAGGTGATGAGTGAAAAAAGGTGAAGGAATTAAGAAGTACAAATTGGCTGTTACAGAATAGCCATGGGATGTAAAGTACAGCCTTGGGAATATAATCAATAATAGTCTGTAATAATAACTATGTATGGTGTCAAATGGGTGCAACATTTATTGGGATGATCACTAAGTTATATTTATATAATGTCTAATCACTGGAGTGTACTCCTGAAACTAATATAAAAGCAGATGTCAACTGTAATTGAAAAATAAAAAAATTATTTTAAAAAATGTAATGCCATAAAAGCCCCTCAAACATTGGTCCTATTAACAGTGAGGACAGAGATCCTTTTCAAATATCAATACCTGAGGGGGCTGCAAAGAAGCAGGGCTCTGGAGTATTGTGAACTATGTTACTTAGCTAAAACATTCAGCTGCTGGAACAGAAGTCAGAAATAATTGTGGTTTAACAATAATAGTTTACTTCTCTCCCACATAAGAATCAAAGTATGAATAATCCAGGGCAATAAGGCAGTTCCATAATATCAGGGACCCAGGTTCCTTCTAACATGTGGTTCCCAGTCTGTAATCTGTAATGGTGACTATAGCTCCAGCATTCTGTCCACATTCCAGCCAGAAGAAAGAGGAGACAGCCAAGGAAAGGTATCAGCCTTCCCTTTTGTTAAACAGTACAACTAGAAAGTTGTGCATATTACTTGAGTTCACATCCCAATGACCAGAACCTAGTAACAAGGACCTTAGCTTCAAGGGAAACTGGGAGATCCAGTCTTACTTGGAGTGGCTGTGTGCCTAGAACAATGGGGAAAGGGAAATATTGGTTTTCTAGGGCTGCCATGACAAAGTACCACAAACTGGCTGACTTGAAACAACAGAGATTTATTTCCTCACAGTTCAAGAGGCCAGACATCAAAACTCAAGGTGTTGACACAGTTGGTTCCTTCCCACGGCTCTGAAGGAGAAACCATCCATGCCTCTGTTTTAGCTTCTGATGGTTGTTGACAATCCTTGGTGCTTTGGACTTCTGACTGCATCACTCCAATCTCTGACACCATCATCTCATGGCCTCTGTGTCCTCATATCCAAATCTTAACTTTTCTCTTAGACACCAGTCATCTTAACCTGAGATCCTACTGCCAAGACTCTATTTCCAAATACGATCACATTCACAGGTACGAGAGTTTAAGACTGGAACATATTTTTTTGAGGACACAATTCAACCCACCACAGGGGTTTGTGGCTAATGGAAGAAGAGAAGAATGGATATTGGTGAACAGTAGCATTCCAGGACACCAGGACACTGCATCAGAGAACATACACTGTTACATCAGGAATTACCTCCCTGTTCCAGTCTGCCTAGGAGTGAACCCAGCCAGCATTCCTCTTCTGCAGACCCTCATATTCTAGGCAGGTCACAGGCCTTGCGCCCCCCAGACTCATTTGTTCTGTCCATAGATTCACACCTGGGAATGCCCTCCATGCCCCTCCCCTCTGCCAAGCCCCAATGGTTTCAGGGGTGGCTTCCTCCAAAGGCTTACCCCTCCCCCCCAGAGCACAGTGTCTGACAGCTGCCACCCTGGGGAGGAGGGCTACATTATGACTTTTGTAGAGCATGGACACTTCACCTTTACGGGCCCTTTTCTCTAATAAAAAAAAAATTATTAAAATTTTAATTTAAATGTTCATATTAAAAATTATATCTTATGACTGCATTGGTATAAAGATGAATGCATTAACATTATATATAAAAACATTTTCCTCAGTTTAAAAGATTTTTTTCTCATCATTTTAAAGAAATTAAAACAGCCTGTCCAGGCGGTGGTGCAGTGGATGGGGTGTTGAACTGGGATGTGGAGGACCCAGGTTCGAGGCCCCGAGGTCTCTAGCTTGAGCGTGGGCTCGTCTGGTTTAAGCAGGGCTCACCAGCTTGGGCCCGGGGTCGCTGGCTTGAGCGGGGGGTCACTCGGGCTGCTGTAGCCCCCGCTCCCCGTCAAGGCATGTATGAGAAATCAATCAGTGAACAACTGGGGAGCCGCAGTGAGGAGTTGATGTTTCTCATCTTTCTCACTTCCTGTCTGTCTGTCCCTATCTGTCCCTCTCTCTGACTCTCCCAGTCTCTGCCACAAAAAATTAATTAATTAATTAAAGAAATTAAAACATTTTCATACATCTTTAAAATTATACTAGGCACTGTTCTCCATGTTTAGTGGTAGGTTGCCCTACTGGAGAGGATGCTAAAAGGGACAGCAGAGAGAGCACCCAGCCACCAGGTCTGAACACTGACTTCTGAGCAGAGAGTCAGTGCACCCACCACGTCCCCTCACCCTTTAATAATTTTTACACTCTTTGTTTGCTCTCGCTACAGTGTGAGAACAAGCACCAAGGCACCAAACAACTCATAGTTGGGTCAGAAAGGGCAGCCTCCTCGCAGAGCTAGGAAACAAACTCCCTCAACCAACTATGTTCCCAGCACTGTTGTCAAATGCACACAGCATGGATTGGAAGACAATCAGCCACCTCATAAAACATGCTGGATACAAAGCCTCTTATTAAAGGGTGGGAGAAACTGCCCACTCTTCAATGGCATGAACTGTTCAATCCTACACCACTAATCTGACTAATCCCCAGAGATATTCCATCCCACACTAGTCTTCCTTATTTTATAACCCATGTAGAATTCAAATATTCTTTCCTGATGTGTTTAGTTTCAATTCATAAACTGATCTGTAAGATACATTTGCTAAGGTGACCAACCCATCCTGGTTTGTCCAGAACCTTTGTGGTTTGGGCACCAAAACTCATGCATCCTGAAAACCCCTTAGTCTCAGGCAAACCAGGACAGTTAGTCAATCTCTAATGATATCTAAGCTTTATCATCCTCTACTGACATTTATATGTTCAGACTGACAGGTGAAAAGCACTGAAAAAGCATTTTAAGTAGCGGTTGTAGTTCTGGAAAGTTCAAGCAGGGTCCAATGCTCAGCCAGATGTCCATGGGTATTTAAGTGTGGCCAACCCAGGTCTCCCTGGCTTTCATGGCAATTTCAGTGTGGAAAGGAATGGCTGACTGTCAGCTCCCTGGAATGGTCTCTTCCATAAATATTTTAGATGAACATCTAAAAGGAAAACAGGGCTTTCGGGCAGTGGTCCTCAAACCACAGTGCACTTAAGAATAACCTGAAGAACTTGTTTTAAAATATACTTTTCTGAGTCCTATCCCCAGAAAGTTTAGTTTGGGAGAGTAAAAAAAAAAAAAAAAAAACAGTCATTTTAACAAGAACCCTGAGTGATCCTGCCACAGATAATTGGGGGACCGCACTTTTCAAAACCTCCAGCATAGGGAGAACGCTGTAAAGCTGCTTACTTAACCCCTCGTAGTAAGTAAAGCAGAACCGTGAGCGAGCACTTAGTGTTAGGACTGCTGTTATCTAAAAAGCACTTTTTTGTAAACCTTGAGATTGTTGGAGGACCTAAAGCAGAGCATATCTGAGTTCACTGAGATAACATACTCTACATACACACATGCGCTATGTATTATATCCATCTATATAGCTATAATGTATACATAGATAACAGCATATTTCAGATAATAGCCATTAAAATGACAGTATATAACAGGCACTCAGTAAGTGTTTATCCATATGTATGCCATGGTGGTGTGTTTAACATATACGTAGTATCAAATTAGTAGTCCTGTTTTAACCATATTAAATCTAAGATGGCCATAAAATAGCCAAATAAAGATGACAAATAGGCAGTTGGCTATAGGAGCCTGCCAGCTCTGGGATTTGGTCAGGGGTCAGGTTAGGGCTAGAGGTACAGATTTATGGAATTATCTACATAAAGCCTCCAGAACCTCGACAAAACACAGGCCCCGGGTCTGGGGTTTTAATGCCAAGTCAAGGTTAGAGGCCCCATGGCCTCACAAGCATGAGCAGACTCCCTTCATGAAACCAAGAACTGTAAAGCTTGGACTATCCATAAACAGAAACCAGAATGTCTGTTCATCAGTTCAGGATACAGCTCAAAGGCCATGTGTGAAAGTCTTTTGCCTCTTGAGGTAAAAATCCTAACCTAATTCACTATCTCTCAGTACAGAAATTCCTAAGCCACAGGCACAAGCAAATATGAAATTGTCCCAGTGGCAGGCCCCCACGACCCAAGACGTAATAAACAATGCCCACAGACAACATCCTCAAGGGAAGATGCACTCAGGCCAAAATCACAAAATATATGAGAAAGGCAAAATGATAGCAGGCAATCTACAAACACCACACCACCAACCCCGATCCCAAAAAAGGAAAGAAATCACATCTGCAGAGCTAGATATAATAGAACAATCTGAAAGGGACTTTGAAATTGGTTCACTTGGAAATGAAAAATCATTTAAGGGTTTTAAGAAAGAGCTGGACATGCTGAAAGTGATGTTTTAGATAGAATAGCAATGACATGCAAATTAAATGGAGAAGGGTGAGCTTGGAAGACAAAGAAGAGCTAAGAGGCTTCACATTCACACTCCGTACCTACAGGTGGTGTTCTCTCCCTCTTCTGAACTTCCCTAAAATTTAACTGGCACATCTCATATGACCTCACCACTTTATTCCATGTTTTATAGCTGCTTTCATGCATATTAAGCATATAAAGGAATTTGCTGAGCTCAAGGCTCCTTGTAGGAATAATACACACACACACACACACACACACACACACACACACACTGCCTCCCATACTGGGCACGTGGGAGATGCTCCATAAATGTTTCATAGATAAACAATCAAACAAATGAACAAAAGCCATGTAAGAAATTAAGAAATTGATCAGAACTTTGCTCAGTGGACCTCTGACTTGAACTAGAGCAGAAAACCATTCATTCATCTCCTTAGGACCTGATAGGTTCCCTAATCTGGTTCTCTTCTTAGCCTACGTGTACATCATCTGCCAATGCATTTTAAAGTCAGTTGAATTCAGTGACAACCTTAAGCCCTGTGGCACTGATGAAAATCTTTGGTTCTGTGTAGATTTCCCTGGTGTAGACTGCTATGAACCTGTCTTCCTCTTCAACCTGATTATGACCCCATAGACATTTGACTATACATTAGAGCAGTCCTAACCCACTACTAACTAGTTAGAGCCCTTCCCATCTTTTTTGGAAGAAAAAGCCCAAATGTAATGACCAAGCCCTGAATAACAGAAGTAAGGTAAGAACTTGCACAGGGGCACAAACTTGCCACACCAAATAACATAGAAGCAAAGATTTCAAGATCTCTTGAGAGGCCAAGAGTCATGTTCATATCCATAGCTTTCCTACATGATGGTGGTGATGATAATGACAATGACAGTGATGACAAAGACAAAAAGATATCTTTTATTGAACATTTAATACTGCCAGGCATTATGCTAAGCATCTTTAATAAAATTTGGCACAGAATTCGGTAAGGAAGGCCCTACCATGCCCATTTTACAGTAAGAAAACTAAAGACACAATAACTAAATATGTCATCCTTGATAAAAAATCTAGTAGTTGTAAAATCCAGAATTCAAACCCAGGCCAGTCTGAATGCTGTTTGTGTTATTTTCACTTCCATTCTATATACTTAAGCTCCAACAAAACAGCCAGTGCCACTCAGCCACTCAGACAAATCATGTCCAGGATTTCAGATGATGTATGTGGGTTTTGGAGCTGGAATTTCTTCCCAGGAGACTGGAAGCCTGCATAGGCACCAGCTTCCTGAGTTTTCAGTTTAATCTCATTCATGGCTTCTGCAAGAGAATGATTAAATAAATCTGCTCTTATCATGCTGCCTTCATTTTACTCCAAAAGAATGAGCTGGTCCAGTCCAGCTTCTGATTTTTACATCCCCAATGGAAAGATACCTACCTAAACACATGACCAAAATAACTGCAAATAAATAGCTCTAAAATTGTAATGGGATTCTTTGGGAATATAGAGTAAGGTCATAATAGAGAAATAGTTTTCATAGCACTTCCTAGTCCTTACACCATTGAAATGGTCCATTGCCAGTGTGGTCCAAATACATTGTGCTGGCTTGCTCTCCAGACTCAGAAAAACCACAGAATTAATTATTTAAAATGCTTTCAGGAAACAAAATGAGTGATTTTTCAAGATTCTACAAACCACATGACCATCAACAAGACAATGGAAGAAATAAACTGTGGTTCATTCACATTGTGAAATAATATAAATTAATGAAAATAGATGAATTATAGCTACTTCCAACAACATGGATGAATCTTAGAAACATTAGCAGGCATGCTAAGAAATAGGATCAAGTGATTCAAAATCAAGAGGAAAAAATAAATAGAAAAATAAATAATGCCGATATTGTATCTATCAAGTAGGGGTTTTAAAATAACTATTATTAATGCATTCAATAAAATAAAAGAAGTGACAGAGAATTTTGCCAAAGAACTGGAATCTGTTAAGGAAAGAGTCAGATGAAAATCTTAGAACTAAAACAATAAAATTAATGAAATTAAGAATTAGATAGATGAGTTCAAAAGCAGATTAGCTGTAACTAAAGAGAGGATAGTAAAAAAAAAAAAAAAAAAAAAAAAAAAAAACAGAAGAAAAGACTAAAAATCATGGGGAAATGAGCTAAAAGATCTAGGGACATAGAAAAAAAAAAAAAATCATCCAGCAGATTTGTAATTGGAGTTCCAGATGGAAAAGAGAGATAACCAGATAGAAGTAATTTTTTAAAAAATTTATAGGGTGATAATTTTCCAAAAATGGTGAAAAACATCAAGCCACAGAATAAAGAATTTCTACAAACCTCAAGCAAGATAAATACCAAAAAAGACCACACCTCGATAATCACAGAAAAACTGCTGAAAACCAAAGACAAAGGGAAAAAAAATCTTAAAAGCAGCCAGAGGAGGAAAAATCCACATTGTTTTTAAATGAGCAACAGTAAAACTGACAACTAAGCATTAGAAAAAAATGGAAACAAGAAGACAGTTAAAGGAAATTTTTAGGTACTGAAAGAAAGTAATTGCCAACCAAAAATTCTATACTCAGTGAATATATCATTAAAAAGTGAAGACATAATAAATACACTGTCAGGCAAACAAAACATTGAGAGAATTTATCACTAGCATATCAGCATTAAAAGAAACACTGAAAAGATTTTTTTTTCAGGCAGAAAATAATTCCAGATGGAAACACAGTAACGCAAAAATATAAACAACAAAAAGATAAATGTTATGGATAAATCTAAATTGACATTTATAGCATAAAACTATAATATTGTTTTTTGAGGTTCAAAATATCAAGAAAGTAAATACATTTTAATTATAGTACAAAAGACAAGAGGAGAGTAAATGATGTTAAAGTGTTATCAGTTTCCTCCATTGTCTGGGGTGTGATATAAGCACTCATCTGAGGTCAGTTATAATGAAACAATTATAGGGGTTGCAATCTCTACAGTAATCACTAAAAAATAATATTAAAATGTACAAATAAAAGGCTAATAGAGTAAGAAAATGGCATAATTTTTAAATGCATCATTAATCCAAAGGAAGGAAAAAAGGAGAACAAAAATAACCAAAAACACATGGAACAAATAAAAAGTAAATAGTAAGCCTGACCTGTGGTGGCGCAGTGGATAAAGCATCGACCTGGAACGCTGAGGTCGCTGGTTCGAAAACCTGGGCTTGCCTGGTCAAGGCACATATGGGAGTTGATGCTTCCTGTTCCTCCCCCCTTCTTTCTCTCTCTACTCTCTCTAAAATGAATAAATAAAATCTTTTTTTTAAAAAAGTAAATAGTAAGATGATAGGTTTGAATCATAATAACAGTAGTTACTTTAAGTATAAATGGAACAGAGCTTCCAATTAAAAGACATAGATTGTGAGACTGGATAAAAATAAATAAAAACCAATTATATGCTACTTACAGGCAACATATCTTAAACATAAGGATACAGAAAGAAAAACACTGCCACAGTTTTAAAACATAATAACAAAACCTTTGGCACTCTTATTAAAAGGTGAATGTTTGCCTGGCCAGGCAGTGGCGCAGTGGATAGAGCATCCAACTGGGATGCGGAGGACCCAGATTCAAGACCCCAAGGTCACCGGCTTGAGCACAGGATCATCCAGCTTGGGCACGGGATCGCCAGCTTTAGTGAGGGGTCGCTGGCTTGAGCATGGGATCATAGATATGACCCCATGGTCTCTGGTTTGAGCCCAAAGGTCGCTGGCTTGAAGCCCAAACCAGGTCGCTGGCTTGAACAAGAGGTCACTCACTCTCCTGTAGCCCCCTGGTCAAGACACATATGAGAAAGTAATCACTGAACAACTAAGGAGCTGCAACAAAGAATTGATGCTTCTCATCTCTCCTGTCTGTCTGTTCTTATCTGTCCCTCTCTCTGACTCTCTCTCTCTGTCAAAAAAAAAAAAAAAGAAGTGAATATTTATCTCCCCTCCCCAACCTAGACAGTCTTATAACTCTTTCAACCAATAAAGTATGACAAAAGTAACACTGTGTGATTTTTGAGGCTAGGTCATAAAAGGCTTTGCAACTATGTCTTGTTCAGTGAAACATCCAACCTGGGATATCGTAGCCACTTTGTAAGAAGTCTGGCTACCTTGAAGCTGCCATGCTGTAAGAAAGCTCAAGCTCCATGGAAAGGCCATGGGTAGGCACTTCAGCCCACAGTCCTAGCTGAGCCCTGCCTCTCACTATCCTGGTCCAGGTACAAGGATATTTTCACATTCCATTTTTTTCACTCACTTTTTCATGTGGGTGAAAAAGTCTCCAGGTGATTCTGGCCACCAACCATTCAAATCTTTTCAGCCAAGACACCGGACATCATAGAGCAGAGATAAGTCATCCTTGCTAGGCTCTGTCCAAATTCCTGACCCACAAAACGTGAATGTGATAAAATGGTTGCTGGTTTATGCCACTAAGCTTTGTGATGGTTTTGTATAAGCAACAGATAACTGGGAAAGGTTGAAACTACAAGGATAAACCAAACAAACATTAGTCAAAAGAAAGATGCTGTATCTAGATGAGTACCAGACAAAGTAAACTTTAAAGTAAGCAGTTTTACGGAATGATATTTTCCAATGTTAAAGACAGTGTGGTTCAACAGAAAAATGAAACAATTCTAAATCTGTACACAAACAACATAGTTTCAAAAACTGACAGAACTAAGGGAGAAAAACATAGATCCATAACTATAGTTGGAGATTTTTTAACATATCGCCTTAAGTATATTTTTTAAAACTGACATTATTCAGAATATATTCTCTAATGATAATGAAATTGATCAAGAGATCCCAAACAGAAAGATACATAGGAAATTTCCAGATGATTAGAAATTAAGAAATAACTTTTCTAAATAACAGATATGTCAAAGTAAAAAGAAAATTACATTAAAATATCAAACTTCTAACCAGCAATAACCCCCAAAAAATTCCATTAATAAAGACAAAAAACAAATCACATAATGGGAGAAGATATTTGCAATAGATGTGGAAATATTTTGAACTGAATGACAGTGAAAATAACATGAATAATTACTGGATACATCTAAAATAGAGACAAAAAGAAATAGCCAGGATGGCTAAAAGAAAATAATAATAATTAACTAACAATATCACGTGATGCCAAAACTGTGAAGAAGCTGGAACTTACATACCCTACTGGTGAATACGGAAATTAGTACACCCACTTTGGAAAATTGTTTAGAAGTATCCATATAACATGTGCATACCTTGTAACACAATTACACTCCTGTTATACCCAATAGATATGAATGCATATGTGCACAAAATTGTGTGATTTATTCACACAGTGGATACCACTCAACCATGAAACAGAAAAGAACCAATGTACTTAACAACATGAATGAATCTCTCAAATATAATGCTGACTGAAAGAAGATGGACACAAGAATATATTCTTAATACTTTTTTTTTTTCTTAAGCTGGAAACGGGGAGAGACAGACAGACTCCCGCATGCGCCCCTCTAGCGCCTGGGGCAGAGGCCAAGGAGCCATCCCCAGCGCCCGGGCCATCTTTGCTCCAATGGAGCCTTGGCTGCGGGAGGGGAAGAGAGAGACAGAGAGGAAGGAGGGGCAGGGTGGAGAAGCAAATGGGCGCTTCTCCTATGTGCCCTGGCCGGGAATCGAACCCAGGTCCCCTGCATGCCAGGCCGACGCTCTACTGCTGAGCCAACCGGCCAGGGCTTCTTAATACTTTCAACACTAACCTATGATGATATAAGTCAGACCAGTGGTGCCCCAGCAGTGGGAGTGGAGGAAGAACTAATTGGGAAGAGGTCCGAGGAAAGCTTCTGGTGTACGATTAATATTCCATATATCGATCCAGTTGTGTTTGCATAAGTGTGCACTTTGTAAAAATTAATCAAACTGCACATTTAAGATGTGTGCATTTTACTGGTATGCATATTATGCTTTAATTTTTTTCAATGTTTTTTAAAAGCAAAAGGGTAATAAACACCAAATTCAGGACGGTGGCCATTCCTGGAGGAGGGGGTCTGAGAATGGGAAAGAGCACAGAGATGCCTTAAATTTGCATACATAATACGTATAGCACATACACTCTTTTTTGCATGTATCAAAGATTACATTATAACATTAAATGTTAATAAACAATACATTAGTAAAAAGAAATTATTCAAATATTTAAAAGCCATGTGCTGAACTTGGAAAGAATTTTTAAGGTAAAATTAATATAAATGACTTTCGGTGATATTTAAATACAGGAAGACAATTGCATTAATTTGATGTGTCCCCCTAGCATTGTGCTGATTGTACCTTCAAGAGACCACTTTGGATGAGGTAGAGCAATAATAATGACAGGCATTGTTGAGAATATACAGTCTGTTGGGCACTGTTGTGAATGCTTTACATGCATTTAATTGTCATATAACCCTATGAGGCCGGTACTGTTATCACCCTAATTTAACAGATGGGGAAACACACACAGGGAGTTCAAGTGATTTGCCCGTGGCCTCACAGCAGGCAAGCGGGAGAGTCAGCATTTGAGGCTGGTTTTGAATTGCAGTCTAGTTTCAGAGCCTAGTCACTTAACCTCTGCACCATTCCACCTCTTGTAAGAGGCACATCTATAATTTCTGGAAGTTCTCAACCATTTCTGACCCCTGACAAGGCCTGAAGTGGAGTTCCAGAGTTTTATAACACCTGCCTCATAGAGAGGAGTGTCGTGATATGTCCATAATTACATTGACAATGAATCACATTGTCATTATCACCAGTAACAATAACAAGAAACATTAAGCCCACAGTGTATTATATCACAAAGTCTATTAAAAAGTTGTCATGGAGCAGTTAACATGTTTCTTGTTTTTTGTTTCTTTTTTAATTTTTTACTTCTTTTTCTTTCTTCTTTTCCAAGTGAGAGGAGGGGAGATAGAGACACAGACTCCCGCAGGCACCCCAACCAGGATCCACCTGGTGATCCCCATCTTGGGCCAATGTTCTGCCCATCTAGGGCCATCCTGGCAACCGAGCTATTTTTAGCACCTCAGGTGAAGGCTCCACGAAGCCATCTTCAGCCCTCAGGCTGATGTGCTTGAACCAATCAAGCCAAGGCTGCAGGAGGGGAAGAGAGAGAGGGAGAGAAGAGGGCTGGGGTGGAGAAGCAGATGGTTGCTTCTCCTGTGTGTCCTGACCAGGAATCAAACCCGGGACATCCACATCCAGGCCAATGCTCTACCACTGAGAAACCCAGCCAGGAACACATATTTCTTAATCCATACTTTCACTAAGAAAGAAGCAACCTAGATACACCTAGATACATGATCTTTTCTCTGAACTCTCTCCAATCCTTTCCTAGTTCATGGCATCTACCACTTTAAACAATGCATTATATGGATAAAGTTTATTTCTAATTCTCCCTTGCCTCCTTGTGCTACACATTACTTGGACATAGTAGGTGCTTAGCAAATATCTGTGTAATGAGCGCATAGATGACACATAAATGAAGATGAGGTCAAACACCCCAGTTCCTAGTAAAAGCTCTTACATATCCCTTAACCTTGCCCATCATATTCACTGCTATAGCCTAGGACTCAGGAAACGGCCTGTAAATTGTAAATACTAAATACCAAATACCTGCAAGTTAGTGAATACTGAATACTAAATGTTGGTTGAGTGAATGAAAATATAAAGGACAGATCATTCTCCCACATTGTAAAGTATCTGTGTACCAGTCATCTCTATGAAAGGCTTGCCATGTGGGATGAGTCAACATGCCTATCGTGTCTATCAGAGGAATAAAGAATGTCTGCTGCAGTGCTGGGTCTTGATGATGAAATGAATGAGTTTACAACAGAGTGATGGGCAGGTGGCTAGAGAAAAAACCCTGCGGAGACTCAAGCATGTAGCCATGGTAGTGGTAGCCTATCTTCAGGCTACCCTGAAGTGAGCAGTTATTATCATACAGTCTGGGAAAGGATGAGGGCAAGTACAAATGTCTCAAGTGTCTCTGAGAATTTTCTTTTTTGTCCAACTTTTTTGAGATATAATTGACATATAACCTTGTACAATATAAGGCAGATGTGTTGATTTGATACATTTACATACAAAATAATTATCACCATAGTGTTAGCTAACACCTACATCCTGTCACATAATTACCACTTCTTTTTTTGTGGTGAGAAAATTCAAGATCTTCTCTCTTAGCAACTTTCAAGTGTATAATACAGTACTGTTAACTACAGTCACCCTGTTATTTTAACCCTAGAACTTATTCATCCTATAACTAGCAGTTTATATTCTGACCAACATCTCCCACTTTCTCCCCTCCTCCTCAATTCCTGGTAAACACCATTCTGAATTCAGCATTTTTAGATTCTATGTATAAGTGATAACATAGAATATTTGTCTTTCTCTGTCTGGCTCATTTCACATAACACAGTGCCCTCACGTTTCATCCATGCTGTCACAAAAGGCAGAATTCCCTTCTTGAGAAATGGCTGAACAGTATTGATGGGAGGGAGGGAGGGAGGGAGGGAGGGAGGGAGGGAGGGAGGGAGGGAGGGAGGGAGGGAGGGAGGGAGATAGCACATCTTCTCCATTTAGCTGTTGATGGACCTCTTGGGTTTTCTTACCTTGGCTGTTGTGAGTAAGGCTGCAATTAACAACAGTACAGATATCTCTTCAAGATCCTGTTTTCATTTCTTTTGGATATATTTCCAGAAGTGGAATTGCAAGATCATGTGGTAGTTCTATTTTTAATTTTTTGAGGAAACTCATACTGTTTTTCATAGTGGCTGAGCCAATTAACATCTCTTGTATCAACAGTGTACAAGAGTTTGTAAAGCCAGTAGCCAGGGCCACCATCACAGCCGCCTGGCCCATGCAGGTTCACATTGGATTCTGACAGTTGGTAAAGAAACAACGCAGCCAAAAACTGGTGGGCCATCATCTTTAATCCTAGCTTGCACCCGGCAGGCAAGTAAAAACACACACTGGGCTCCAAAACCCACTCATTCAGTGCTCACAAAGCTACTGACTATCCGAGTTTCCTAAAATCAAAGGTTTCTAGCTCACCAGACTTATTTATCTCTGTTCCCCATCTCCTTCCTTCTCCCTGCACAAACTCTGCACAAACTGGTTTCTCACTCAACACTTCACCATCTTGGTTGCTTCTCCTGGCCTCCTCCATGTGGCCTTTTTCTGCTCTCCTCTCTAATGTTAATCTCAGGAACCAAAAGAGAGAGCAAGCTCCCAGTCTGCCCCACTTTATAGTGTAGAAACCAAAACCTTTAATCCAATATACAAACAAGGAAGTCTCTGATACAGAGTCACTTATCTGAGGCATAATGGGATTCCTCATGAGAGTGCACCACCCCAACACCAAAAAGGTGGGAAAGGCTTAGTCCCAAAAACCAAGCCCCAGGCTACAAGGATCCTGCCTGCCACAGCCCGCCCAAAACACACATTAATATAATCACGCCCATCCCAAGCAAGAAGGGCAACCAATACCATCATCTGGGCGACCGGCTTCCATGTGGGCAGCGCCATCTTTAACAAAGTGAGCAGAATATATTTTATCTGCCCAACAGGTTTCTATTTTCTCCACATCGTCAATAACACTGTTAGCTCTTATTCATTTGATTATGGCCATTATAACTTAGGACATGAGGTAATATCTCACTGTGTCTTGAATTTGCATTTCCCTTATGATTTGTGATACTGAGCACCTTTTCAGGTACTTGTTGGTCATTTGTATGTCTTCTTTAGGAAAATGTCTCTTCAGATCTCTGTCCATTGTTTAATCAGATTACTTGATTTTTGGCTATTGAGTTATATGGATTCTATATATATATGGACAATAATCCCTTATCAAATATAAGATTTGTAAAATTTTTCTCCTATTCCATAAGTTGCTTTTTCATTTCACTGGTGGTTTCTTTTGCTGTGCAGAAATTTTTTAGTTTGATGTAGTCCCACTTGTTTATTTTTGCTTTTGGTGTCAAATCTTAAAAAATCATTGTCCAGGCTGATGGCAAGGAGCTTATTTTCTTCTAGGATATTTACTGTTTCATGTCATACATCCAAGCCTTAAATCCATTTTGAGTCGATTTCTGTGTATGGTGGAAGATAGAGGTCCAGTTTCATTCTTTAGAATTTTCTTTCTGTATCTAGTAAGACGTCACCAGAGGCTTCCACACTGGGAGTCAAATTTCCCTTCCTCAGTTTCCATCTCTTGTTTTCTTTTGGGAATTAGTTCTCTTTCGATGAGAAAGTCATGTGATGACGCTTTTTAAATATGAAACATCACAAAGAGTCAGAGTGACCTATGCCTTGGGGCCTTCTGGAACAGCCTATTGGAAAAAGGCTATTCTTTCCTGTCCTTAAAAAAAGCATGCCTTGTTCCTGCAAGCTAGGCGCTGGAGTTCCTTCCTTTTTCCTCTCTGCCCTTCACTTCCTATCCATCCTTTCCATGAAGCCTAGAATACAGCTTTCTCCCTACCCTGCCATTCTGGTTCGCAGTGAGTGAAAACCAGAGCTTGAGCTCAGGAACAGAAAGAACCTACTACAGAGTAACCCATGAGCTAAAAGGAACTCCCTGAAACAAAGTACTTCTTAGGGATGCATTTAGCAGAGTATCAGACCGTGACACCCCAGTCCAGTTTGTCTGCTCATAGCCTTTTTTTTTTTTTTTTTTTTTGCTGAAAATCAAGTTTTGGCCATCACATATTTTGATATCCAATGCAAGGCATCTCTTAGCAAAGCCCTGCATTTCTGTGTCCTCCCCACCACCACTCCCTTGGCCAAGTGACATGTGGGGGCTGCCACGGGGACAGGAGGAGAGCTGAGGAAACAGCAGCCTAACCTTGATCATTCTAACTCTGAGACTCAGAACCCAGTGTCTGAGAAATTTCACCCAGACACCTGCTTGTCTTCTAGGAGCATCCATTTATTCTTATCATTCTGGATGAGATGTTAGACACCTGTCTCAACCACTTTGGGGCTCCTCCCCCCGTTATTTCTATTTTGGTGTATTTTCTCAGGCGCTCTGTCTGTCTGTCTTCTGTATCTCTGTCCAGCCATAGACCTCATCTCATTGCCCTGTCTCTCTGTCGTTTTTTGTCTCTGCCCCGGGGCCTCCTCCTGCATCTTCCTGAGGATTCCGGGAAATGCCTGAGTGCACCCGCGCTCGCGGCGCCGGCACTTTCATCCCGATCCAGGTGGCTACAATCCAGTACAGGATTTACGGTGCCCTGACCCTGAGCCGTCAAGAAGGAACAGCCAGATTAATGGGGTGGGCGGGCTGGGGTAATAATCGTTTGTTTGATGTGACAAGCCTGATAGGCGTTGATTTACTTACAGACTGATGGGCTTTTAATTGAGCACCTCCATCCCAGTCACTTCAAAGGCAGGGGAAGTTGACAAGGGGCCCCTTTCACCGAGGGTTCCCAGTGACTGACAGCCCCCCTCCACTGCCGCTCTCCGCGGCCCAGGATTGGACCGGCGGCCTCTACCAGGCCCTCTGGCGAAGTAACACGTTTCTGTGTAACTCAGAATTGGCCTTTTGTCTGCTGCCAAGGAAGGCAGGCCCTGCTCGGAAGGCGAAGGCCCAGTCTCCCAGGAGGGTGAGGAGTGCAGAGGAGTGGGAGATACTAAGGCTGTCCGGGAGGGCACTGCGGGCTGCGGTGGCCTGGAGAGGGGCTCTGGGCCTCTAGGTGCACGTGGCTACTTTGCTCTTCCTTGTTTTTTTGTGCTGGTCCAGCTCTCTTCCACCTCACTTCTCCTGCTCCTCACTTCCTCTCTTTTGGCTCCAACCTTCCTAACTCTCAGGCCTCTTCCTCCTCCTCCTCCTCCTCTTTACCCTCCCACTTCCTTCTTCCTTCTCCCTCTTAGAAAAGTCCAGGAAAGGCGGAGTCAGCTCCTGCTGTCCCCGGAGTGGCCTCTGAACACCAGTCTCCTCCTCCTGGACAGCCACCTCTCCCTTCTCAGCTGCGGGCTTTGAGGCCTTCAGGTCTGGGCACCGGTGGACTTGGAGGCCAGGCTGCCGTGGACCCCTCCCTCCTGTGGGCCACACGACGATGCACAGGGCCACAGACCTCTGTGAATAAGGCTGGGGAGCCGGGGTTTGATCCTGTTCTTGTTTGGTCTAGAAGAGATTTTAATAATACAAGTTCAGTCTGTTTGAAATTTTAGAAAATATTCTTTATCAGGGCAGTTCTATCAGAATGGATTTTCTTTTGTTTCATTTGGTGGGGTTTTTTGTTGCTGTTGTTATGTCCTGACTTCCCTTATTCATGGAGGAAGGATACACTCAAAGCTTTCTCACAATGTCAGCCCACTTGCTGCAACTGATCTGGGACCAGAGGAGTGGGGCAAGGAGTGATGTCAGGCCCTGGCCAGTGGTGCAGTGGATAGAGCATCTGCCCAGTGTATGGACGTCCCAGGTTCGATTCCTGCTCAGGGCACACAGGAGAAGCAACCATCTGTTTCTCTCCTTCTCCCTCTCTCCCCCTTCTCCCTCTTCCTCTCCCATAGCCAGTGGCTCAATTGACGCAAGCATGGCCCTGAGCACTGAGGATAGCTCAGTTGATCCAGCAAATCAGCCTCAGGTGCTAAAAATAATTCGATATTCGAGCATTGGCCCCAAACAGGGTAGCAAGGTGGATCCAGTCAGGGAGAATGCAGGAATCTGCTTCACTGTCTCCCCTCTTCTCACTTAAAAAAAAACAAAAAAAAAAAAACAAAAATGAGTAATGTCAGTTCACTTGCTGCTAGCCAAGCCAGGTCAAAGGAGTGGGGGCAATAAGTAATGAAGGTTTAGACCCCCTTCCGACCCAGGGGCAGAGTCCCCATGCTTCCTCACTAGGTCAGGGGTCAGTGAGATCCGCAGCCAAGAGGAGCTTTAGTGACTGCCCCAGAGGTGGGTAAGCCCTGTTTCCTGTGTTTTTCCTTTTTTCCCTGTACTAACTTGTCCCAAGTTCACAGAGCCAGGAAAGTAATGACAGATCAAGTATCGGGCTAGAAAGATAACAATAACAACTCACATTTACATAGCATTGTTCGGTTTGAAAAGTACTTTCACAAATATTAGCTTAATTGATCTGTTAACAACTTCATAAGGTAATAAGTGTGATGTCATTATGGCCATTTGACAGACAATAAATTTGAGACTCAAAAGATAACGTGCTCCTAAGAGGCAAATTGGGTCTCCAGCTCTGGTGGTCTCCCTCCATGTCCGCTCCTCCTTTCCAGGCACTGCGCTGCCTCCCAAAGACGACTGGCCCATCCCTTTTGAAGCTGCATTTTCTTGCTCCAAAGGTGAGTCAACTGTTTCCCTTCCTTGTTTTCCTTCTCTCTGGTACTCCCCTGGCTCCTTGCCCTCCAGTGTGGGTGCCCAAACCTCTCCTTTTCTCTATTCCAGAAGCCACTTCCAGACCTTTCTTGAGAGCATTATGCTCCCTTAACATCTGCTATCCCAGCTCTCAGCTTGTGTCTATACACAAAATGGCCATAGTGGAGTACCTGTACTTCTGGTTCTCGGCCGTTGGATTGCATTGCTAAGGTTGTTCCTTGGCTATCATTTGAAGGTCCACCCAACAGACTCCTCTCAGAGCCAAGAAAACCAGTGTTTCCCTTGACCTGCTAGAGGGGTACTTTGTCCTGGAGAGCTAAGCCCCAGAGCAGAAGTTCCAGAGAACAGAGTCATCTCTCCCTCCTCTGTCTCTCTGCCTTGGCTATTTAACACTGCTGCACTCGATGCCACGAAAGATCGTTTGTTTCTATGTTAGTTCCCTCACTGGAATCCAGTCCTTTAGGGTAAGTATATGTCTCTTCACCTTCATATCCCCAGTGCCCAGTTCAGCTTATATCCTCAGTGCCCAACAGTGAAATTTTCGTTGAAATGATTGTTGCTGAAATATTTGTTGCAAGGCAGTACAGTATAGTGGAGCAGTGGGGCCACATTGCCTAGGGTCACATTCCCATCTCCACTGCTTGCCAGCTACAGCCTTTGGACAAGTCATTTAAATTTTCTGTGCCTCGGTTTCCTCATCTGTAAAATGGAACAAAAATAGCACCTACCTCCTAAAGTGATTGTGAGGACTGACTGCGTTTCTGGCATACTTCATCTACTCTACAATGCACCATAATTTTTGGTACAACAAAGAAAGAAGAAAATGCTGTGAAATACTCTGTGAGACAATGCTTTCTTTTTTTTAAATCAATGTCAGAGATGTTACAAATGTGGGGAGAAAACGCCTTTCAGATTTGATGAACTAGCTCTGTGCCAAACACTCCGCTGAGCAGCTGCGCGTAGCGTGTTATCTTGAAGGAAGAGCTGCTGTCACTGTTGTTGAATTGCATTCTCACAAGAACCCTACAATCAGTGAGCTCATCTTCATCTTACAGATGAGGAAACAGAAATTCAGGGTAACGAAGTAGCTTGACCAAGGTCCCAGAGCCAGGGAACCCACCGCAGGCTTTTAAACCTGCCTTTGAGGTACAATAATCCTCAGTTATTACAAGAGCTGGCAGCCACCCACTCTTAGAAGCTGGGTTTTGTTCTCAATTACATTAACTTTCTTTAATCTAAATTCCCCCTCCTCTTTTGGTATAATTACTCTGCTTCTCCCTCCCCTTCCTTCTTCATACTTGGCTCTGATCTTGTTATTTTTCTGTTAATAATGGCTGCAGATTTTACTGGATCTGCATTTTGAGGGGTATAAATAAAGGTAAAAGTTAAAAAATAGCTTTTAAAGATGACATGTATGACGAAAACATGAGAGCACGCATATGGATGTGCGGACTTCCTGTAAACACCCACGGAACTACCCACAGAGCCCCTCGGGTCCTGCCAGGGAAAGGCTCAGGTGCGAGCCGTCCTGAGGAAACGCAGGGAGCTCAGGCTGCGTTATCTGCCACACGGACTTCTTTCCTTGTGACCTAGTGAGACGCTACAGGGAGGACGGAGTAAAAAGGAGTTTGGGACAGTACGGGTAGGACAGTTAACTTTTCTAGGACCTTCTCTGGCTCTGCTTGGTACCACCCTTCAAAATAAGGAGACTCTACCTGAAAGAGTGTAAGTTACTAGGTCACTACGGCAATGAGTCTGCTGTGAGGGAGGGCATCCCATTGGCTCTAAATGGAACCAAGGTAAAGGTGTGTCACCGAGTTAACATCAGAAAGGGTACCTCCAGGATGTATTTCATCTGGGGGTTTGTAAGCATCTCTCCACAAACCTAGGGGCAGCCCAGAACCCATGGCTCTCAAGGTCACAGAAAGATGCCACTTGCTACTTCTGCATCAGTTTCCAAATGAGGAACCCCTATATCCTACCTCTTCTGTCAAGCATATTATGCTCGTATTAGCTATAGAAATGTTACCCTTATTGATCAATATCACACCTTTCAATTTAATTTTCTAAATAAAAATTTTTTAAAAGATAAATAGAGTAGGGCAGAGCCTTGCACGGGGTGTTTTCTTCCCGAGTAGGGAAGCCAGGGGCTGCCTAGAGGACTGGAATTGTGAAGGTGCTTGGGTTTTTCAGGATAGGGTCAGGGAAGCCAGGGGCTGCCTAGAGGACTGTAGTTGTGAAGGTGCTTGGGTTTTTCAGGATAGGGTCAGGGAAGCCAGGGGCTGCCTAGAGGACTGGAATTGTGAAGGTGCTTGGGTTTTTCAGGATAGGGTCAGGGAAGCCAGGGACTGCCTAGCGGACTGGAATTGTGAAGGTGCTTGGGTTTTTCAGGATAGGGTCAGGGAAGCCAGGGGCTGCCTAGAGGACTGTAGTTGTGAAGGTGCTTGGGTTTTTCAGGATAGGGTCAGGGAAGCCAGGGGCTGCCTAGAGGACTGTAGTTGTGAAGGTGCTTGGGTTTTTCAGGATAGGGTCAGGGAAGCCAGGGGCTGCCTAGCGGACTGGAATTGTGAAGGTGCTTGGGTTTTTCAGGATAGGGTCAGGGAAGCCAGGGGCTGCCTAGAGGACTGTAGTTGTGAAGGTGCTTGGGTTTTTCAGGATAGGGTCAGGGAAGCCAGGGGCTGCCTAGCGGACTGGAATTGTGAAGGTGCTTGGGTTTTTCAGGATAGGGTCAGGGAAGCCAGGGGCTGCCTAGAGGACTGTAGTTGTGAAGGTGCTTGGGTTTTTCAGGATAGGGTCAGGGCAGCAGGGGTGTTACTTCTCTCTACTCTTCCAACTGCCCCAAGACCTGTTTGAAAAGAAAGTGGAGCTGAAAGCCGGGTGAGGAAGGGAGGCTAACAGCACAATGCACCAGGGAGCTTCACCCTGGGCAGCAGGGAGAGCATGCCAGCCCTCAGTACCTCTGCCTGGGGCCTGCTCTTCTTCCTCCAGGACTGAGTCAAGTGCACTCTGGGCTCCCTGGCACCAGACAAAGGGAGGTAAAGATGGAAAACGGGTGTTCAGCTATTCATCCACATAGTACACACAGTCATCTCCAAGGCTTCCAAGCAAGCAAATCCCTTCCTACGCTGTCTGTATCTGAGCCTCCTGCGAGATAATCCTCTTAATGGAATGTTTAAGAAATCGGATATAAATCACCTATCTTTTCTCTCACCTGAAGATTTATACTCCACAGGCTGTATGGTATACGTGTCTATCTACATATAGATGGTTGCAGGTGCCTTTTTGAGTGGGTGTTGCCATGTTCTTAGGCTTGATATGTTTTTCAATATCTAAATTTATGTTTTTGGAGATATGGATGCAAAAATAAAAATTTTAGAGATCAGAGCCCAGAAAATAGATTCACCTAGAAACATTTCAAAATTAAAACAATGGGGGAAAAAACATTTTGTCATTTGCAACCAACAACAAAAAAAGCCTATTGTTATGATGTGCTCATAAATAACTTGATTTTGGCATATGCTTTCGTACCAAACAGAAGATGAATAAATTAAATTTGATTTACAACCTTTTTCATTTTTATTAGCACGGCTCTGAACAGTTTATGTAAGGGACGTGCCAGAGCAGTTATGCCAAATGTCTTAAGGCGTTAGTATTGATATTATATAAATTAAGGTGTTTTAATTTGCATTCTTTAATTAACTAAATACTGGAAGAAAAATAAAACTCAAGGGCAGCCCTGACTTATTGCCTCTATTAAACTGCTGACATCTCTGAAAAGATGCTTTAAGTAATCCAATTCATGGAGACTGGGGGGAGGAGGGAGTATTAATACTCTTATTTGGCAAAAATATTGGGGTCTAAGAAACAAACACCCTGCTGTACTTTCAGGATGGATGAGGGGGTGGCTGTGTTCTAAAGTCTGAATCTGTGTCCCCAAGGAAGGAGTTGACCAAATGCTTTACCTGTCCATCTTGCCCATGTCTGAGCTGAAGGATCAGAGGGCAATCGCAACCATGCCACTGGGCCTGAGCAGGGGCCTGAGCACAGGAGTTTGCAGACCTTGGCTCTGTCACCACCAGTGTGGGAAGAGACGAGCTAGCTGAATTAATCCAATGGCTCTCAGACCAATCGGTTCATGTCTAGAAACCAACGAGAGAAATTGTCAAAGCTCCTTCAGCTAAACTAGCTGCTTCTGGTCCATCCTTCCCATCACATGTAAGCTCCAAAACCATGAAGAAAAAGAAACTTTCTAAAAAGATGTTCCAGGAGTATTCCAATTCCTTTCTATGCCCGGGTCCTGTCACCACCTCGCCACCTCCAAAGACTTTTTTCAAATTCACTCTTAAAGTGGAAACTATAGCTTCTTCCTCGTCCAAGTTCATTTTTCCCTTTCCCCTACTTTCCCTTCTCTGTTCTTGACTTTTGCTCTGTGTCTCTACTCCCAGAGGGTCGGAGTCAACCCTGGGAAGGTCTCATCTGGGATGTTTTTCTCTCCGGACTTGTAGGGACTAACAGCTAGAAAGAGAAAACGACAATTTCCAGTTGTTGGCTGTAGGAGAGAGACTTCTCCTCAAGCACAGCTGAGAAAATTGGACTTCTCTTCCCTAAACCCACAGGGGCCTCAATGAGCCATCTGTACAACAGCCTCCACTGCCCTCTCGCCATCCCGAGGGTGTCCAACTTGCTTTCTCTGCTGAGACTGGGAAGCCTCACCAATACCTGTTGAGCTGACGAGAGACATCGCACAGGGAGAGGCGAGGTGGAGAACAGAACTCGCCTTTCTCCTGGCCCCAAAAGTCGCCTTTGCACTTCCAAAGAGCACGGTGTCCTTTGAAAGCCCAACAAGAAGCTCTCCAAGGGCCATAGGGCCAGACCGCTGAGTACTGTCATTATGTAACGTCCCCATACCAGCTTTCTTCCAGGCGCTTTTCTCTGTGTGCTCTGGGAATAAAGGATGAATTCGCACTTGAATAAGGAAAATGCTGCCCTCCTTTGCCAGCATCCTACCCCCTCCCCACCCTGCAAAAAATCGCACTTTCTTGTGATTTCCCATCTTGCAGCTCTGTCAGTTGTTTTTAAAACAACTGTTTTAAAACATGTCTCCTGTCATAAATAAGATTGTCATCATGCATTTTGACTGCAGTGGTGAAAAACTCACCCACTGAGAGAGAAGAGAAGGACCTGTGAGAGCCCCTTCAGGCCTGATGTGGAACAGGAACAAACGGGAGGAAAGGACACAGTCGGCCTCAGTGTTTTTAACTACCGTAGCTTTACTGGTTTGGGCTATTTGGGTGTTTTTGTTTTGTTTGTTTGTTTGTTTGTTTGCTTGTTTTTACCATTTGTTTTTCTATTTATTTAAGAAAATTAAGGGTAAAAACAAAGACAGCCCGACAGAAAGCGGTGGACGTTAGTAGGGAGGCGCGGAAGAGGCGCCTCGGGTGTCCTGAGGAAATTTCTTCAGGACTCGAATTTTACTTGAGACATCCTGGAGTGTCGGTTTATCCTGATTGCATACGCCCGTCAATGCCCTAGCCAGTCCGGGTGGCTTTCTAGTTTCACAGGGTCACTAACAAAAAAAAATGAGCTTTGACTCAGTGGCGCAAAAAGACGCAGGCCTAGGCCTGAAAGTGAGGGGAAGGAAGTGGGCTCACAGAAGCTGCAGGGACCACAATACCCGGGGAGGGCGATACACTGCTATACTTTCTTTTACTGGCAAATTTTTGATAAAGCAGAAAACTCTAATCATCTCATCTACACGTGTCCTTTTGTGTCTTTGAAATTCGCAGGTAGTACCTATTCAGAAATAAAAATAAGAACAAAGTGAAGACTATCTACCTGCCTCGGTGAGCACTCTATTAACAATAATTACTGATTTTACGATTTGATGTCTTCCAGCACTGCACAGACCTTGTTCTGGAAAGTCATGGTTAGGCCTAGAGAGGAGCCTCCCCTGACACTACCAGAACCATTGTACATATTGTCTTTGATGATGAGCAACTGTCTTTCCATGAGCATGACCAAAAAAGGTCTGGATAATCCAGAGTTCTTATTAGGATTCGCTTATTAGAAAGTTTGCCTTATTAAAATTGGTAATCGTCAATACGGGGTGGGACAAAAGTAGGGTTACAGTCTATATGAGAAAATATACACTAATTCATAAGTAATAATACAAGAAGAAACTACATGTTTCATGGACTCACAGCGTAAGCCTAGTTTGCTCGCCCCCTGTATCTTGGATTCTCTTAGGCCAGACTTGAATACCCCTCTCCTCCTGCTTCTCCTACTAAATGAGGCAGAAAGAAGAAAGGGGAAGATGCACGGATTCTTAAATCCAAGGATGGACGGGGACTCCCTTCCCAACGAGCCTTCAAAGTCTTCCAGATGATGTGACCAGAGGTGCCAAAGGTGTTTCCCAGGTTTTCTTTCCTGAGTCACCGGCTGGACTTCTAACTTACTCCACAGCTGTCCTGCAAACTCTCGTAAAAGGGGCATGCTTTGAATGCACATAGCTTTTGACCTAGCAGCTTGACTCCTCTAAATTCATCTTATAGTTCTACTCATACACATGGAGAATGATATGTATATTATACACACACATACACATGTATATATATGGTTATTCACTGCAGAAACAAAAGATTAGAAACCATGCAAATGTCCACCAGGAGGGGATTAGTCAAAATAAACCAGGAACATTCATGTAACAATGCCATAAA
Source organism: Saccopteryx bilineata (assembly GCF_036850765.1). Taxonomy (NCBI): domain Eukaryota; kingdom Metazoa; phylum Chordata; class Mammalia; order Chiroptera; family Emballonuridae; genus Saccopteryx; species Saccopteryx bilineata. Next base: position 29,349,053 of record NC_089495.1, read on the forward strand.
ACCAAAGTAAATAGCCTGACCAGTGGTAGTACAGTGGATAGAGTGTCAACCAGGGACACTGAGGCCTCGGGTTCGAAACCCCAAGGTCACTGGCTTGAGCATAGGATCACTGACATGATCCCATAGTTGTTAACTTGAACCCAAAGATCATTGGCTTGAGCCCAACATCACTGGCTTGAGCAAGGGATCACTGGCTCAATTAAAGCTCCCCAGTCAAAGCACATTATGAGATACAATCAATGAACAACTAAAGTGACACAACTACGAGTTGATGCTTCTCATCTCTCTCCCATCCTGTCTCTCTCTCTCTCTCTCTCTCTCTCTCTCACACACACACACACACACACACAGAAACCAAAGTAAAAAATAAAACACAAAAGCCTGTGATGTGATATGATCTTCAAAATATATTAATTTAAAAAATATGAAACAGTTTCTGTAGTATGTTGCCATTCATGTGTAAAACGGGGAAAGAATATATGTGCTTGCTAATATGTATGCAGAATACCTCTGGATGGATAGACAATAAACTCATAGTATTAGTGCATTGGGGAAAAGTTTGATGGCTACAGGGAGGTTTTTCCACTGTACATTTCTCATAGCTTTGCAATTTGGCACCATGGGAATGTATTTCATCACAAATAAATGCATTTTTCAATAAAATAAAAACAATTAACACATTTGTACAGGGGACTTAATATGCAACTCTCCACTGTGAATGGACTACTGTGCTTCTCTGCTTCTGGTCACCAGGTTTGGTTGGGCCCTGCCTTTCCTCCCCTGAGCAGAGGCTGGCCAAGGGCCACTGGAGTAAAGCCTCCTCGAAACTATCCTGGCGTCCTGTGACTCAGTTTTCCCCAATACAGCCAGTGATAACAAAGCCGTGCCTGGGCAGCCCTTCCCTCTTCTCTAACTGTGTTTCTCAAGATGCGTCTGGAGCTGCACTTTCCCTCTAGCCAGGAGCCCAGCCTAGAAAGGGGCACACTTTGGGCAAGTTTAGAGGCTTAGCCACAGAAAGTGGGACTCATAGAGCATCATCACTGTCACAGCTGAAGTCCACGGAGGGTAAGAAGCAGGTGTGAAACCAGCCCCGGTCAGCTGAGGTGCTCCGTCTGTCACCCACTTGGGCCTGAGTACCCAGCGGTTCCAGCTGGGGGAAGCGGGGCGTATGTGGGCAGGATGTTCGGGTCAACACGGTCCCTGCTTCCCTTCCAACAGTCTTTTGCTCTGCTCCAGGACTCCCTTTGGACCCAAATAAGAGAAGGTGCACCAACACACCTAGCATGGTTCATTCTGACACCCAGAAGGTGCTTGGAAAAATGTAGCAGAATTTGAATTTAACTTTGAGTAAAGAGACCTAAGAACAGGGTAACTAAACTACAGGGCACCATGCAGGATTTAAGTTAGGGCCTCCTGGCTTTTTCTAAAATCTACCAGAAAAGCATACACATGCCCAAAGGACAGGGCTGCCCTGCCTTTCAGGACCTGGGAATGTGCACAGCTGAGAGGTGAGGGGCCTGGACTGGCTGGCTTGCTCTGGTCCTTTCCTTGGGATCACCTGGGGCCTACACCATCCAAGTGGTCAATAAACAGTAACTGAAAGAATTAATTCAATTCAATTAACTAAATAAACGTTCCCCTCACTTCCTTCTCTGCCTCAGTTTCCTTTCTACCATATCCTCGTTCCTCCAGATGAAGAGAAAACCTTGATTGTGAAGACAAGCCCTCTGGAAAACAATCCAAGTCCCTTGTTTCCGTTTCTCTTGCCGCTCTCTCCTTCTCCCTCTGTCCCGTGCACAGAAGACTGGCTCAGGAACTATTCTGCCACTTCCTAGCTACGTAATTTGGGCAAGTTACATAACCTCTCTGGGCCCCAGTGCCTATAAAACAGGCACGATAAGAGTGCCCACCTCATCAGTTTACTGTGAGAAGTAAATGAGTTCTTGCACAGAAGGTGCTCAGAAGTAAGCAATCAATAAATGTTATTATTACCCTGGGTAGAACACTCATTGTCTGCTAATCACAATTGAGGTGTTGGCACATTGCTACAGTATGATTCTTTCCAGCAGTATTTGGAAATACTTAAAAGAGGAATCTCTAAGAAACGTGAAGGCCCAAAGAAACAAAGTAGTCAAGGGTGAATGCCCTGGGCTAAGGCTGAGGCATGGGGGGGGTGGGGGGGTGGGCAGGGGCGGGGTGGGCAGATGAAGGCTGGAGAACTTCAAAAGCACACCTACTCGCATACCCCTCTCCCTGCCAGCCCTGCCTATCTCCTGGGGGCTGATAGGAGATAAATGAAATCACTTCTTCAAAGCACCCTACTCAAGGACCCGGATCAAACACCAGGGCTTGAAGATAAGCTTCAGCCTCCATTTCCTTTTGTCCATTTCTTCCCACCATGTCTCCAAAGGAAACTCTAGAGGGAGGAAAGTAGTTAATTCCTCTTCTTTTATCTAAAGGTGTTACCTCCCCATCCACTGGCAAAGGCGGTGATAGGGGAACCAGGGAACCAGGGAGGGAGTAAAGAAGGCCTCTTCTCGGCTCTGGGCCAGCAGGCCAGCGTTCATTGTGACTTTGGACTCCCCCTTACGCTCTCATAGCCCAGGGCTTCGTCTGTCAAAGGGGATGAAAACACCTGCCCAAAATAACTCAGAAAATTGTTATGAGATGATGAACACAAACAATGTATTTGGGAAAAGATGCTTGATGCTTATATACGGTCTACTGCTCACAAAAATTAGGGGAGATTTCAAAATGAATAGGAAGCGATAAAATATCACCTAATCTTTTAGTTACCATTTTGAAAATTACAGTCATTCACCTTGAATCTTTTGGGGAATATAGTGAGCTGTGATATAAATAAATAGCCCTTTATATGTAAAATTCATATTCACTCACCAACATTCATTGGGGACTGAGGGCATTCAGACAGCCTGGATTCACCTTCCAGCCCCACCTCTTACCAGCTGGGAATTTGGGGAAGTTACTTATCACCTCTGAGCCTCCACTTGCACCTCTGTGAAGTGAGGGTGACGACAGGACCTCCCTCACAGGGCTTCTGTAAGAATTAAATGAGATAATACGAGCAAAGTGCTTACAACAGAGCTTGGCTCTCAGCGTTGGCTACTCTGAGGACGTTAGTTAAACATTCAGCTAGGCGGTAAGAATACAAAGAGAACAAGGACAATGCAGATGCATTCACAGTCCAGTGGGAGAGTGGACAGTGAACAATGACAGATGCCACGTGATAGGCATAGTAATAGAACATAATAGGAACTGTGAGAGCAGAAGAGGGAGCCACTGGAATATGCTCCCTACAGGACTGGCTATTGTTACTGTCACCAGATTGTTCCTCTTGCCCCTCTGGCCCAGACAGGGTCTGAAGCCTGGGATGGGGCCTGCAGAGGAAGTGCCTCCCAGCGCCCTGAGTGCAATGCGCTCCATCAGGGCTCCTGGCCAAGGCTGTAACTGCCAGCCGCTGAAAGATATTAAACGCCAGGGAGAAAAACCAAGTTTTCTATGAAGCTGACTTTTCAGGGTTCTTACTGCTTGTAAAAAAAAAAAAATGTAAATAGTTACCCAGTGAGATATTATTTCATGTTGTTGCCATTAGGGTGTGAGTGTTATGCAGAGAGAGGCGATCATTCAGGCAATTCTGCCTCAGCGAGGACTGAGAACTCCACATTAACCCCACACGACAAATCTACCACCTCTAGCTCTCCACCTGACTCAGGCATTTTTTCCTGGGTGGTAAATTTTATGTAAATTGAAGTAGTGGGGAAAAAAATCTATAAATATTCAGAATTTCCTAAAGGATTTTCTTGATGGTTTCTAGGGGGCATTTTTTGTAAAGACATATTTGACTGGAGGCTGGGGGAAGGAATCTCTCATTGTGGTGGCCTCTTGGGATAGCTCCGGGTCTTCCTGTCGGTGGTCAGGGTCGAGAGCCTGGGTCCAGTTGCTGCCTCGACTGTTCTCTGGAGCAATTGCCCCACAGATGCAGGGGGCCCATCACAGCCTTCACTGACCTGGGGCTTTCTTTGTGCCAAGCACTAAATATGTGATATACTCTACCTACCTTGGGCCTCCCACCTCTGGTGGCCACTCTTACATTTTACACATGAGGAAACCAAGGCCGAAGGAGGTGTACTGCCCAGGGTCACCACAACAGCACGGTGCAGAGATCTGGCTCCCAGACACCTGACTCCAAGTGACCACTCTGTTGCTGCCTGGTCATGCCACTTTGGATAAGGAACTGACCCCTCCATGCCTCACTTTCTCCAGCTGTAAGTAGGAGGCCAGCGGCACCTGATGCTGATCAAGCGCCTGACACACAGAATGGCTGCTCTTCGCCACCGCGGTGTGGGGCATTCTCCGGCAGCCCTCACTCCTGTCCTGTTTCGGTGGTGCTGCTCACTCCCGGGGCAATCTGAGAAAGGCCTGAAGGGAAGGAAGCCCCTGAACCATGCATACATCTGCCACTTCTCTGCAAGGGAGAATGTGTGCCACATGCACATGGCCTGTCCCTGTACAACATTGTCCTGTATGGACTTTTTAACCACAACCCTAGCACAATTCTCTGCCCATAAGTGGCTTTCAATAAACTTGGTCTAACTGAATACTGAGCCTTATCCTCTCCCAGGTGACAAGCCATTCCTTTGAAAACTGCCCTTGCTTTAGGCCACTCGGGCCCCATTTATGAGTCTTTGTACGTTGTTAGCATTTCAGTTAAGTGAATGTCAAATACTTACTGTAATAATCATCTAATAGTGTTTTAATTAGGTCTCTGGTCTGACTTAGTACAGTTGTCCATTTTCTCTCCTAAGGAGAATGGATGGGTCCAGCCAAAGGAACCCTGATGCCCTCACCAGTACCCAAAAGGGTGTCCCCATTCCCTTGCTAGCACTTTCCAGGAAGGGGGACAGAGAACAGGCCTGGTCTCCACCTCAACGCTGTCTGGTACCTACTATTCCTATCAGTGAATTCAGCTGTGGGCTAAGGGAGTGGGGTTTCTACTTAAGGATGATATGTTATTACCTAGGCAAATTTCCCACCCTTCATCCCTAGCCTGGCCATCCTGTCCTCATCTCCTTCTTTCTCCCTTCCTTTCATTCATTCACTTTTTCTTTTCTTTTCCTCTCCAAATAAAGAGTTTGTATTTTATCCTCCATTCTTCTCCTCTCTCCTTTCTGCTGCCTCCGAGTCCCTCTTTTCCTTCCAAATTCCTAAATGCCTTTTCTCTCTCTTCCCTCCTCTTTGCTCCCAACTGATTTCCCATTAATCATTCCTAACACACATCTGCTTGGGTCCTAGAAGGATTTCTTGGCTAGCTCTCACAGTTGGGCTGGTAACAATAATCAAGAAGGAGTCTTTCATCTTTTACTGCCTCCTAGGTCTGCCCTCTTCCCAGCTCTTCCTCCTCCAAGGTGCCTACAAAGGCCTATCCTCTTCCATTCTGTAAGATTTTCTTCTGTTCTCTCTCTACATAGCAGCCTCCCAAAGACCAAATGGCCCTGGGGGTTGAAGCGGCCCTGCAGGGGACCTTTAAGTGGAGGGCTGGCACTGGCAGCGATGCCAGAATGCAGAGGCTGGCATGAGAAGAGGCTGGGGAGGGGGGATAGAGACCACCACAATAATGGGATCACACACACACACACATGCTTCTTGTACCCCTCTTGCTGCAATGTGGAAGACATCTACCAGTCAGAGTATCCCTGAAATTCTTTTTAACCTGATTTTACCAGGATTAAATTGGAGTAGGAAAAGCCAGTGGAATTTCTAAGAAATCTATACATACTGCCCCAAAACAGCACAGATCCAGGAGTATGTTTAATTTAGTGTTTGATTGAAACGGCCTGGGAATGGTGCCTGCTGTCTTCTTCGCTGAACATGATAAAGGTTTCATGGTTGCTCTTTGTTATTTCCGTGATAGTTCTTTCTTTCTTTTTGAAATCACCTATCTTGGGTTCTCATGTTGTCTCAAGATGCAGATCAATGCGGCTGAGTCAGGGACAGGTAGTCCTGGAGACATACGCCCCGAGTGACAGGCCTGACAATCTGAGTGATGGATTGGGGGTGGGAAAGTGGTACTCAAAGCCAGGCAGTGACACCAGCGCGCCTCCACCGGCCGCCGAGAACACGGAGAAGTGGTCTCCCCAGAGGCCAGCGCACAAAGGGACAGCCGCTTCTTCTGATGATCCGCGGACCGGGAACTTTCATGTCCGAACTATGACTATGTAAAATCTCTGCCAAGTACAAAGCTGGCAATACACACTTCATCCGAAAGACATGGGGAAAGGGGAGAGGGAAGAGAAGTGTATTGTTATTTTTAATAAGTTTTTATTCCGAAATTTCCCTGGGAAAAGGTAGTGCATTTTCCTCCCACGAGAAGAAAAGGAGGGGGTAGGGGGTCGCATTTCTAGAATTCGTATCAACTGCAACTCTTAGATCCCCACCTCCTCTGGGACACTGCCTTCTCCAGTGATTTCAGCCCCCCCCCCCCAGGAGCTCAGGGCAGTGCAGTGTGGGAATTTTACACCTCTAGAGAGGACACTAGAAGAAACCTGAAACACGCAAACACCGAACCCATAAATCAGAGCGCAGGCATCGCGCGCCAGGCGCGTCCGAGTGGTGCGCACAGTCTCGGGTACCAGCCTCATCGCAGCCATCTCACCCCGGAAGGGAGTCCTCAAACTTGCAGGCTTCGGACAGGATGGTTTAAAGTTGTTAGAGCGGCTGTCGCCGCGTCCGGAGAACCACGGATGCCTCCGAGGCTTGGGCGCTTCCAAGTGAGCACACCCGGGTGAAGCCAATTCGGTGAACAGAATTGGATCCGAGCAGAGCCCGAGCAGAGCCGGAGCGGGCTGAGGCTCTGGAGGCGCGGCCCGCCACCAGGCGGCCTTCGGGAGAGGCTTGGATCTGAAAGTACCGGAGCCAGCTCGATGCACCCCTGCCTCCCACTCCATCTCAGTCCACCCCCACCCCAGACACACTCGGCTGGCGGGTGCCTGCCCCCCTCCAGCACCTCCGTCTCGGCGGTGTGAAGGAAGAGAGGAGAGAGCGACAGGAAAGCCGGTGAAGGATAGGGGCAGAGAGTCCAGGGTCCCGGAGAAGCCGTGTCCTCCGTGGGACCCCCGAGCGAGGGCGGCCCGGCTGGGGGGAGGGGAGGAGTCCCACGGGCGGTAAAGGCCAAGGCGGCGGCGGCGCGCGGGCAAGGTCCCTTTAAGGCTCTCCCCTCCCACCGGCGGCGCCGGCCTCCGCCCGCCGCTCTCCCCGCCCCGGGGTCCCGGCAAGAGCTGCGATTGGGTGGGTGCGGCTATCCCTTTGAAGTGTGGCTGCCGATCGCGGCTATTTGACGTGCGGCTCGCGGAAGGCGAAGGTTTTTGTGTCGCTATCCCGGGCGAGTGGCGGCGGCGGCGGCGGCGGCGGCGTCGGTGGAGGAGGGGTAGAGGCGCGGCGACTGCTGCACCGCGCTCCACGCTGCGGAGCGAGCCCACCCGCCCCGGGAGCTCGCCTCCCCGGTGCTCCCCCTCCCTCCCCGCCCCCCCTAGTGGCGCTGCCCCCTCCAAATGAGCGATTCGCCCGCTGGATCTAACCCAAGGACACCCGAAAGCAGCGGCAGCGGCAGCGGCGGCGGCGGGAAGAGGCCGGCGGTGCCGGCGGCGGTGTCCCTCTTGCCCCCGGCGGACCCCCTGCGCCAAGCGAACAGGCTCCCTATCCGGGTCCTGAAGATGCTGAGCGCTCACACCGGCCACCTCCTGCACCCGGAGTACCTGCAGCCGCTGTCTTCCACTCCCGTCAGCCCCATTGAGGTGAGTGTCTTGGTCTCTGCCCTCCCCACGTCGTCCCCATTCCGCCCACCAGTGCCGGGCCCACGGCCCTACTCCGTGCACCCCGGGACTCGGCGCGACGCTCGGGTCTGGCCACACTGGTGGACGGGCAGAGGAGGGGTCGGGAACGGAAGAATCGGAACCACTCGGTTCTCCCCAGTCTTCTCCGTGGAAGGTTCTCCTTCCCCGCTCGCCCTTCGGGGCTACGTGCTTTCTCTCTGATTGGGTTTGCTCTTGGAGACTCCATTAGATCTTTACTTTTTCTCGGCACTCAGTTTCCAGGCAGACGTGATCTCTCCTGGGTCTTTCCCGCCCCCTACCACCGCGACCTGGGTGTGTTCTCTGTAAATCCGGGGTCGCCCCCGTGCCCCTGGGCCTCTGTCCCGTCCGGCTGCAGCGCACGACGCCCAGGCACTCCCGACCCCAAGTCTTTCTTCCTCCCACTTCCCTGGATGCCGTCTGCGGGAGGGAGGGGCTACGAAGAGCGCCAACCGCAGCCAGGCTTCAGAATGCGCTTTTCCCGGCTTCTACCCTGCGCGGCGCCACCGCCCGAAACCCGTCCCAAGCGAAGTTCCCCAAACTGAAGGAATAAGTTTTTCCCTGGGCTTGGAGGAGGAGGAATTTAGAGGGAAAGGGGCAAGTCACAGCTCAGATTCCAGAGACGTCACCTTTGCCCGTGGTGTCCTTTAACGGACCACCTCCACTGCCCCACTCCGCAGGCCTGTGGTGCGCCCCGGGACCCAGTAGGTGGAGGGACCCCACCGAGGGGCCGGAGGAGCTCTGTTTTGCCCAGCTGCGCCGCCCTACCGGGCGCTCGCTCTCAAGCCTCTCCCCGAGGCTTTCCTTCCCCCCAGCCACCGGGTGCCCTCTGCGCCTACCCAGCGCCCCAAGCACCCCAACTGACCCCCGCTTGCTCCGTTGGTCTTGTGGTCTCACTCCTCCCTCCCCTTGCCGCTGTCTCCCACAGCTGGACGCCAAGAAGAGTCCGTTGGCGCTGCTGGCCCAGACTTGCTCGCAGATCGGCAAGCCGGACCCTCCGCCCTCGTCCAAGCTCAACTCGGTGGCGGTGGCGGCCAACGGGCTGGGAGCAGAGAAGGACCCTGGTCGCTCCGCCTCGGGCGCAGCTTCCGCGTCCGCCGCGCTCAAGCAGCTGGGGGACTCCCCGGTCGAGGACAAGTCCAGCTTCAAGCCCTACTCCAAGGGTTCCGGCGGCGACTCCCGTAAAGACAGTGGCTCGTCCTCAGTGTCCTCCACTTCCTCCTCATCCTCCTTGTCCCCGGGAGACAAGGCAGGCTTCAGGGTCCCCAGTGCTGCCTGCACGCCCTTTCCCCCGCATGGAGCTTCGGTTTCCGCGTCGTCGTCTTCGTCCTCGCCCGGTGGCTCCCGGGGCTGCTCCCCGCACCACTCTGACTGCAAGAACGGCGGCGGCGGGGGTGGCAGCGGGGAGCTGGACAAGAAAGACCCGGAGCCCAAGCCCAGCCCGGAGGCCGTGGCTGTGAGCCGCGGGAGCTCTGCGGAGCCTGGCACACACAGCGGTGTGGAGGCCGGAGGCTCTGGGCGCAAGTCGGAGCCGCCCTCGGCGCTGGTGGGGGCTGGCCACGTGGCGCCAGTGTCACCCTACAAACCAGGCCACTCCGTTTTCCCGCTGCCACCCTCCAGCATCGGCTACCACGGCTCCATCGTGGGCGCGTACGCCGGCTACCCCTCTCAGTTCGTGCCTGGCCTGGATCCTAGCAAGTCTGGCCTCGTGGGGGGCCAGCTGTCGGGGGGCCTGGGCCTGCCACCGGGCAAGCCCCCCAGCTCGAGCCCCCTCACCGGGGCCTCCCCGCCCTCCTTCCTGCAGGGATTATGCCGCGACCCCTACTGCCTGGGAGGTTACCACAGCGCCTCGCACCTCGGCGGCTCCAGCTGCTCCACTTGTAGCGCGCACGACCCAGCCGGGCCCAGCCTGAAGGCCGGGGGCTACCCGCTGGTGTACCCCGGGCACCCGCTGCAGCCCGCTGCACTCTCGTCCAGCGCCGCGCAGGCCGCGCTCCCTGGCCACCCCCTCTACACCTACGGCTTCATGCTGCAGAACGAACCGCTACCGCACAGCTGCAATTGGGTAGCTGCCAGCGGGCCCTGCGACAAGCGCTTTGCCACTTCAGAGGAGCTGCTTAGCCATCTACGGACTCACACAGCCCTGCCGGGCGCAGAGAAACTTCTGGCCACCTACCCCGGGGCCTCAGGCCTGGGCAGCGCCGCCGCAGCCGCTGCAGCCGCTGCCTCCTGCCACCTGCACCTCCCCCCGCCCTCCGCCCCAGGCAGCCCCGGGTCGCTGTCATTGCGGAGTCCACACACTTTGGGGCTAAGCCGGTACCACCCCTATGGCAAGAGCCACTTATCCACAGCTGGGGGCCTGGCCATGCCGTCGCTCCCCACAGCCGGACCCTACTACTCACCGTATGCGCTGTACGGACAGAGACTAGCCTCAGCCTCCGCGCTCGGATACCAGTAACTACAGCTCTTCCTACCCCTCATTCCCGGCCCTCCCTGCCCTCCCTTCCCTTCCCTCTCCCCCAGCCTCCTGGCCTGGCCGCTGCAACCTCCACTACTGCTTGTCCCTGCCAGATCCCCCACCCAGACCCTCCCCACCGGACTGTGTATTTATTTACTATAATGTTAGCTTACAAGCTGGGAATATAAGTGCATTAACGGCCCACACGAGTCAATGGTATGCAAAAAGTCTGTGTTCCCCCAAATAATATTAATCACATGAGTAACTACATGTTCCCCGCCCCTCTTTATTTTTTTTTTCTTAGATATAAGATTTTTTTTCTTTTTCTTTTTCTTTCTTTTTTTTTTTATTGGTTTGGTTTTAGGGGAAGAAGGAGAGTTAGGGTTCTGGGGTTCTTCTCTTTGTTTTGTTTTGTTCTCCCTTCCTGGGAAGTTTCTTGCATGCTTCTTAACCATTGAAACTACCTTTTTACCTTTCCCCCTTCATTCCCTCATTTCCTTCCATCTGAGGTTCTGTTTTTACCTTTGTACAAGTGACAGAGAGGAGATATTTTTTGTAATGCATTTGGGGGTGCAAGGAGGGGCCTTATGGCAGGAGGTCTTGCCTCTGTTGACCCAGAATTCTGCTCTGTGACTTCTCCCCTCTGACCCTCTCCTAGGGAGCCTGGTCTTCGCAGGCTCCCCTACCTTGCTCTGAGCACGGAGAGCGCTGAGAGAGAGGCCTGAGCGGCCTCTGACAGAGCCCTTCACCTTCCCGTCTTCTCCAGAGACTCTTCTGGCCCCAAACACCTGGCAGTCATACTGCCCAGTGGTGGGGAACCCGTAGGGCTCATCTTATTCAAAGTCCTAGAAGGCTAGAAGGCCTTGCTGGCATGAAACTTTGCTCTTTATATTTTGCAAAGTGCTTTTATAGTCATTGTTTTTCTCTCCATTATTGGGGCAGTGGTCCCTCTCCTGGAGGTGGGGAGTGGTGTCAGTGATCCTTGCTAGATCCCTCCAAAGCAGACCAGTGGCACTATCAGCAGGCAAAACAACCTCTTAGCTCCATTGGAGGAAGGCTGGGTAGTAAGGGAGCACACAGATCACAACGGCCCCTTGACCCCTTCCCAGGCCTGACCCACAGATTCCCCAGAGCTGGGGACTTCCTTGGGCTCTCGCAGTGACTGGGACTGAAGACTCGGGCCCTGGGTCTTCTCCCCACACCGTCCCTCCTCCTGGTCCTCTGCAGCATCGCGGGGGCTGCAGGGCCTATCGAGGATGAATAGAGCTCTCCCTTGGTAAGACTTATTTTGTTAATAAATGAAATACTTGGCTATATTCACACCGTGGTGTGTTTCTCTCTTGCCTCACCCACCGCCCCACTTCCAGATACCCAAGCAGATGTCCTACTTTTCTTGTTTAAAATACCTTATGGTTTCCTTCTCAGATTTCCGTTCAAGGACGAGTTTAATGCCTTCCCTCCAGAAGGGGAAGAAAAAAAAAATGCCAACGCATTACAAATAACATAAAACCACCTTTATTTTTTTTCCACTTGGTTATTTAACTCCCAGCCTCACTTCAAAAACCTTGACATTTCCTTGGGACAGGGTGGAGAGAGTGTTTAAATGTGGATTTTCCTTTGGGCCTAGATTTCAGGTAGAGGGGCTGAGAAGGGAACCAGGACCCAGGGCTCAAACAGACTCCTGGCAGCCCAGTCCCAGAGTCCTAGGCTGAGCAAAGACGACGTGCCTCTGGTGCCACCTGGTGGCAGACAGCGGCTGGCGCCAGCACCGACGGCACCGTAAGCGCTTCCCTGTCTAAATAAATACCGAGGATTTTCTTTCCTGACACCAAAGGGTAAACTCACCTGCTGAAAGGGTGCTTTGCAAGGCTTGGAGGCTCCTCAAGGTCAGCGCCAGGTTGTCCACCCTAGTCATCTGTGCTCCTGGAGACGTTTCAACGGGGTTTGGGTTCTGCTGAGAAGGTGCGGCGATTACTCAGGACCTTGAAGCCACTCCGTCTCTATTTTCTTGATCTCGCACTGCTGACACTGACTGCTCATCCTCGGGCAGGCGAGGGTGGGTGCCGTTAATCAAGACGGTGGGACAAGGGTTGAGCACCTCCCACTGCGCTAGGAGTCGCGGAAGCCAGAGGAGAGGATTGAAGGCTGCGGAAGGAGGCGGGGCCGGAGCCATGTCCTCTCGGGGCTAACTGGCTCCAGGGCCGACGAGCAGGGATGGGGTTGGGTGGGCGAGGTCGGCCCGCGCAGGTTGCAGCTTGCGGGACCCCCTGGCCCCCGGGGCGCGCGGGGCCACCTGTTGGATGCACTTCAGAATGCCCCCCCCCCCCCCCCCCCCCCGCCCACACTCCTCTGCGTGGACACCTCGGCTTTGGGATCTGTTGTTGCTGTTGTGTTGTTTTTCTTTGCTTTTCTGAGGAATGAGATGTGTTGGGCAGTTTGTGTTCCGCAAGCTGGGTGCTTCTGAAACATGTAGACCCGAGGTGAAGTGCGGAAGGGGTGGGAGGCATGCTAGACAATTGCAGCTCTGCCCCGGCCTCATAGGCGTCATCCCCTCCGTGCTTGACAGAACCTCGGCATAAGATGTTTTTGTGGGGTTTGGGGGAAGGTTGCACCTATATCTTTGTTTCTGGGCAAAATTCCTTTATTAGTCAGGAGAACTCTGGGCTGCTTCTGCATAAACTGTGGGTGCTGCCCACCCTGAGAGCTAAGCGCATCCCCAAGGAAGGCATGGGGCTGCTGACATCACTGGGCCCCAGGGAGTCTGAGTCAGGGAAAGGCTGAATGGGCGGGAGAAGTTACCCTGAGACCATCTCAGGCTCTGCCTGGGGAATAATGATACGATTTCTCAGAATTCAAATTGGCTGCATCTTTAAAACACCTGAGATGTGGTGACTTGCTTTACTTTTCCTTTTTCTCTGTTGTTTTATTTGCTGTTGGTTATTTGTTTCCCATCTTCCCTTTCTCTCAAGTCCCCCTTCCATTCAGTCCCTTTTAAACTCCTGTTAAAACTGCTGGAAATTGCTCCCTCTGCAGGATGACTTAAACTTTTCTCTTTCCTTAACGTCATGGTCTTCAAACCTCCCTACCTGAGGACCACCAGGCTCCTCTTGTTGAGAACAAAGGAAGGAAGACTCAGTATCTCCAATAGCAAACTCAGCATATAGCAAAAGAAGCCTTTCTGTGGCTGCCTGGCTAAGAGCGAGGTCTGAGAATGCAGATTAAACACTCCTGGGATGAGAAGGGTTGCTCTCAACCACCACTGTGACAACAAAGGGCAGGCATTGTAGTCTGGAGTGTCCCAGATCTCACCCTGAAATGTCAGCTTCTCCCACCATAAATGGGTGACATTCCTAACAAATGTAGCTGTTTTAATTAGCTTGCTGGGAGTTTGTTACTTTCAGTAACTAAATTCTCATTAAACAAAGTTGCTGTTTTAATAGAGATAATACTCCCCCACCAACTGTTTAAGTCACATAATTAACTCATCCAGCAACTCTTGTCTTTGAGAATCACCTCTGCCTCCTTTTTCCCCACCTTCTTCTCGCCCTAGCCCTCCTCCCGTTCTTCCTCCTAATCTCTCCCAGGCGCCAGAAACGGGGCCTGTGCTCCTAAGGCCCCAGGAAGGGTGGAAGCCACAGAGCTGGAACTTGAGACACTGGACGTTCCTGGCTCCAGGTCATATTTTCACACCTCTTGCCTGGTTATTTTTGTGGCCTCGTGGGCAGCTGTGGGAGGAAGGGAGGAGGAGAAAGAGGGGAAAGACTCACCCTCAGATATAGGTTTGACACAAACAGACTAGCATGGCGTTAATTTTTAACTTCTCAATCATCACACACACACACACACACACACACACACACACGAACCCACCTCCAAAGAACTCTGCTGCTCAAGTTGGGTAGGGTCGTAGGACCATCACCATCTTTAGGCCTCCATAACTGCCTTGCCCTACCCAGCATCCTATGATGCGTCTCTCAGTATATTAACTAACTCCTTACTAATGTATGTCTGAGTTACCGTGGCATTCATCTTAAAATAGTCCTTTGGCTCTGCACTTTATTAATCATTCTGTAGGGGAAGCTGCACTCCGGTTTTCTGTTTGATTTGATTTCATTCATCCTGTCTTTTTGTAAAATAGATGGTTGAGTGCATCTGATAATGTATGGTTTAATTTGGAGCACTATGGGTTTGAATTACCATTTTCATAATGTGCTGTGCATTAATGTGTTACATCATTTATAAAGAGGAATGTGCTGGGTTTCAAACTTTCTCCTGAAAGCCAAAGTCACCTAAAAGAAACAAAGCCAAATCACGCGACCCATCTTCTTACCTCACTGCCAGAGAAACGCCTGCCGCCCCCACCCGGTGAAACCTGCCAAGGCTCATAAAACCCAACATGAGGCTTTTGTGTCCACATAATGCAGGTGGGTGTCAAGGTTTAAGGGGAACTCGCACATGGCTGCCCAGGAGCCATCAATGGCAGTACAAAGCTTCCCCTCATTATTGCATAACAACAGCTTTGCAGCCAGCCCCATTTGCGTTTGCGGAGACCTCCAGTGGAAGGCTCTCCCTCGACCCTAATCCCAGCACTCCCTCCCCTATAGCTGTAATAACACCAGCTGTCTGTTACTCAAACTCTGACTGAGGAGGAAAAAGCACTGATTATCCAAATACAGTCATTAAAGGGGAAATGTGTTTTTAGGACTGTCAGAGTGATTAATGAGGGCTAGCGGTCTTTGCAAATGCACTTGTTTAGTCTAACTGGCAGCTTCTATTTTCCTATTGATTTATTGCAGCCGTTGCCGGGCCTTGGTGTGTGCGAAGTCAGGGCACTTCACAACTGCGCCCTGTTTAAACAGGAAAAGCATGCACCATTTTGTCCGGGAGGGAGGGAGCAGCCCAAAGTCGCTCCCTTCAGTTCAATCTCCAGGGGCCAGACCAACAAAGAAGACATTAAAAACCTGCAGCCCAGAGAGGGGAGGAAACTGCCTCCCCCGGGTTGTCCCCAGTCACTCAGTTCCAAGGTCAGTGGAGACGCACCGCGGTGCCTAGACAAAGCCTGCCCTATTGTAACACTCAGCATGTCCACATTTTCGCCTGCAGTCCCCCCAAACCACCTGTCAGCCACTAAGTCCAAGTCCAGGGAAGGCCCCCAGCAGAGGGGCGGTGGGGGAGGGGACTGAGGGTGCAAGGCAAGGCGGAAACGGAAAACTGAAACCACCGCCATGGTCCCGCGCCAGGAAGCTAGGAACAAGGTCGTGCGTGGCTTTGCAAGAGCTCTGATTGGGCCCAAAGGGTGACTTCCACCTTTAAATAGAGGTGGTGGGACCACGAAAGTGATAGCCACTTCTTTCCACCTGTACTGTTTATGTTTTGACAAATGATGTATCTAATGACCAAAATAGAGAAATGGCAGCTTGGAAATAGAACCTCCGTATTTGGGATGATAGTCCAGGCAGTAAATTATCACAGCAAATAGAATGTACAGAACGCCTGTTACATACCCAGCACAACGAGAAGAAAACTAGACAAAAATCTCTGCCCGTTCTTCTTGGGGAAGACGAGACGTACCCATGAGACAGGGAGCTAGAGAGCATTATATATAACTGCATTTATGCTGGTCTAATAAAGTGCTAAATCTTTCTGTGCAGACAGTGGAGAATAGGACAGGATATAATAAGGTGCTAATTGTGCAGATCAGATGGTCGAGCTGCAGGAGCTGGAAGGGGGGGGGGGGTTACTGGAGCTGATGTTGGAGACCTTCCCATGGGAGCTCCAATCTGCTGGGAGGCTCCCCAGTCCCTCCGAGGCTGGAAAGATGGATGAGGCCTTCATTCCATAGCGGTGAGAGGGCTGGAACTTCAAGCCCCTGAGCCTGTTATTTCCATTTCTAAAGCAGATCAAGGAACAGGCTTCACTAATGCTGTAAACAACACATCTGAATTTTCCTCCACTGGCCCTCTCCTGACAGCTGCACCCTCCACAGAGCGGTCCAGGCATAGAAGTGGTTTGTACTTCTTCCTAAATGAAGTGCCTTTCCAAGTCCTCCCAGGGTCGGGGCGTATCACTAGTATTATTAACACTTCCTAAAACAGGAAAAGCTGTCAGTGAATTTGGATCACAGATGAGCTGGGGAAACTTTCTCTTAAAAAAAAAGTAGAACCTGCTGGCTGAGAAAAAAAACCCAAAGTGACACTGTTTTATAGACTTCAGCATGGAGACCAATGGTATAAGTACTTTGATGAACTCTAAGACAGCCCCAGAAAGTTCAGAAAGTCAGGGCATTGTACTTACAGCAGGAAGAACATTGAAATGGAGTTGGGAAACCTGGATATTTTTTTTTTCTGGTACTGAAACTTCACTGCTGCGTAACCTTGAACCAGTCACTCTCTCTGAGGCTCTTTTCCCATTTCTGAATGAAGTCATTGGATCTATAGTCGTTAAGTCCTTTCCGCCTGGAATATTCTATGGGTTTAGAAAATGATGGTGGTCAGAGTTGGTCAGAATGCTCGGTCACTGGCCCGCAGGCACATACAATTCTAAAGTTCCTATCAGGATAGCAAATGTGAACGATCCAAAAAAGATACCTCGTGACTTCACCTCAATCATGGAGGGCAGGGTGGGGTGGGGTGGGGAGCACACCCAAGAGGAATACGGAATGTGGACTTTTCACCCAGAGGACTGGCTTCAACAGAGTGAATTATTAAAATAGCTTTCAATTGATGAAATGTTGAATATAGGGTGATCTGAGTATTTATTTCAGAGACTGCATGGGTGCTGAAGTGGGTCAAACTTTATTATTAAAAATAATGCCAAGGCCCTGGCCGGTTGGCTCAGTGGTAGAGCGTCAGCCTGGCGTGCAGGAGTCCCGGGTTCGATTCCTGGCCAGGGCACACAGAGGAAGCGCCCATCTGCTTCTCCACCCCTCCCCCTCTCCTTCCTCTCTGTCTCTCTCTTCCCCTCCTGCAGCCAAGGCTCCATTGGAGCAAAGTTGGCCCGGGCGCTGAGGATGGCTCTGTGGCCTCTGCCCCAGGCGCTAGAGTGGCTCTGGTTGCAACAGAGCGACGCCCCAGAGGGGCAGAGCATCGCCCCCTGGTGGGCGTGCCGGGTGGATCCCAGTCGGGCGCATGCGGGAGTCTGTCTGACTGCCTCCCCATTTCCAACTTCAGAAAAATACAAAAAAAAATTAAAATTTTTTAAAAAATAAATAAATAATGCAGAGAATCCTGTGAGGGTAAAAACCAAGGTCTTCAAAAAGAATGGCACTCTTCATAGCCTACAGCCGATTGCTTTTGGAAAACGGGGACTGGCAAGGAAAAGAATGGAAAGCAGATAAAAATCAAGCCACAGTGGGGGGACCTTGCTCTGAGTGGGCAGTGGTATCTCCACGGCTCTCTGGAACATAACACAAAAGCCATCCTTCTGGAGTTTAAATGAGAGCCAGGTTTCAGAATGGAAACAGTAATTGGGAAGACGCCGTTGCACGTTTCCCCAAGTCCCGTTTGCTCTCCTGGGCGTGTGTACATGAGTGTGTGCGGGTGCATGCGTGTGTACGTGTGTGTAGTGTCAGTTATATACAGGTTTGTACGCAGTCCATAAGGAAAGTGAGACTGTGCTCTTCTGTTAACAACTTTAAGTACATGTGCCAAACATGCGCAGAAATGACAGGTCAGGTTACCCTAGGGCAGCCCGAAGAGCATATGCTGGGCATTTTATACTTACAACAAACTTCCGATTCCCTTTAACGAGCAAACTGAAATGTGGGGAGGTTAAGTAAATTGCCTGAGATCTCAGTGGAAGAGCTGTGGAGCCAGCAGTCTAACACAGTTCTCACTACAAAACCCTGTGCACTAAGCCAAGTAGCTGCTGACTGTGTATTTAGGCAGGTCTAGGTGCTACAGATGAATTAGGGGAACTGTCCCATCAAAACGTTTTGGCCAGTGTGTCTGCATGTGTTGGGACCATGCTAGACACCATGCAATTCAAAAACATTGGCCCTGCCCTTCCCTTCCAAGAGCTGAGATACTGCTCAGAGCAATGGGTTTGGCTTATTCAGGACACTTTACAGAGTGCCCTCTATATACTAGATACTGTGGTCTTCTCTGGAGATTTAAAAGACAAGAGACACACTGACCTTGCCTCAACAACCATGCAGCCTGGTAGGAGGCAGATGTGTAAGCTAATTAAGATATGATGGATGAAGAGCTCTAGTAATGCTGTTGCAAAGTCAGTATAAGCTAGATTATGCTGTGTAACAAATTAACCACAAAATCTGAGGAGCTTAACACAACAAAGGCTTATCTTTCTTTTATACTACATCTTCATGGTGGATTGATAAGGATCTCTATATATCAGTCAGAGTTTGACCAGGCAAGCAGGACCAGTAATAGAGTAAGGCACTTATCTCAAGACATTGGCTTATGCAATTAGGGTTGCTAGTGAAGTAAAAGTCTGCAAAGCAGGCAGGTGGGAAGGGAATATCACAAACAAGCTGAAACTTTACTGGCATGAGCCATTTGGAGTTTCTGAGCTCAGGGAAGGCCTAAGCCCTCTTTTAAGGGGCTTTCCTGAATAGATCAGACCCACCCCAGATAATCTCACTTTTACTCCACACATTTTCAAAATTCAATCACATTTGCAAAATTCCTTCACAGAAGCACCTAGGTCAGTATGTGACTAAATAACTGAGGACTGTTACTCGGTCTAACCAAGGTGACACATCAGAAAGCATCAGTGGTGCCTGTAATTAACCAGGCCCATCCTCAGTGGTCGCAGCAGGGGGGGAGCTGGAAGGCCTTGCATGAATAATTACATGTTCCAGGTCAGAAATGACATGTCACCTCTGCTCATAATTCTCTGGCCAGAACTGGTCACAGTCTGTCCCTCCTAACTGCCAGAGAGGGACATGGACTCTCCCTTGTGCCCAGGACTGGGTGGGAGGGGTCTGCCACAGGTGTTAATATATTAAATTGGGGCACTGTGACCAGCTGCCATCTTTCCCTCTCCATGGTCACTGCACATAGGGGAAAAGTGGCATTGTGACGTGATGAAGACCAGCGGTGACTGCCCAGGGCCCCACCATGAGTAAGGGAGAAGCCAGGTAAGAACTCACCTTTCCCTCACTCCAGCTCCCCTCCACCCTGCTTCCTCAGGCCTCCCCAGACAGGAGCTCCTTTCAAACCCACCGAGCCCTGTTTACCTGGAGGAAGTTTACATTTGACATTGTAGGAACCAGGTGCCTCAGGGAGCAGAATGCTCTAGCCAGACAAGGCTGGCCTTTCTACATCAGGACAGACCCCTCTGAGACCCTAAAGTTCAATGAGATTTGGGACTTCTGAAGACCTCGTGCTCCTGAGATCTCCACCAGGAGGCTTGCAAAGAACCACCTGTGTGAGTATTAAGGCAGCATATGAACAACCCCTCCTTACGAGAAGGGCAGCGGCCTCCAATGGATTGGACTCAAGCAATACTTTCATCTGTGAAACTTACAAAAAGCTAAGGATTGATTCAAAGTGATAATGATCAATGGTTACTACCAAACAAATGCCATCAACAGTATGTGCTATAAATTGAAATGAAAAAGTTCTGGGTGACAGGGACAAGACATGGCATTTTCCTTCTCTCTTTCATTTATTAAGTGTTTGCTTTGTGCCAGGCACTGTGCTAAGCCCTTTCCATAAAAGATTCATTTAATCCTGGCAGCAATGTTCTGCAATGAATCTGTTATTGAATATATGTTCCCCAAGGTCACAAAGCCAGGAAGCAGTAGAGGCAAGATCCCTACAAAGTCTATTCCAAAAACCCGTACTCCTTCCACCAGAGCCACCGTGTCGTGCCAGGCAGGTGATGCCCCACATGAGGGCATCTGGCCAAGGGAGCAAGTGAGGGCTGCACGGCCACCCATGATGCCTGGCCTGGGCTGCATCAGCCAGAAGGAGGCCTTTCTCCAAATCTCCCAAGGGCTCCCGATGGGTGGAGGCAGGATAGGTAGAGCCTTGTTAACCTCTGACCCTTTTCTCTAAACACCATAGGTCAGGAAGGAACCTTAAGTACTCTGACCTCAGTCTCACCTCCTGATGGTCACTGCCAAGCCTGGAGTGCACAAGTATCTGTGGAACTATCTCTTGAGAACCTACTCTGTGTGCCAAATGCTATCAGAAGTCAGAAGATGCATAGGACATGACCTTCACATCAATTAAAATCTCACAGTCCAAACACATACTAGTCTGAGAAATAAAAGATGACATTAAGAAATGAAGGGGATCTATAAAAAGTGTTCAGAGCGCTCTGGGAAGTAGAAGAATTCATTTGTTCACTTAGCCCCAAGGAAGGAAGACTAGGTCTCCGGGGCCAGTGGGCAGCCTCAGCACAGCCCAGAGCCAGACTGAGCAAGGCTTGTTGCAGGACAGCCCTCCAGCTCACGCCAGCCAGCTGCCATCTGCAGGGAGCTCAGGGGCACCTGTGAGTATAACTGAAGAGAGTCAGTGCTTCGGGACCCCCAGAACAGATGCAGCCGCCCGGCAGCCTCGTCAGAGAGCCCCAGCCGCAGCACAGACAGCGCAGGTGAACACAACGAAGGCGGTGCAGTGAGAGGCTGTCTGCAAACTTCAGCTCAGGGTCTGGGATTGACACATGCGTCCCACCTGCTGGCCCAGCTCCCCTGGTCATAGCCAACCAGGCTGTGCTCTCCCTATCCAGGTCCACTGTCTGGGCTCGTTATAGCCTCAGGGCCCAGAGAACAGCCAGGGGCGTGGAAGCCTCCTGACAGGAACAATGACAGGCGGGCTTTCTGCCGTCCCCTCTTCCTGCTCACCTGCCTCCCCTAGCCTCACTCCCTTCTCCGGCAGTGGTGGTGAAGAAAACGTTAGCATCCTTCCTTGTGCCCCTTGCTCCTAACCATCACCCTTCCCTCCAGCCCTCCCCCAGTGTCACTCCTCCCCCCAACACACACACACATTCTCTCCCTCTCACCCTCACCTCCATTCCCTCCCCCACCCCTTCCCCTCCATTTGTTTCAATGAACAGCCCCTTTTATCTATTCTGTAGGTACAAATGAAGCTGTCAAATTTGATCAGACGCTTGATATGACAGGCTGTGGGAGTCAGGACCCCTTGAACAGAGTGGGCCTTGTCCGTCACAGCCTGCCTGACACTTCCCATAATGCCCAGACTGATGAGATTCTGAGTAGGGCCCAGCACATTTTCAACTCTATTTTGGGTGAAAACCCTTCTTGAAAGATCTTGAAAGGAGCTGGCAGTTCAGCTGCCCGGATGATTAATGAGGGTTGGCTCCGCTGGATGGATTTCTCCTGGTGCCAACAGCCGTCCTCCCAACAGGCTAGAACGTGTTGCCATTGACTCCCCCCCCAGCACTTCCCCCTCACAGCAACACCCCCCAAAGCCCTTTCCCACCAGCCCTGGGACCTTCCCCCCACCACCCTCACCTCTGCTCGCGTCCACCTCCGGCCGCGCACCGCTGCCGTTCCTCTCTGGATTTCTGACGCAGGAGCAGCCCAGCATACGGAAACCATTAAACGTCACAGCCGAGTGAGGCCTGGCTGGAGTGAGCAGGGCCTGCAGCTTTCAGGGGTGCAAAGGGCAGACCGAGACGAGACGGAAGAGGACGGGGACCCAAGCTCTCCTGGAGTGCCAGGTCACATGCCCCAGCGGTCAGCGATGGGCCTCTCTGTTTTTTATCCACGGATCTCAGGAGCTTGGGGACAGAAACCACAGGCTGGCTGTCTAGAGCCCCAAAGAGATAACATATCAAAGTCCTTGTTTTTCTCTTATCTCCTCATGTTTCTCAGAGGTGGCACTATTGGCGTTTGGAGCAAGAGAGTTCTTTACTGGGCAGGACACTTCTGTGCAGGTTTAGTGTCCTTGGTCTCAAGACACTACTTGTTTGTAGCTGGGTGGGTGCCTGTGACCAGGCCATCAATATGGAGACAACCAAAAATGTCCCCTACTATCTATCCCAAACTGCTGGAGTGGTAGCAGTCCTGGCCAAGAGGCTCCTCCCCCTCATGCCTTGCACGCCTTGCCCTGCCGCCTCCTTCAGCTCTTACACCTCTCAAGCCCACTCGGCCAGCCGGGGAAGCACCTGGAATAAGGAGAAAGGAGGAGGCTAGGGGGCTGCCACTCACCCCCGGTGCCTCCCACCAACCCTGTTCTGACCTCTGTACTCCTTTCCTCTCCTCTCCTGTTTTCCCAACACCCTATGCCTTATCCGTGCTTCGGGAAGAAGAATGGCACCCCACATTCCTTGGGGTTCACGATCTCAGAATCCTTCGGGAACAGGCCAGGGGAGGGCGGCTGGGGTCAGGAGCATGCTGTTTTTTTCTGGAACATCATAGATGTCCTTTTCAAGCCAGTCTCTGTGAGCTGGGGACTCCAACAGAGGAGAAGCCGCATGGGTCCCTGTGACCGGGGCATCACCCCGATCCTTTGAAGCAGGAGTCAGGGTGGCTCAGTGGTCTACGGCAGTGGTCCCCAACCCCCGGGCCACGGACTGGTACCGGTCCGTGGGCCATTTGGTCCTGGTCCGCAGAGAAAAAATAAATAACATATTATTTCCGTTTTATTTACATTTAAGTGGGCTTGTCTTGGTCACGTGATACATTTATCCGTCCCACCCTAAAGGCCAGTCCATGAAAATATTTTCTGACATTAAACCGGTCCATGGCTCAAAAAAGGTTGGGGACCACTGGTCTAGGGCACCAGCCTCTTGTGGAGCAGGCTAAGCGCATTCCGTGAGCCGGGCCCTGAGGATACATCCCAAGAACACCAAGCCACTCCCCATTTTATTTCCTCCCTTTCTTCCTGCAAAAGAGAGGGGGGGAAATCCCATAGTTTACCTGCCTCTGGGCCACAGGGTCAATGTCCAACCAGCTCTGAGATCACCCGCACCATTCATTCATTCAGTGTCACCTACTGAGCATCTGCTACACGCCAGACGCAGAGCCAGACCCTGGGCATGGGACAGTGAGTTAAAAGACACAGGGACCCTGCCTTCAAGGAGCTTACAGACTAACAAAGAGGGGGGGAAATCTAAACAAATCAATGTATAGTTATGAATTGTGATAACAGCAGTGAAGAAAAAGCAGAGTGGCCCTGGCCAGTTGGCTCAGTGGTAGAGCGTCGGCCTGGCGTGCAGAAGTCCCGGGTTCGATTCCCGGCCAGGGCACACAGGAGAAGCGCTCATCTGCTTCTCCACCCCTCCCCCTCTCCTTCCTCTCTGTCTCTCTCTTCCCCTCCCGCAGCCAAGGCTCCATTGGAGCAAAGATGGCCCGGTCGCTGGGGATGGCTCCTTGGCCTCTGCCCCAGGCGCTGGAGTGGCTCTGATTGCGGCAGAGTGACGCCCCGGAGGGGCAGAGCGTCGCCCCCTGGTGGGCGGAGCGTCGCCCCCTGGTGGGCGTGCCGGGTGGATCCCAGTCGGGCGCATGCGGGAGTCTGTCTGTCTCTCCCCGTTTCCAGCTTCACAAAAATAACAAAAAAAAGAAAAAGAAAAGAAAAAGCAGAGTGTCCCCAGAAAGGGCGTAACAAGGAATCCTCGTTTAGAACTGAAGTCGGGGAGAGCCTCTTGGGAAACATGAAGCTGAGACCTGAGGCCTGAGTGGTTAGCCAGGAGACGAGGGAAGAGTGTTGCAGGCTGGAGAAATCCACACCTGAACAGCAACCAAATCCCCCTGGCACGAGGGTGCTTCCCCTTGTAGCGACGCCTCCAGGGAAGGACAAAAGCTCCGCATCTCAGCCTGCATCTGGGAAGGACCAGAGAAAGGTCTGGGAGGAGAACGGCCCCCAAGGGGTGCCGAGGGAGAGCACTGACCACCCAGTCATCCTTCACTCTGGGGCACCAACCTTAGCAAGGCAGGACCTCGGAGCAGCCAAGCCAGACAGGGATCAGAAATGACCTATCTGAACCTCATCTTCCCGGAGGGTGGCAGGCAGGCCCTGGAGGCAGAGCTGTGAGGTTCTCTAGCTCCTGGAGCTGTGGTGTGAAGCTGCTGATGGAGACAGAAATTAAACTGATGATCACTCCGGTCAGAATGCAATAACAAGGCTCTTCCCAGGCATGTGAAGCTTGAGGGACACTCGGCTTTCTCTCTTGCAGAAAGATAATTTTTCAGTGAGAAATGGAAGAGTGTGTTTCTTATTCCTGGAAACCCTTTGGCTGCCCATCGTCCAGTCAAGGCCAAACCTTTAGCTTAGTATTCAAGTCACCCGCAAAGTGGCCCCACATGCCTTTCCCCCCATCCTCCCAGGTCCCTCACAGGAGCCAAGCACAGCGACTCACTGTCTCCTAGACATCAAGCTCTTGAACTGAGTTGTTCCTTCTTCCTAAAAAGTCTATCTCCTCACACGTTCACTGGCCTCATGTCCACCCCAGCCAGTCATTGTTCCCCACTCTGAATCCCTTGAGCCCCTTATCTTTGTCTCTTTTATAGTCTTTCTCTATGTGAGGACCCCTCAGGGCCCCCCCCCCACGGGACCATGAGTTCCTTAAAGGCAAGAAGGCAGTTTTATTCATCTGTGTGTCCCCGTGTGTCCAGCACAGTGCCAGGCACATGGCAGACGATCAATAAATGCTTGCTGGAAACAGCTGAAGAGCTTAAACATGTGTCACCATCTTTGGACTGGCCATTAGTTGGGTGAGAAAAGAGACCCAAGGGGTAAAACTCAGAGGAGAGGCAAAGTCAGAGCCCCCAGGGAAGAAAGAACAGAAACCTCCACCCACGGCCCAAGCACCAGCTGCTCCACAGCCTTTCTTTCCTTCTCTCGCCAGTCCTCCACCCGCAGAACAGGAAGGGTGGCCCTGAGGGCACAGGGCCTCTCTGAAGAGGACACTGGCTAGAGCAGCAAACCCTCGAGGCAGGCAGAGGAGACCCCTGGAGGCTGGGCAGTCAGTGACCTTCTTTTTCTCCACCAACCCGCCATCCCGGCTGAAATTCCCCCACTCAACTCCTTCTTCGGAGTTAAAGAAATAGAGCCCTTAAAAATATCACTAAAGTAAGCTCGTCCAAGGGATGGAGAGAGAAGACAGCTCTCTTAATAACCAGTGTTCACCAGACCTGTTTGGGAACAGCCAGCACCAATGTGACACAGAGCACGGTCTTCAGGGAATGAGACGTGAGGCCAGTGAAGGGTGGTAAAGAGCCAGGCCTGGAAAGTTCCGGAACATGAACGTTTTCCCAGGAAAGGCAGCTCCAGGGTTGGTGCCCCCCCTCCCCCGGAGAAGCTGGCAGCCCAGCAGCACACACGCTGAGAATGCAGAGCAAGGGAACTAACTTCCTCTCAGAGGGCAACCCCGCCACAGCACAGAGTCTCTGCCTCATCCTTGTCTCACCCCCTGAAAGCCACCACCGCGAGGCAGGGACCCTGAGGCCCGTGTCAGTGGTGCATCCACAGTCTCCGCCTGATGCGCCACAGGCACTCGAGGCGCACTTCTTCGTTAAAATGAATAAACAGGGCTGTAGAAAGGCGATGAGAACATATCCCAAAGAGAAACTCGTGCTCCCTCTCCATTCCGCAAAGGGACCCAGAAGACCTGCGGAAATTCAGGCTCACGTTGCTGGAAGCCAGCCCTGAAATCAGTCATGTCACCCCAGCGAGCACACAGAGGTCCACACCTAAGCAACTCGGGGAGAACACACTTTAACATCTTACCCCCCCAGCGTTTGGAACAGAACTGAGCTCCCTGCTGTCTTTCACAATTTCTTCAGGGAGAAAAAGAATTTTCCTGGCCATTGGGCCAGAATGTAAAAACAAGGCTACATAAAGCAGGCCTAAGAGAGAAGGAGCAGGCCAAAAACAATATGCTCCTCTCGCCTGTTTTTTTTTAGGACCTCAACTTCTTTTCCTAGTGAAGAGGGGGAAGAGGAGAGGGGACCAAAGCCTAATGACCTGCTGCCCCCTTGCCAGGACAGAGGCCCTCACAGGCAGGGAGTCAAAGAAAACTTTTCCGAGACTGATTACCGAGAGGGGGACTAGGTACACAGAGCACATGTGAACAGGCTCCTCGTTTCCAATTCAGGACTGTCAGATGGTGATTAATGACTAACAGCCACGGAGCAGCCTTGATTGCCAAGTGCCGTATTGTTAATGCTGACATTTAATGAGGCCGGACACAACTCCAGCACAATTCCACACCATCATCTGCAAATAGCGCTCGACGGACTTAATTGGTTAAGTATTTGTGTGTGTGTGTGTGTGTGTGTGTGTGTGTGTGTGTGTGTGTGTGTGTGTGTTTCTGAGAGAGAGAGAGAGAGAGAGAGAGAGAGAGAGAAAGATAAAAGGCAAGAGAAAGAGATGAGAAGTCTGTGTGTGAATCTGCCCCAGGTGGACATCGACATCTATATTTTAGTATGTGTGACTGTCTTATCACACTAGTCAGGTGGAGTGGGTCTGCGCGACCACGTTTGCAGACCTGCGGTATCACCTCAGTCCCCCAAGAAAAGCCTCTGGTAGGTGAGACCTCACCTGCGCCCTCCCCACCCCGCCACTCCATCTGACCCTGCGCTGGTCTCCCCACCCCGCCACTCCTTCTGACCCCGCGGCTGTCTCCCCACCCCGCCACTCCTTCTGACCCCGCGGCTGTCTCCCCACCCCGCCACTCCTTCTGACCCCGCGGCTGTCTCCCCACCCCGCCACTCCATCTGACCCCGCGGCTGTCTCCCTACCCCGCCACTCCATCTGACCCCGTGGCGGTCTCCCCACCCGCCACTCCATCTGACCCCGCGGAGGTCTCCCCACCCCGCCACTCCATCTGACCCCGCGGCGGTCTCCCCACCCCGCCACTCCATCTGACCCCGCGCTGGTCTCCCCACCCCGCCACTCCATCTGACCCCGCGGCGGTCTCCCCGCCCCGCCACTCCATCTGACCCCGCGCTGGTCTACCCACCCCGCCACTCCATCTGACCCCGCGCTGGTCTCCCCACCCCGCCACTCCATCTGACCCCGCGGCGGTCTACCCACCCCGCCACTCCATCTGACCCCGCGCTGGTCTCCCCACCCCGCCACTCCATCTGACCCCGCAGCGGTCTCCCCGCCCCCGCCACCATCACCGCTGCTGCTCTGGGCCAACCGGGAACTGGCGTGTTTGTGAAGTTACAACACACGCGAGCGGGTTGAAAGAAGAAGTTGTCCAGCAGCGGGCCTGGGTCCAGTGCTCCTGAGAAGCCACTTTTTCCCTGGCCTCGGATCAATGCTCCCTTGGCCTGCCTGACAGGGCAGGTTCCTCCTTTGCCAAGAGAGAACTCTCCCCGCGTTCCGGAACTAACAGTCTCTTAGGAGGGGGACGGAATCCATCTTACTGTTCTAGACACAGAGTCCTAGGAAACAGGGACAGAGAAGCTGGCCCGGCCAGGACTCTCTGGGCCAGTTGTTCAAGGTGACAAAGGGCACAGGAAAGGAGATGCTGGCTCCACAAGGACAGGTCGATTCAAGGAGTTTGTATTCACGGAATCCTGGCAGGACCAGGGCTGTGGCGGCTTCGCCTTGCCGGCCGGAGGGAGGGAGGGAGGTGAAACCCAGGCAGGCCCGTCTACTGGAGAAGCAACGAGTGGACAGAGGAGGGCAGCCTAGACGGGGGGGTGCTAAGGGCCAAAGGAGCGTGCAGGTGGTCAGCGCCCCCCCCCCTGCAGCCGTCTGGAGGAGAGGCCGGTCAGAGGAAGGGCAGGGAGTGTGCAGAGTGGTCAGAAAGATGGAAGGCTCAGGAGGAAAGAGCTGGGAAGGCCATTATCTAGGTGAGGCTCTGGGAAAGGTGAATTCCCATTAATTCCCCCTCTAAAGCCTTGTTCCTCTCAAAGTGTGCCCCTACAGCCAGGAGCCTGATAGAAATGCAGATTTTCAGGCCCCACCCCAACCCTGTGGCTGTTAATCCGCATCTGAACAAGACCCCCGGGTATTTTCATGCACATTAAAGTTTGAGCACTGCTCTCGATGTCTTGGTCAAGAAGCCAACCAGAGAAGCAGGCTTGACCCGAAGGCCTGAGGTCTGGATGTCTCCTGACACTTGCCCTCTGTACCAGGGCTCCTTCTGTCTTCCCCGTGTGCCCTGTCGCTTTCTCCGCTCAGAGCAGGGCACAGCAGGACGGCTAGGCAGCCTCGGTCTTAGGCCTTGCTACCCTGGGAAGGCCCCACCCCCTGCCCCGAGGACTGAAGGGCTCTGGTCACAGGTAAGAGCGAGGACTTTCTCCTGTGGGTATCTCACCTCTGGGGTCTTTGCTCCAGCCCAGTGGCTGGACCTAAATGCCCATGCCAAGGAAGTCAGTTCACTACTGAGGTGTGCTGGCTTGCACCCTCCCTGACTGACCTGCTCATGCCCATGCCAAGGAAGTCAGTTCACTACTGAGGTGTGCTGGCTTGCACCCTCCCTGACTGACCTGCTCATGCCCATGCCAAGGAAGTCAGTTCACTACTGAAGTGTGCTGGCTTGCACCCTCCCTGACTGACCTGCTCCAACCACCCCAGGTGTGGGATGGGCAGCCTTGGAAAATAATAACTAAAAGCTAATGTTTCCTCTGGTGGCTCTGGGCCTCCAGGTGCCCCCACTGTGACCCAAGCTTCCAAACCCTTTCTATGAACCAGCACAGTCTTCCCTGCCTCAGTCTCTCTTTGAAACTTGAAACAACAGTTGCAGGCTCTTCTCACTAGCTGCCTCATCTTTCTCCCCCTGCCAAACTGAGCTCCCCCTCCCAGCTCACTAAACGCTCCTGTGACCCTGACCCTGGAACCCCATGCTGAAAGTGTGGGAGAGAACTTGGGACTGAGCCAGGAGACCCAGCTCCCAGCTCCGGAGCTCTGCTTCCCAGGTGGCCCCGCAAAGCACTTCACACATCCTTGCCTGTTTCCTCCTCACAGACCAGGGGGTTGGGTGAAATGGACGGTCTCTAAGGTCCTTTTCAGCTGTAACCGTGTGTGATTTTATTTCACAGAACTGTTGCGGGGACCAAATACAGTGAGGTGATGGATGTTAGAGTACACTGAGAAGTTGAAGAGGATACAGGAACAATCATAATTAGGAGTCTCCTTTCCTACAATGGCCCGCCAGCAGGAGTCTCTGTAAGTGTCCTACTGTTTTCATGGTTCATAGTTCCCTCAACAGATTGGGGGCAGCATGAGGGCAAAGATGGCAGTTCCATTTCTTGTGTAGCCTCTCTCAGTGACTAATACTCGCAGAAGCCCCTCGACAGTGCTGCTGACTGGGTGACAGACGGATTCCCCTCCCGGCTGCTCGTTCACCTAAACGAACTTGGAAGAAACTTGGCGGGGAAGCGGTCACCTTGGCTTCTTAGGGGGAAAAGATAAAGAAGCTTTTTAAAATATGCATGTCTTACTTCCCTTGAGGAAAAAAAAAAACTAGCTTGCCCCCTTAAAATTAGTTGGATTTGGAAATTCAAATGGAATTTTTAATACTGCCTTGCAAATTAGCACAAACCAGCATGCTCAAGGCTTAATTCCATCCCCAAGTACTTACTGAGTGTACTGTGTGCTGAGTGCCCAATCTCTCTGCTCAGGAGTGGGGGAAGAGGAGAATACAGAAGAAAACCTGTACATAGAATTTTTTAACAAACACAGTAGGACTTAGATATTGAGATAAATGTCATTCCATTAGGCATGATATACACTTATTCTAATATTTTACCTTGCTCTAAACTCTTTGGAACTCTTGGAAAACCATCTTCAAAGCCCGTCACATTCTTTACTGACAATGACAAATCTTTGCGTGTTGATTAGGTGAGAGAAATGTCTCTTGAAGCCAAGCCTGGTGAGTAAGCTGGTTGGTCAGACTTATTCAGTCAGGCCAAAAATCAAAATAACGTGCATCTTATAACGATGCTCTTAATGAGCACATAGGAATAATGTTCAGCCTTCCCACGGGCATATATTAAAGGTCTTCTTTCACTGGCTTATATGAGTTGGGCTGTGCCTGTAAAATCAATCTTATGAGAGATCTCCTTGTTTCTGCCCTGGCTCTACACCCCACCCCCAACTCCCATCAAATATTCTCAACACAGCAGCCCAAGAGACATTTTTTGAAAATAAGTCAGACCGTGTCACTCATCTGCTTGAAACCCTGCAAGGGCTCGCATCTTACTGTGTAGAGGCCAAAGTCCACAGGGGCTTCTGAGACCCTACGTGAGCTGGCTCCTCTAGCCTCTCCCACTAGGGCCTCTTCCCGCCGCCCAGCTCCAGTCCCATGGCCTCCTGGTCGCCCTTCAAGCGTGCCACGTGGGCTCCAACTCGGGGGTTGGCTCTAGCTGTCCCCTCTGTCTGGAAAACTTTTCTCCCGGATATCCACTTGGGAAAACTCCTCATTTTCTTCAAGTGTTTGGTCAATGCTCACCTTCTAAATAAAACTTAGTCTGACCTTCAACTTAATACCTCTATTAATAATGCCTTCTATTTAATACCTTTCCTTGAATAACTCTACACACATGCACAGACCACACACATGCACACCCTCTGACACACATTCACTGCTGATCCCCCTTACCCTGTTCTTCTCTTCCTTTTTTCCATGGTACTCATCACCTTTCATTATACTATATAATGTATCTCTATATTATTTATAGTGTATGTTCATCTGTATCCCCTGCTAGAATTTGGTTTAGGAGGGTCAATATCTTTGTCTGTTTAGTTGAATCCCAAAAATCTATAATTGGCACATAGCTGTCACTCAGTAAGTATATGTTGTATTCAGTTGGATTGAATTGAATTGAGTTGAATGACAGGTCCCAACTTATATAAAGTATAGTCCCTGCCTTTCAGTTGCTTACAAATCTGATCATGAGAACTAGAGATACACACACATGAAAGTGCCTGACCAGTACACACCAGTGACTAGGTGGAACTCGCAGCAATGCTGTAGGAACCACGGTGAGAATGAGTGCAGGCTGAAGGAGGAGAAAGGGCCGGGTCTGAGCCTTCCATCTAGTCAAGCAAATCTTCTCTTTGTCACCAGCATGTGCCCTGGTCATTCCAGCCTCTACTCATTTGCTCACACCATTGCCCTGCCTGAAGTCCTCTACCCCTCCGGCCCCATTACCAAACCCAACCCTCCCATTAATGCTCAGCCCAGCCCCCTTCCTCCACACTACTGTCCTTGCTAACTTCTGTGTCCTCTGAGCTCATATAGCACCTATATCGTGTATCAAACCACTTAGCCTCTCAATAGAAACGTGTGTGTGCATTCACATGCATATGTGTTATTTCCCCAACTAAGAACCACATCCTTTGCTTCTCTCTCTGGAATGATGCCAAGCACTGTACAGTAGTGGCACCTGACATAGGTGGCACCAGTTGACTGGTCAAGAGGCAGAGAGAAGAGAGGAAGGCATTCTAGGCACAGGAAACCTCAAAAGCAAAGAGCAAAGAGGCCCTGGCATGAACTGCCATAGTGAGTTTGAAGATCTCAAAGCAGCAGTTCTCAGCCCGAGCTGAGATGTGGATCACTGGAAGAGCCTTTAAAAGGATCTCCGTGTGGGGTTCCTGCCCCGGACCAGTTTTAATGGAACACCAGGCATGTGGCCTAGGTAACACTATTTTTTTAAAAAAAAAACTCCCCAAGTGATTCTAATGTGTAGCTAGAGGTAAAAAACACCCATACTATTAGAAAAACCAGAAGTAAAAAAGCGAGGGTATAAGGGAAATTGGAAAACAAGCCCAAACAACTGTCACTGTGCCTGTTCTCTCTTTTTTCCATTTTGTCCTATTAGTTTGTCATGGGAATTTGTCTTTGTCAAAGTAGTCTGGGTGGATCGGCTGTGCCCTGAAGAGAGAACAGACAGCCATGGAAAGAACAGGCAGCACCAACAAACGTGGGCATGGCCAGGCCAGGGTCAGTCGGACCCAAGGGATTCAGAAAATTTGGGGCAAACTCGGAGACTATTTTTGACCACTTGAAAATATATGTGGCAATGTCTCCCCCTCCCAGGCTGCCAGCATTCTGTTTACTCTTGCTAATGCCTGCCCATCATAAGAGCCAAGAAATATGTAAGTTATATTCAGGCTACCGGTTCAGAACTCCCTGGCTAATTCTTCGCACCCCTCCTGCCTCCCCATTCTCTGAAACTGCGCACCTCCTTGCTCTTGAAGGTAACCTGGCTCAAGGGTGTTGAAGGGCTTGCCAGGGACGTGAAGAGTCGGCCAGTCCTCACCTGGTCTGGCCTATAGATGCTCTCCAGAAATCCACCTTCCCTCCTGGGTCCCTCCTTTCCCTAGACACAGAACTCAGCAGGCAGGCCGCCCGGCCAAGCTGCCCAGGAGAGCACCTGTGCAGACTGAGCTCTCCTCCACCCAGTCCCTGAGCGCACCTCCGCACACAAGATGGCACTGTCACCAAAGGCCACTGTCGGGTGAGGCTGACAAGCCTCGGGAAAGGACATGTGGCTTCCATTCAGAGTAGGCCG
Source organism: Saccopteryx bilineata (assembly GCF_036850765.1). Lineage (NCBI taxonomy): Eukaryota > Metazoa > Chordata > Mammalia > Chiroptera > Emballonuridae > Saccopteryx > Saccopteryx bilineata. The sequence goes on from NC_089495.1 coordinate 29,381,787, forward strand.
AGAAGGACTGAGATGAAAACTTTTCCTGGGCACAGGACCTGCTTATTTGGGACCGAGGGTAGGGGGCGGGAAAAGGAGGGAAAGGAACAAAAAGGGAAATATGTTGGCACTTAGGAGCTGAAGGAGGGAGTGCCAGGGAAGGAGGGGAGGGTGTGGAGAGACAGGCTGGAGCGCTGACGACAAGCTTCCCCAAGTCGGCAGTGAGCTTGCCCAGACCCAGCCCTAGACCCCAGGGGTCACCGTAAGGGCCGACCTCTGGGCCCACCTCCCTTCCCCTTCTCACTGCCTGCTCTCTGGGCAGGAATCGGGTCTGCCAGGTGCCCGCAACCTGTGGCCTCTCCCAGCCCAAACGGCCCCTGGAAAGTGAGAGGAAAGAGTCCAGCCCCCAGCAGCGATCCATATATATGAAGAAGTAACTCGAAACCCCAGAGCTGGGCCAGGGGAGGAGGGGCAGGGGAGAGGGGGGATGAGGTTTTTCCACTTCCATTCGCAACTGTCAGGCGGGTGATTAATGACCAACAGGTTTGGAATCGCCTTTATTGCCAGATCAGTATTGTTGCCCGTGACAGCTAATGAGGTTGGACAGGCTTCTCCACACTGAGCTTTATGGGGCCGGCTCCCTCCCCTGCAGAGCTCACAAGCCCTGCCAGCTTTTATGCACAAGAATGTTCCAGCCCCACCACCACCCCCTCCTTCATTCCCCCAACATACCTCCCACCAACGCCCTGAACCTCCATCTCACCCAGAACCTGCCCATCCACACAGGAAGCGAGTGGCAGGGGCCTCGGAGCCCTGTCTGCTCAGGAGGCCCGTCTGTGACACCCACCCACACCCAGCTCCCCGCCCCTGCTGGGGCTTGAACGGCACAGCCCTGAGTTTAAACGAGGGGAAGAGGGTTCAGCGAGCCTGCCCTGGACAGTCTGACCAGCAACCCTCACAAGCCACTCCGCAGTCAGCTGTAAAAGTCAGGAAGTATTCTGCACTTACCACTTCAGCCCAGAAAATGTGTTGAGGAGGTAAGGATGGAGGAGTGGATGAATTTAGGAATGGAGGTTTAGTAATAGTTAGTAATGGTTTTTAACCAACCACCTTGAGCCTAGATACACACAAGCCAGGTTTCAGTGCAGAAATCAGCTTGGTCCGAGGTCTCAGGGTAAGGAAACACTGGCTTTGTTTTCTGCTCTTACAAATAATCTTTACCTTTGTGCTAGCCCACATCTTGATACGGTTAAGCACGTGTTTGCCTGGGGTTTAATATTTGAAGGAGTTGGAGCAATGTAATAAGCAAACAGCTTAAAAGGCCCAGAAAGACCCCCTCAGCTTAAAAATCTATTACTTTTCGATGTGATATAAATGTACTTTGCTTCTGCTCAGAGCAATTTCCTAGTTTACTCTTATTAAACCAGGAGACGGCTTAGCAGAGCTCTTGATTTATGGAACACATACTAGATTCATTAAAACCTTAAAAGATTTAATACATTTTATCAGGACATTAAATCTGTGCAGGCTTTTTAAATCAAATACCTGCCATATTTCATCCCCCACGCCCTGCACACTTACTTAAGAACACTAAAATGTGGACTGACAAACATTATGGGTGTTTCGGGCCTGACTTCTAAGTGGCATAAAGTCCTCCCCTCCAGGGCTTACAGCGGGGCCTCTCCCCAGGTCTGATCTTCTAAAGAACAAGTAATTTCCCTCTTTGGTATTAGTTTTAGTAGAATGTACTGAAATCTGCATTCCAAACATACACACAAATGTTTCTGCCTCTCCCATCCCATAGGCAGTGGTTTCCATCCCCACAGGTTCTCCAGGACCCCATCGGCAGTACCAGCCCCCAGCCCCGGTCTCCCTCCAGAACTGCTCCCGGGCTCTGCTCCCCTGCCGGGCTCTGCTCCCCCGCCGCCATGCACATCACCTCTCTCTCCATGCTCTCCTACCTTGACTCTCTCTGCCCAGGCAGCGCTGCACTGATACATCTGTCACACTTCGGGATGCCTGGAGAGCTTGCTCCCCCATTCTCAGTGCCCCCTGGATAAGCCTTGCTATATACAACAGTGATTCTCAGCTAGGGGCAACTCTCTCTCTCTCTCTCTCTCTCTCTCTCTCTCTCTCTCTCTCACACACACACACACACACACACACACACACACACACACACACACACGACATTTGGCAAAGTCTGGAGACATATTTGGTCTGTAACAAATAGGTATGTGTCGGAGGGTGAAGGGATTGCTCCTGGCATCTCGGGATAGAGGCCAGAGATGCTGCTAAACGTCTTACAATGCACAGGACAGCCCTTCCCCTCAACAGCAGCTTAAAATATCATATTAATAGTGGAAAGGGTGAGAACCTTAACAGGTCTAAGTGGGCCCTCTCACTCTTATTCGATGCTTTCATCAATTAGGATTGTGACTGATACCTGATAAGTGTTTAATAAATGTTGATTGAGCTAAATTTCTGTCCTAATACATTGACATTTTCCAAATTCACAAATGGGGGGGGGGGGGGTATTGGATGGACAATCAGGTGATCTGTCCACGATCTTGCGAAGTGAGTTCACCCTCTAACCTGCATGTCCTCATTTGTAAAATGAGATTGTGGTGAAACTAGCCTCACAGATTACACAGATGAAATGAGTTAATGTAACTGAAAGCATTTTTTACATCCTAAAAGGTCATGTGATGTTTATTATTTTATATAACAAGCACTTATTGTGTGCCAATGATGGGCTAGGAATTCTATTACGGCCCCCAGGGTCAGGGTGGGAGACACGGATGAATGAAACAAAGCCCCGCTCTCCAAGAGCTTACATTCCTGTGAGAAGCACTGACATGTAGCCAGACTGTTTCACCGGATTCCTGGGGGTGCCACACAAGGAGAATGCCCAAAGTGCTGCGGAAATAAAGAGAAGAAGCATTTAGAAGGATTTTATGGGATGAGTAAGAGTTGGTCTCATAAAATGTGAAAAACAACAGAAGAATATCATAAAAGCTGGATTATATAAACAACTATATGACATGCTAAGAGATTTGAAGTTTCTCAGGAGGGAGCCTGTGATCGGGGTTGTTGGCAGAAAAGGTCCACAAAGATCACATGGGCCACAGTGTGGAAGATGAACTGATTAAAGGGTAAGCTACAGGTTGGAACAAGGTTACTAACATCAGATTCTTACAACTCCAGTAAGAAGTATCAAGGTCCTGAACTAGAACCATGTGTAGAGGGGAGTGTACAGGGTCAAAGAATAATTTACAACCACATAACTTAATGATGGGGCAGATTAAGATACAGGCCGAGTGTCTGGCTTGGATGGTTAAGTGCATGGTGACCCCTTTATTGGGAGAAGTACATTTGAGAGAAACTATGAGTTCAGGTTGAGATATCATAAGTTTATCCCCCTCCAACATGCAAAGAGATAGTCCTTTTAGTCTTTAAGTCATGGCTATTGATATGCATTTGGAAGAATCATCAACAACCACATAGTTAGAATATTGAGAGCACAAGAGAGGTTCCAGAAGGAGAAGGTAGAGAAGAAAGAACAATGGGTCAAGGATAGAGTTCTGAGGAACACGAGGCTACATTTGGACAAGTAGGAGGCAAACCAGGAGGGGCAGGGGCATTCACGAAGGCCAAGGGTGGGAAGGGTTAAACGCTAAGGGGTCGGTCAGCAGTACCAGGGCTTCTGAGAAAGAGACTGAGGACTGGAAGTGAGGGGATGGAAAGTGAAAAGTCCCCCTAAGGGACTTTTATAGAACCTTGCTTGGAAAAAGGAGACCAATCAGGCGAGAACCAGAGGCTCGTGCAGGACCAACAGAGGGGCTTGGGGGACGTGGGAGGAGACTTGCACAAAACCAGAGGCTGCAGCTGAAGAACTGGTAGTGAGGGGAGAGTTGAAGGCTCTGGGTCCCTGAGGAGAGGAGGAGTGAAATTAAGAATCGAGACGGAAGAAGACGCCTAGAATGGACCATGGTTTCCCTTACCCTCTGAGATTTTCATACAAGTACATAACGTGTCTTCTTGGCTATGACAAAAAAGGAGTCCATCAATGATAGAGAGAAAGGGATAGATAAATATATGCAGACAAAATGCTATACAATCTTTTTTTTTTCAATTCCTAATAGTATTATAGATTCAGAAGTGTCAAAGGAATGGTGGTCCAAGGCAGAACCAGCCAGGCCACACCTCCAGCTGCCAGGCCTCTTGGCACCGTTTCCCGGGGCATCAGGCTGCTTTCCCACCGTTCCCCCAAAGCACTGTGAACTCTGACCGAGTCCCCCTCTGGGCAGACGGCCTCCCCTTTGCCCTCGATTCCTCCATGAGCGAAGTAAATGGGCTGGATTGAGATCACAGCAGCAACGTATATGCCCATCAACAGATAAATGGGTAAACAAATGGCTATACAGTTGTACAATGGAATATTACACAGTAATAAAAAGGAATAACCTATCGATATGCTCGTTAACAGGATGAATCTCCAAATGATTATTCTGGGTAAAAAAGGAAAAAAAGCCAGCCTCCACCATCTCCCAAAAAAGTATACAGTGCATGATCCCATTTATATAAAATTCTACAAAATGTGAAGTCATTTATACTGACAGCAGATCAGTTGTTGCTTGGAAATAGGAGGACAGATCACAAAGAGGGCTGGGAGGGAGAGATTACAAAGGGGCACAAGGAAATTTGGGGACATGAAGCATATGTTCATCTTGATTGTGGCCATGGTTTCATAGGTGTATACATATGTCAAAACTTACCAAACTGTACATTTTATATGGACTTTATTGTATGTCAATTACACCTCAATAAAGCTGTAAAAACATATAATCTCAAAATGATCTTTAGGTGACTTCCAACTGACTTCTAACTCCATTTTCTTTTCCGGGATTCCTCTTTGATCTCTTTATAGAACTCACTCTAGGAAACATCACCAGCCCCAAGCAAATATCCTTTTGCTGTTGAAAGGCACCAATCCTGGTTTTTCCAGCTGGAAACAAGGGGAAAGTTCTAAGTAACCTTCTTTTTTTTTCTTTTTTTTTGTATTTTTCTGAAGCTGGAAACAGGGAGAGACAGACAGACTCCCGCATGTGCCCGACCGGGATCTACCTGGCACGCCCACCAGGGGGCGATGCTCTGCCCACCAGGGGGTGGTGCTCTGCCCCTCTGAGGCATCGCTCTGTCGTGACCAGAGCCACTCTAGCGCCTGGGGCAGAGGCCAAGGAGCCATCCCCAGTGCCCGGGCCATCTTTGCTCCAATGGAGCCTTGGCTGCGGGAGGGGAAGAGAGAGACAGAGAGGAAGGAGAGGGGGAGGGGTGGAGAAGCAGATGGGCGCTTCTCCTGTGTGCCCTGGCCGGGAATCGAACCTGGGACTTCTGCACGCCAGGCCGACGCTCTACCACTGAGCCAACCGGCCAGGGCCATAAATAACCTTCTTAACAATGAAGGATATAGAGTGTGTCCGTAAAGTCATGGTGCACTTTTGACCAGTCACAGGAAAGCAACAAAAGACGATAGAAATGTGAAATCTGCACCAAATAAAAGGAAAACCCTCCCAGTTTCTGTAGGATGATGTGGCAGCATGTGCTCATGTGCAGATGATGACGTAACACCGTGTATACAGCGGAGCAGCCCACGGCCATGCCAGTCAAGATGTGGATGGTACAGAGGAAAGTTCAGTGTGTTCTGTGGCTCACTAAATTCAAATCCGTGACCAAAGTACAACGTGAATATCGGCGCATTTATAACGAAGTGCCACCACATAGGAATAACATTACTTGGTGGGATAAGCAGTTGAAGGAAACCGGCAGTTTGGTGGAGAAACCCCGTCTGGTAGGCCATCAGTCAGTGACGAGTCTGTAGAGGCTATACGGGATAGCTACCTAAGGAGCCCTAAAAAATCTGTGTGTGAGCCCACATCGAACTGCACTGAATAGGTATGAAACTGGGAGAGTTTTCCTTTTACTTGGTGCAGATTTCACATTTCTATTGTCTTTTGTTGCTTTCCTGTGACCGGTCAAAAGTGCACCATGACTTTAAGGACACACTCTAGTTTACTCCTCTTCCTCCAAGCTCACCAAAATCTTGCTGGGTTCAAATGTCATGAAAGACAACCTTTATTCTCTGTTTAGGTTACAAATTCAAGAAGAAAAAGCTTGTGATATAAATGAACTGAAGCCAAACATTTTAAGAGTTGCCTGGTTCCTTGGTGGCTAGCCCAGTTATTAATAAAAAGAGCTCTAACTGTGAAGAAGGAGTCTCTTCTCTCTTTAGAGGGGCACTCTTACCAATTAGCTTGTTGGAGGCCTAAACAAGCAGCAGTCCACAGAATATGGATGTCTGTGGTGGGAGTAATTTTTTTTTAATCCTGATTCAACCTACAACTGCAAAACAAACTGGCCCAATTTAAAGTTTTGCAATTTCTGACCAATGGTCTCCATTCCTAAAAGGTTACATTTGAAAAAAAATGTCTCGTGTGTGTGTGTGTGTGTGTGTGTGTGTGTGTGTGTATGTTAGGTCAAATCATTATTTTCTAATTCATTTACTATAAAAATAGCCTTGGGCCATATGAACTGCCTTTGCAATATACAAGCTTTGTGATCTTCAGCAATCTTTAACTTCTCTAAACTTCCACTTCCTCCTCTAAAATGGAGTGGAACTCAAAGGGCTGACCCGAAGATGATATGAAATGAGAAAGGCATAGGGCCTGGTACATAGACAGCACTCAACAATGCTTCATAACCCTGGCCGGATAGCTCAGTGGGTTGGGGCATCACCCTGAAGCTTGGAAGTTGCCAGTTTGATCTCTGGTTGGGGCACACACAGGAAGATTGATGTTCCTGTCTCTCTCTCTCTCCCTCCCTCTCTCAAAAAAAAGTGGGGGGGGGAATAGTGCTTTATGAAATCTGTATTATAAGTAACTACCGAGGTATAATTTCATTTGGTTATTACACAATACCACATGACTTTGAGTTTATCTTTCTCTCACCTCTGTCACATTAAGAATCTGAATCCAAGGCCCTAGCCAGTTGGCTCAGTGGTAGAGCGTTGGCCTGGCGTGTGGGGGACCCGGGTTCGATTCCCGGCCAGGGCACATAGAAGAGGCACCCATTTGCTTCTCCACCCCCCTCCCTCCTTCCTCTCTGTCTCTCTCTTCCCCTCCTGCAGCCGAGGCTCCATTGGAGCAAGGATGGCCCGGGCGCTGGGGATGGCTCCTTGGCCTCTGCCCCATGCGCTGGAGTGGCTCTGGTCGCAGCGGAGCGACGCACCGGAGGGGCAGAGCATCGCCCCCTGGTGGGCAGAGCGTCGCCCCTGGAGGGCGTGCCGGGTGGATCCCGGTCGGGCGCATGCAGGAGTCTGTCTGGCTGTCTCTCCCCGTTTCCAGCTTCAGAAAAAAAAAAAAATTAAATAAAGAATCTGAATCCAAGGCCCTAGCCAGTTGGCTCAGTGGTAGAGCGTCGGCCTGGCGTGCAGAAGTCCCGGGTTCGATTCCCAGCCAGGGCACACAGGAGAGGCACCCATCTGCTTCTCCACCCCTCCCCCTCTCCTTCTTCTCTGTCTCTCTCTCCCCTCCCGCAGCTGAGGTTCCATTGGAGCAAAGATGGCCCGGGCGCTGGGGATGGCTCTATGGCCTTTGCCTCAGGCACTAGAGTAGTTCTGGTCACAACAGAGCAACACCCCAGATGGGCAGAGCATCGCCCCCTGGTGGGCGTGCCTGGTGGATCCCAGTCGGGTGCATGCGGGAGTCTGTCTGACTGCCTCCCGGTTTCCAACTTCAGAAAAATACAAAAAAAAAAAAAAAAAGAATCTGAATCCACAAACAGGTTAAGAACACATTAGGGGAATTTGCTATTGAAAATAGCAACAACTAACACAATGAACCCTTAAAATGTGTTTGTTTGTTTTTTATTTGTTGATTTTAAAGAGAGAAGAGAGAAAAAGCCAGGAGAAGGAATGGGAAGCATTTGCTTCTTGTATGTGCCTTGACCAGGCAAGCCTGGGGTTTCAAACTGGCGACCTCAGTGTTTTAGGTTGATGCTTTATCCACTGAGCCATCACAGGTCAGGCATATTTTTCTTAATCAGTCATTCAATCCTAACAACAGTCCTATAATATTTATACTATTATTATTATCCCCATTTTACATATGAAGAAACTGAGGCACAAATAAAGTTATTTCCCCAAAGTCACACAGCTACTAAGAGGTTGAGGGGGGATGGGGGGATTTAAATCCAGGCGGACTGACTGTGAAATATCTGTCCTTAGCCACTATACTGCGGAGGGGGGGGGGGGGGCGTAATGGATTTTTAAACACTTTTGTTAACTAAATCATCACAGACTTACCTGCCTGATAACTTTGGATACTGAGTCATAATAATCACAGGTCTCTTAAGAAAGGGATTTTCAGAAATGTTAGATTATGATCTACTAAAGTCCACCCGCTGCCTCTAGGCAGGGTCACAACTAAACAACTCAAGCCTGGTAAAAAACCTCCTGAAAACAAAATCTAACAAAATCTCACTTCTGCTCATCTAGTTCATTACCAAGTTTAATAGACAGGAAAATCTTAAATTACAACTAATTTAAATCCTTTATGCCTCAGGCTAAGCCCCATTCCTCAGGCCTGACAAACCCCAATATTTCCATTTCTCTTATTCATTCACTCAATAAAATAAACATTTATTACATGTGCGGACTGAGTTATATCACTGAACAAGTTCTGGTAGGATCAAACAGGAGGTTAGCCAACTGGGGGCGGTGGGGGGGGGTGGAGGGGATTTGCAGGGACAAGGTGGGAAGAGGAAAGGCCCTCATTTATGGAGGTGGGCACAGAGCTCCCAGGCAGTACCATGCAGCCCACTTGTGTGGGCTTAACCATATAATGCTGAAGCCTCCCAACACAGACCCAGAACAACCCAGGGTGATCCCAAGTGAATCCCTAGCAGCCATGCCTGAGAAACCTGTATTTTCCTTTTTCCTGGGTCCTAAATCTACCACCGCCAGCTTGCCATTCACCCTGTGTAAAAGCTTATCATTTACCGAAGGCTATAATTAAGTGGACTCTTTCTCTTCTGCAAACAAAAGAACTTCAGTGGCTAAATTAGAAATGCCCTAATATGATGCCGCTGAACAGAGAAAGCTGTGGACAACTTGAGGCCCTCAGAGTAGGAGAGAGGAAGCCGGGATCCTGGTGCTGGTTCCACCGCACAGTCTGTATCTACTGAGCACCTAAGTACCCTGCAAGCCCAGGGAAGAGCAGACCCTGCCCTCAGAGAACTTACAGTCTAACTGGGGAGACAGGAAGGTGCACAAGCCCCTGTGATGTGTGGCAGGAGTTACAACGGAGTTAAATTAAGCTCCTGATGTTAAGGAAGCGCTGGGGAGGCTTTCATCCTCTGTTACCCTTGCACCTCACTGAATTTAGATTTTGTCCACTAAAATTGGAATAATAATTCCTCCTTGATCTACTTTATGATGCCGTGGGGACCTCAAAAGCCAAAGCTCCTACAAAAGCATAAAGGGCAATTGAAAGTAGGGACTGTTGATTAGGGACGCAATGGTGCTAATCTGCACATTTAAAAGATGTGTTTAATTGAGCGGTGCTAGGGCAAAGCGGCGAGCAGAGGGCTAAAAACTGTTGCAAATCGCTGGTACCTGCTGGGGGGGGGGGGGTGTCTTGACTTAATGTGGAGTGGAAACCGGAGCGATCTCCAAAGTAGAAACGTCGGGAAATGGCCCTCTTAACACCACTCGCGTCCTCCCTGGGGTCACTCCTCACAAGCTCCGCAACACCCCAACCCCGAAATCCTAGACCCAGAGCCCTGACCGCCTAGACCTTGTCGCGGGCGCTCCCTGGCGGCCATCCGCGGACACAAACCATTCGGAGCGCGGGGGCGGGACTAACGCTGCAGGGAGGTAAGGGGGTGTGGCCTTCTCGCGTGAACTAATGGCGTCATCTCAGCGACAGGCCCGGAAGGAAGTGGCGGGCTGAGGGGTGTGGCGGTTTCTGCGGTTGCACGGGGGTTCGGACGGGTACGGAGCGCCTGGAGGGACAGCCTGGTACGCGGCCCCCGCCCCTCAGTGCGTGCGCTGGGCCTCGCTGCGGCTCCTGGCCGCCTCTAATACGCGATTCTCCCGGGCCCCATCCCAGCAGCAAGCCCTCTCTCTCCCGAATCTCACTCTCTCGCTCGCTCCCCAGCAAGACGGAGCGGAGGCTCTTGGAGCCCCAGGCTCTTGGGTGCGCGACCTTCTCTCGGAAGGGGTGCGAGGTGGGGCGGGGTGACCTCGGAAGAGAAGGGCACTTGCAGAAGGGACGCGGACGCAAATCCGTAGCTGGAGGCCGCCGCGGTAAAACGAGCGCCTCGCAGATGGCTGCGCCCGACACCTCTTAGACCCAGGAAGCGGAGTGCACGCCCGGCGCGCGTTGGCCCAGGCATGCCTGACTGTGGACCTGGGTGTCAGTTACCCTAGTGTTTCCAGATCATTCAGTGTTCAAGAAATAAGTCTTTAGATGCCAACTCTTTCGTGCCCTGGTGCCCGAACGCTGTTGGACCCAGGAGTCCAGAGTCTTCCCAGCATGGGGAACCCCGTTTCTCGAACCATGGGCTTGGGGACCTGTCAGGTGCAAAGTCCTAGGCAGGTATATGGGAGGGAGTGTGGCTTCGCGCTCGGTCAGAGCCCTCTCCCATTCAGGTCCAGAGGAGGAACTGGGCAGGTGGACAGAAGGCCTGCGAATCCCACCTTGAAACTGTTGGCATGCTGTCTCCGTCGCTCCAGCGTCTGAGAGGAGTAAATAACGGTTTCCTTTGAAGTGACAGGCAATTAGGACCGGGCGGCTCTGACCAGAATTACATGCCACAACTGCCTGTCATTTGACTTCCTCTGTAATTTGGGCCAACATACTGCAGCTGCCTCTTTTCCCTTTTTCTAGTATGAGTGGCTCCAGTGACAGCACATTCGTGTTCACAGGAAGAGAAAGCTGTGTTCTGAGCACTGCCCAGTTGGCACTGGCTGTCCCTTGGGCCACAGCTGTTATCGGAACCATTGCCTCTTCAGCGAGGTGGGGAATAGGATTCCACCGTTCAGGAGTGGGAATGTTGACGGATGGAGAGTTGTAGATCTAGCCTCCTGGATTACAACAGGCTGGATATGAGCCACTTCCAGGGAGCTCAGCTTGGTGAGGTGCCCTCGCTGCCACAGCTTGTCGCCTGCACGGCAGACCATACCCATTTTCCCATATCTTTTCCCTAGGATAGAAGTTCACTGATGGCTCAGTTGGGAGCAGTTGTGGCTGTGGCTGCCAGTTTCTTTTGTGCATCACTCTTCTCAGCTGTGCACAAGATAGAAGAGGGACATATTGGGGTATATTACAGGTAAGGCAGAGCCAGGGAGAAGCTTGCAACTTCCTGTTAAATGAGTCTTTCCTAGTCATTCATTGTCTAGCAGATTCCACTGAATATCTATACCTTTATTTTGTTGAATATGGAAGTCTTTTAGGTTGAGTTTTTGTGTTCGTGACCATGGGGAGGGGAATGTGTGTGTGTGTGTGTGTGTGTGTACTCACATATATAAATGTAAATATGAAATTTAGTAATATAAGTTTATGATTGATAAATGTATATAGAGATTTAGAGATAAAACCTGAAGGCAGCCAGTGCTTTGTCCAGATTATCTCTGAACATTTTCTCTCCCACATCTCTCTCAGCAACTTGGTGCCACAAGGTTACCTCTGATGAGTACCAATTCTTGACGGCAACTAGAGAAGATACCCTAGGACAGTGGTTCTCACCAAGGACTTCATTTGTCACTTTATTTTATTGCTCATTTTTTTTCATGTATCTTTAATTTCATAATGTAAAGCAAGGAAGCACTTACAAGTCTTGGATTAGTTTCCTTTTAGTAACCTCCTTAACCAAGTTTTTTGCTTTAAGTCTTTATGACACCTTCTTATTATGTACCCTATGATGCTTATTTCTGGATTGCCAATAGCAAGTTCTAATCATCAGTTGTGTTTCCCACTCACCTTTAATTATTTCTCCCTACCATCCATTTATATATCCCCCCAAAAAAGGCTTTTAATTTTATTATCATTTACATACAACTTGATTAGAAAGGTAACTCTACTGCCAAAATTTTATATTAAAATGATTTATAAAGTGTACTTAAATTTTTCTTTTGGTATTGATGTCACTAGAACCCAACATTAGTGCAGTTCCTAGATAACTATATTACTGGGTTTAAGTGCCCAAATAGATTGCCACAAGTTCAACAGATACGACAAAGTAAAACAGACTTCCTCTCAAATACAGCCGGGAATTCTGATGTTTATTATACTTAGCCTATGTGCCTATTTTTCTCAGTGAAAAAGCATGAATAATGGTTTTACGTTTTAGTATTTGGCTTCTTAGAATATTAGGGTCTAGCTGGGAGGAAGGAAGGGATCTGTGGACATTGCTCTGGTACTTGTCACTCTATATTAAACATTTAATGGGCTGAAGGGAAAATGGCCCAAAGAGTATCAATGTAATAGGTACCTCTTGCTAAACTGAACCTGCCCCTCTCTCCTCTGCAGAGGCGGTGCCCTGCTGACTTCCACCAGCGGCCCTGGTTTCCATCTCATGCTTCCTTTCATCACATCGTATAAGTCTGTGCAGGTATTGTGTGGTACTTGGCTTGTGTGGTACGGCTGGACAGCTGCAGATTTGGGGTGTTGACTAATGCATGATTTGGAGTTATTTAGCTATTAGATAAGTATAATGCCTTTTCAAGGAACCATTTAAGAATAGGTTTTATATGTATATAAAGAATGAGGCTCCATGGACCATTAACTCTGGAGCTTTACTTGGTTGTTGAAATAGTTGAGTGGGGTCCTTGCCTTGGCCCATCTGCCCCACGTGGGACGTATTTCTCCATTTCAAGACAAAGCCAGAGAAGAATCTGTTTTGAATGTATAGAAAGAAAAGTAGGGTGTGTGTGTCTGTGTTTTAAATCACAGGCTACCAAGACAGATGGAAATAAAATATGGTAATTTTGCTGGTTCTTATTTGAACTTCAGAGATGCGAACATAATTTTTGGGAAAGATGAGGGAAGTTGAACTTGGTGAAGGGAAATGACATCTAAAATAGGAGAATTACTTATGACAGATCTAAAGCCCAGCTAAATCAGACTAGCTCTCTTTGAAGTATGTCCAGTATCCTGGGATATCTCATCAGCATTTTCCTTGTAAGCTTCTTCTGCCATGTACTCTGCTTTATGATTTTCAAAGTGCATTTATGCACATTATCTCATTTGGGTCTCACAGTAATCCTAAGGATGGGCTGAGAAGGTCTTGATTGCTAGTCCTGGGTCTTTTTCACTAAACCATTATTACCCAGCTCATTCATACAGCAGTTCACTTACAGTGTAAGCTGGCTACGTACCTTTGTTTGCTTAGTCTCACACCCTGTAAGTCAAGAGGATTTGGAGGGGTATTCATGTATAACAAAGACAAAGCTCAACGCAAATAGGTATTCAAGGACAAGGACATTTGGGGTTCCAAATATAAGGTACTTCGTTTGTCTTTGCCCATCTTACAGCAGTTTTTGTCTCCTCTATTCCAGACCACACTGCAGACAGATGAGGTGAAGAATGTGCCTTGTGGGACTAGGTAAGGAGCCTGGACTAAAGCTGTTAAGGCCAAATAAGAGGAAGGGCTATGGGGCTGGTGGAGTAAGAGATAGTGAGAAGGGAGGCGCCCTCGGTTTTACCAAGTTCCTGGCCCCCAACCCCTACGTTCTGATTCCACTAGGTGCTGGCACGCAGTAGAGAAAACCACAGTAGTTAGGTTTAAGAGGGCCTCGGACACTGTGAGAAGTTTGGACTTTTTCTGTTAAAAGTGAGGATCCTCTAAAGCAGGGGTCCCTAAACTTTTTACACAGGGGGCCAGTTCACTGTCCCTCAGACCGCTGGAGGGCCGCCACATACAGTGCTCCTCTCACTGACCACCAGTGAAAGAGGTGCCCCTTCCGGAAGTGCAGTGGGGCCCGGATAAATGGCCTTAGGGGGCTGCATGCAGCCCGCGGGCCGTAGTTTGGGGACGCCTGCTCTAAAGGCTTTTAGCAGATAAATGACTTGATAGAAGAAAATAACTTTAGCATAACTAACCAGAGAGAATGTCGTAATGGACAGGGAGGCCTTCGGGGCAGGAAATATAAAGATGCCACTGCTGTAGCGGTCTGGCTGAAAAGTGAGAAAGGTCTAAACTAGAATACAGTCGCAAAGTAAACAACACCATGAGGAAACATTTGGACAGCTCCATAATTGGGACATCCCACAGGATAACAGGTCTGATCTCAGCCCAAAGTCGCATTTGGAGGGGCATTGGGTTAAAGAGAAGACTTACAAGACAAACAAATGCAGTAGTGAACCTTAATTAGAACCTGGTCCAAACATAATATCTGTAAAGGCTTGGAGAAACTGTATTAGTCAGCTAGGGCCGCCATACCAACACCACAGACTGGATGGCTTCAGCTACAGTTACAGAAGCTCAAAGTCCAAGATCAAGGTGCCAACAGGGTTGGTTTCTGGTGAAGCCTCTCTTCCTGGCTTCCAGATGGCTACCTTGCTGTGTCCTCATGTGGCCTTTTTTCTGTACATGCGAGGAGAAAGGGATGTCTAGTGTCTTGTCTTTTCCTTTTTTTTTTTTACAAGTCTAGTCAGTTAGGGTCCCACTGTTATGACCTCATTTAACCTTAATAACCTCTTTAAAGGCCCTACCTCCACAAATAGTCACATTGGGGGTTAGACTTTCAACATATGGATTTGGGAGGATAGCTATTCAGTCCATAATAAGAATCATTGGAGAAATTTAAATGACTGGGTATTAGATAATGTTAAGGAATTATTGCTGATTTTTTTAAGTTTGGGGATGGATTTGTGACCATATAGAGAATGTCCTTATTTTTAGGTGGTGCTTGCTAATGTGTTAAGGGATAAAGTATCATGACTATAACTTATTTTAAAATGTTCAGCAAGTAAAAAAGTAGATCAATCAATAAAGTAAAATGTTAACAATTGTTAAATTTCACTGGTAGTAAATGGGTTTTAGTTCTACTATTTCAGTTTCTTTGTGTTTGAAATTTGCATATAATTAGTATTTGGGGAAGGGGGAGAGCTGAACTAAAGTAACCATGAAGACAAAGTGAGAAACAGTGACCCTAAGATGCCACAGTGACCTTTTAGATTCTGAGAATTCCTTGACCTTCTGTAGTCTTTTTCCTTTTTTCCTTCAATTGATTGTTTTAGCCAAAATGCATTCTGGATTCAAAAGATAGGAACTACATTTTCTTACTGGCATATTGAAAGTATCACTTTTTTCTTTGTGCAATTATTTTTAGGAGGTCTGATTTCTCAGGAGGTTGTATTCTTGCTGTAAGCTCTGGAGCTCTCCTCGTAGATCCAGCATGCCTCCTGACTTCCTGTGAACTCTTCTTTTCTGCTAATTCACACACGTTATGCCATCACCTAGGAGACTGCTTATATTCCAGAGCTTAGGAGTGACTTCTCTGTCCGTTCTTTCTCTAATAGTGGTGGTGTGATGATCTACTTCGATAGAATTGAAGTGGTGAACTTCCTAATCCCAAACGCAGGTACGTCTTTCCAGTGCCCCCACCAGCAGCCTACCGCCCCCAGCACGCCACGCCAGGGTCTGGTGCAGCTCCTCAGGAAGGGAGAATTGAGTCCTGCCTTGTATTCTGAACCCTCTGCTTCCTTCCCAGTGTATGATATAGTGAAGAACTATACGGCTGACTACGACAAGGCCCTCATCTTCAACAAGATCCACCACGAGCTGAACCAGTTCTGCAGTGTGCACACACTTCAAGAGGTCTACATTGAGCTCTTCGGTAAGAAAGCCTCTTCTGCTGAGAGCTTGCCTTAGCAGCCCTGCCTCCCCCACGGCCCACTTCCGAGCTTCCGTCAGGGCAGGCCGGGCACCGCTGCCCAGGAGGTGCTAAAGGGGCCAGTGCTCAGATCACAGAGGGCATTCCTAGAAAATGCTGGTGACAGTGGAAGCTCATGGCAGTGACTGAGCTTTGGGCACAGAAGTAATGGTGGACCGAAGGACTCACTCCTGGCCCATCAGAGGCCTGGAATGGAAATCTGTTCCCACGGCCCCTAACACATCATTCTGTACTGAAGACAGGCTCGGTTCTAGAAGAACCTAGAGAGTCTCTAGCCCCAGATCCTTATTTTAAGATAAGGGTACCAAGGCACAAAAAGAGTTAGAGCTAGCTGGTAGCAGCTGCAGCTGGGACGCCCGCTCTGGCCCTCGCTTTATACGCTTCCCACCTCGTCACACTGAAGGGAGGGCACCCAGGAAAGGGTGAGGAGAACGGGACTCCACATTTAATTCTAGAAGTTGGACAAGGACCATAGGTACTTACTGTTCCTAGAACCTTTGTGAGGGTTTTTGTTTCTTTGTTTACCCTATACCAACAGAAGTGAATAGGAAGAAGCTTAAAACAAAAAGGCCACATGCTCAAGTAGATGTTTCTTGTCCTTTTTACCTGGTCAAACTGAACATACCCTGACTTCAGCAATAAAGGAAGGAAACATTTCAGTAATCGTTACAGCTCTTTTATGGTAAAGGTTCTATTTAAACTTGCTGCTAGAAGTATTCTAGTAGCCAGTGCTAAAAGGAAATGGGTTTTCAACCCGTAGTACAATTATTCTTGATGCTAGGACTGGACAGTGATTTTTCCTGGTAATCTTCATTAAAAGGACCCTGAGTGAGAAATAGTTCATATTTTAGAGTAGAAAGAATTTTAAAATATTACATATTTTAGAGTAGAAAGAAGAGGAATCATTGGCGATGCCAATGACCTTAACTAAGCAAACAGCCCTTAGCACTGCATTTCAGATTTGGGAAACCATCAGAATCACTTTTAATTTTCTGCAGTAGAAAATGAATTTAAATTCACTCTGTAGGGTTTAGATTCTTTTATTTGGTTTGGATTCAGTGTGCTTTTAGGAAAAAAATGGTAAATTTACTATTTTTTTTAACCTCAGACTGATAGAATACTATAAAATATCATTAGTTTTCTCTATCTTTGTTTAAAACTAGTACCATTGTATACATTTCAAAGCATTTGAAACAGCAAAAGACAAAGGATCCCTAATTTCCGTGAAGGGGAAATTAAAATGTGGAATTGTTTTGCATTAGAAAATTTCTTACTATCGTAGAGATCAACCTGGTAGCTTAGTAAAGTATAGCCTCTTATACAAAGGAGCTGGGAAAATGTATTTGCTTTGAATTTTTTCTTTTAAAGTTCAGCCTTGCCAGCAAATACTGGTTTGCTCAGAATATACTTGCATCTGTAAAGAAGAAACGAGGGTCTCTATCCTACTCCTTAACCATCAAAGGTGTTTTCCTAGTTCCCTCTCTCGGACTCCTAGCCCTAACTTTCAACATGACTGCATAATTCTCATCACTGCTTACACAGATGCGTTCTTTTTGCCCGTTTTCTAAAACTATTATCTTGAACAAAATATTGTTCAGAAGTTTACCTGAAGAACCTGTTTGTTTGTACTTAATAATATAACTTAGCCACCATTTATCAGTATAACTATAACATAAACAACTTACTACCAGTATTACTTTGGTAATAAACCACCTTTCAGAATATTTCTTCCAGGTTTTAGTAGAAAAGTTACTAGCCCAGGGCCACAGGTTTCTACCTTGACTCAGATAGAATTTGGTCTGATAAATGACTATGTTATTATTAACTTACAGAGGGTACAGGCCATCTATCTCACTTAAAGTTTGGTGGGTATCCTATTTAAAATAGAAAATATGAAATGTAATGTTTATCTGTAGCTATCAAGTTCTTAGGCCAGTGTCAAGTGCAAGGTCCTGCCTTTATGGGCTTTTCTCCCTCAATGCTAAGAGGCTTGTGAGAGCATATCCAAATCATGGAAACATTAAATCCCTTCCTCACTGACATGATAGGGGAAAGAAGTACTGTTTTAAACCCTAACAATCAAAACAGTAATTAAACAAGTTCATTATTTTGGCCGCTCACTGGCTTGAGTATATCTTCCCCTCCTAGACCTTAGTTTGGGCATCTATAAAAAGCAGGAATGAAAGTTGCTATTTCTCAGAGGCTCCTGTTTGGGCTCAAGTGACCGAGAATGGCCACTCACAGCAGATGGCAGCTGACAGGGAGGTGACTGGGTTTAGATGACCCCGCTTGGTTTCATGAGTCTCTCTGGTCCCTTGTTGGGTCTTACTGAGGAACTCCAGCCAGAGAAGGCAGCCTGGTGCTGCCGTGCTGGGGTCACAGCTGGAAGGGGGATCTGTGAGAGCTCTTCCTACGCTTGTCTGCAAAACGACTCACATATGAATTCCAGGCAGAGGAATCACGACCAAAGCAAACAACACATCAAAAGACTTGGGCTCGTTTCCAGAACTGTAAATTTTTATTTTTCCCTTGTGTTATTTGATGGAGCTCCTAATGGAAATAGTCTTCCTTGGGGCTTCTTTGACGTCAGAATCTGTTTTGTTTTGTTTCGTTTTTTTAATCTAAAATTACTAGATTTAATGTGCTCAGCTCTTTTCAGAATACCTAACATGGCCATTGCCTCTTCCTTCTTCATGAAAACTGGGGCCTGCCTTCTGTTTTGCCCTTGTTGTCTAGGGAATGCTGCTGCCTGACTCAAATGTACTAGAATTGTTTGTTCTTTTTCTTTTTAAAGCTCAGTTCCCTTTTGAGCAAGGCTGATATTTTTCACAGCCTAGGTGACTTCATCTTGAGGCCACAGGAAAAGGACACCCTCACATCTAGCCCATGTAGAGGGACCCCAGAGGCATGCTGCCGCAAGTAAGAGGTGCACTTTACGTTGGGAAGACCCTTTGCCTGTGAGGTGCATTGAGCTGCTATGTTAGCTTTAACTCTGCCCCCATGCCTCCCCCAGCCCTGCCGAGAGAGTGTGGCCACTCCTTCCCCTGTCCTTCTCGATTCCAGATCAGATTGATGAAAATCTCAAACTGGCTTTGCAACAGGACCTCACCTCCATGGCGCCTGGGCTCGTCATCCAAGTAAGCACTGGTAGCGTGGGAGCGTCCCCTGACGAAGGTGCATCCCCTCTCTCGAGGGATGTGCTTCCTGTGCAGGAAGATCAAGGCCCGAGCTGCGTAGGGGCCTCGCCACCTTCACCTTCCCATCAGGTGTTATTTTTATCCTCCAGGCTGTGCGCGTGACCAAGCCCAACATCCCTGAGGCGATCCGCAGAAACTACGAGTTGATGTGAGTGTCCTCTGCCTGAGCTGTGCCCACCACTCTCTCCCGCCCCAGAGTTACCTGAAGTGGGGCCAGGCTGGTATTCCCTCCTGAGTATTTGTCACAGCCCACTGCACTGTGGGATGGAGCAGGCGTGTCAGGACAAGCACCCAGGCTCTGTACTGGGACTGAGGGCCACTGAGAAGCCCTTGGGAGCAGTAACGCTTTTAAGGGGGCCAGGGGGCCTTTTTGTGCTTCATGGTTCAAGCCAAAGAAAATAGGCGAGAAAGATGATTAAGTGGGCAGGCAGGTGCATTTTACCAAATCATGCTCTGTTTCCTGAAATTGAGTTATTTTGGAGAAGGAGGACAGCCATGTCACTCTGCAACACAACTGCTTTTGCCTGGGACACTGACCAACCTACCAGGAGAGAGTTAGAAATCAGAGGTCACCTCTCCTCAGGAGAAGAGTGTGGCTTCTCCATGCGACAGTGAAGTCCCTCTGAAGCTTTTCCATAGCAACCCCCCAACTGCATATTTTTTCCCCTCAGGGAAAGCGAGAAGACAAAGCTGCTCATTGCAGCCCAGAAACAGAAGGTGGTGGAAAAAGAAGCTGAGACAGAGCGGAAGAAGGCGCTCATTGGTCTGGATGTGGTTCTCTGTTCCCCTTTCAGGGTGCAGGGTGGGGCGCGCCAGGGAAGCCTCGGGCCCTGCTAGAGCCCAGGTTCTCCCCACCCTGCCCGCAGGAGCGCGCTTGGACTCCCAGACACAAAACTGAAGCTGTCAGCAGGACCAGGGACAATAAGTTTTGAGTTTCCACATAATTTTAAATGAAAAGGAGCCCTTACTGTTAATTCATAATGATAACAGCTAATACTTATTGAACACTTAACGTGAGCCATGTACTTCTCTAAGTACTTACATGTAAATTCTCTCACTCCTCACAACCAGCAGGTGAGGGGCACTATCATTAACCTCACTTTACTGAGCTGAAGCACAGAGTGGTTAAATAATGTGCCCAAGGACATATGGCAAGTTAAGTGGTGGAGCTGCGGTTCAGACCCAGGGACTTTGTTCCAAAGCCTGGGTTTTTAACCACTGCGCTAGGCTGTCAACATCGAACCTGACCACTTCCTAAAGTGAAGGGGCCGGAAGAAACTTGAAAATACCTTATTCCTTAGAGTGTCCCTTCGGGAGAACCACCCGTGTGACTTAGAGAGAGGTTAGGGTTTGTTCCTTGCTTTCATCAGAGCACTGTAATGGCTCTCCTCCCCTGGGTCCCCATCCCGCCATCGCCCCAGTTATAGTCTTGCCCTGATGTCTAGTGTGTGCTCACTGGTACACTCCGTCTCTGCCCATGCCCCTCCCATGTCCTCTGGGGCCAGTGACTGTCCCTCTGAGCTTACCCACATTCATGCATCAGGGCCTCTGCCCGTGCTTCTCCCATGTCCTCTGGGGCCAGTGACTGTCCCTCTGAGCTTACCCACATTCATGCATCAGGGCCTCTGCCCGTGCTTCTCCCATGGTTCTCCTCTGGGGCCAGTGACTGTCCCTCTGAGCTTACCCACATTCATGCATCAGGGCCTCTGAGCAGGGGAAATTGAGTCCAACTCTTAAAATATCAGAGCTTTAAGCCTTTCTCAACTTCATTAACAGAGGCAGAAAAAGTGGCTCAGGTTGCCGAAATCACCTATGGACAGAAGGTGATGGAGAAGGAGACTGAGAAGAAGATTTCAGAAATTGAAGGTAAGCAGAAGCAAGATTAATGCCCGAATTTTCCTCAGACCCCACTTTGTGGCAAGGGAGTGGGGGGTCATTTCCTTTGCTCTTTAACCTCTAATAAGATCTTTTGATTTCTTTGGAACCTCACTTTTTCTCTCTGCTTTCACTCTGGGGTAGATTTGGCATTAATTTTCTACTTCCAAGAGCATTCATTCCTTGAACAAATGTCAGTGGGTGCCGTGCAGCATCTTCCGCTAGGCATAAGGAGAGGAGAGCTCACCGCCTGGCAGGGAGGTGAACTCGGGAGCAGGCCGACACAGCCCTCTCGCTCCCTCATGCTCTCTGCCCCTCCTCGGAGGTCGGAGCACCCCCGAGCTCTGGCCCCTGAGTCTGCTCTCGGGGTCCCTGTAGATACTAAGGTGGCTGTGAAGAGGACACCTGTTCAGCGCAACAACACTGGAGCTGGAGGGAAGTGTTCCTCCGCTGACTCTCGAGCATCACTCGCCTTCCTGCCCTTCAGCCCTCAGCTCCCACCACCCACCTTCTCCTTCATGTAGAGAAGGATCGAGCACGTCTAGGACAGAAAGGGACCTGAAGGCCTGGCTTCGGGCTACAAAGTGCTGTGTCCGGCTGTACTCATTACGGGCCTGCCAGGCTTTGCAGGGCCTATTGAGGAGCGAGTTAGGATTTTATAGATCAGCAGCTCCTCATTAGGGAGCTTTTAGCAAAACAACACATTTTTATTTCTTATAAATACATGTCATCAGGTGCTAAGGCCAGTTAAGTCAGCCGTGTGTGGCCAGAGCTCCAGCCAGACTGCAGACTCCTTCCAGCCAGGGTCAGGCTACAGGGCTGCAGTAAAGAGCCGTCCACGGACTGACCTCCCAGGCTGTTGGCTACAAATATTACTCACCTGAGGTTGCCCTCATTCCCAAGGCAAGGAAGTAAATATCAAAAATTTTGCATCAGCCTGGCCTGTGGTGGCGCAGTGGGATAGAGCGTCAGCCTGGAACACTGAGGCCACTGGTTTGGAACGCTGCGCTTGCCTGGTCAAGGCACATATGGGAGTTGATGCTTTCTGCTCCTCTTCCCCGTTCTCTCTCTCTCTCTCTCTCCCTCTCTCTCTCCCCCCCCCCCTGAAAATTGAATAAAGTGTTTAAAAAAAATTTTGCATCAACTTGACAGAAAGCTAGTCTTAGCAGATTGAGCAAGTATATTGTTTGCATAGTGGAGGTTTAAACAGGTTTTAATTCAAACAGGTGTTAGTCTGGACCATGGTTTATAATCCTTTTAGAGTTGTGCCAGCTTAACCACTGTTAATTAGAACCTTTTTGAAACAATTTGTGGAAAAGCAAATGAAGTTGGGAGAGGGACTGAACCATTTTATGCTTATGGTCTTCGGTCTGAGGGCGGATCCGCCTCTGGCTGGAGTCAGCCTTCTCTGGGCGCCTCTTGCTTTGGCGGTGGGGCGCACGAGGAAGGAGGTGGAAGGCGCCCAGACTGGAGGTGGAGGCGGGTCCCTTCCCAGACACGGGGCCACAACAGGAATCAGAGTGCAGAGACAGGAAGGGTCTCTGGGCCACGGTGCTTTTCTCAGTAATGCCATCAAATAAACTGTTGGGCACAGCGACAGACGTCCTCAGGACTACACCCCACCACAGGGACAGACCCAGTCTCCTGAAAGCCTGGGCACTGCAGTTCACTGCGCTCTTCCCCTCAGATGCTGCGTTTCTGGCCCGGGAGAAGGCAAAGGCTGACGCTGAGTGCTATACTGCTATGAAAATCGCCGAAGCAAATAAGGTAAACTCCCAATGCCACCTGGCAGAGAGGATGTGTATTTGGGTTTAGGCTGATAGGGTGTGAGAGTTCCTGGTGATGGAAGACCACCACCACCCAAAGCCCCTGGTGGCCAGAAGTGATGACCCCTGTGCTGTGTGGGACGGGTACTTCCCTTTCCTTAGCAGTGCCTCGATGGAAGCGTAGTTTTTGTGTTAAACATGGAAACTCCTAAAACTGCAGCTCTGGCCTTGAAGATCTGAGATCACTTTCTCTCAGAGAAGTGGTTACTTTGTTGCTAATGTAACAGTGAGGCCAGGAAAAGTAGGGGTGATAGCAACCCTCTCCTTATAACAAGAGCAGGGGTGCAATCCCTGGTTTTCTCTAATCTGGCTCCACCTGAGTCTTCTTTACTTTTTACTATTTTACAGCTGAAGCTGACCCCTGAATACCTGCAGCTGATGAAGTACAAGGCCATTGCTTCCAACAGCAAAATTTACTTTGGCAAAGACATCCCCAACATGTTCGTGGACTCGGCAGGCAGTCTGGGCAAGCAGTTTGAGGGGCTAACTGACAAGCTGAGCTTCGGCTTGGAAGACGAGCCCTTGGAGGCAGACAGTGAAGAGAACTGAAGCAGAATTTTTATACGACCTCAGATGACACTTACAGAGATCTTTATTTTTTAATGATGAACCAGGATGCCCCTCCCTCTCCCACTATCTTCTTTGTCTTCCACTTACTGTGGTGAAAAAAAGAAGAAATGGACTTAAATCTGTTACCCTGGAAAGGGAGGGCAGGGATTTATGATTTGGGGGATTTTATTCAGGTAAGTAGGTTATATGACTTCTGTTAAGTTTTGTAAACCATAGGTCTGACTTTTGACCTCCAGACACTAATTTTAATCCTTTGAAGTTGGCTTAATTAAGGATGCTATCATTAAGAGTGAGAGAGAGGGTGTGGCCTGTAGGTGATTTGGTTTCCCTTATTTGGGAAAATGCGGGCCAGGTTTCTCACCCTGGACCAAGGCGGGACCATGCCAGGGGGCGAGGCTCACAATTGAGCAAACACAGCGTGAGTCTGCCTCGGCATCAGTGCGCATGCGCAGTGCACAAGGCCGTTCCTTCCCGGGGGGCCCCCTACGGAAGACCCGGTGCTGGGCTTGGCCAGCTTTTCTGGACACACCACCCTCCTTGCCCCGGGGCTTGACGGGTGGTTTCAGACTACAGTGCCAGAGTCAGGGTTTGGTGTCACCACACGGTTCTTTTTAAAACTTTTCACTGATTCTGTGATTTGTTTTTTGTTTTTTTCTCAATCTGTTCCTTGGTTCCAGTCAGCATCAAGGAGACAGGAACAAACAACTCAAGTGTCTTAATAGCTGCTAAAGTGGGATCATTATGTCTGTTAGCCACTAAGGTACCTGCTTGTAAACAATATGTACCTTGAGATCAAGTGTATTTTTATTGTTTTTGGAGACTCTGTGCTGAAGACCCCTCTGGAAGAGAAAGGAGGGCCATCCAAAAGGGTTCCTAATCTCAGCGTGCACGGCCTGTGCTGGGAGTCCGTGTGTGCAGTGAGAGCATGTGTTCTGAAAGCCAGGGCTCCAGGCTGTGCAGAGACGGCTTTGTGGGTACGAGTGGGAGTTTATGCCCAAGTCCCAGGGTGGGAACGACTGCATCAAAGTCTGTTCAGATGTTTTCTTTTTCATTACTAATTAGGAAAAGTTTGAGTCACTCTGAGAGATTTGGAAGGGGGGGCAAACATGAAAGAAAGGTTTCCTTACATCCGAGAATTGGAGTTGGGGTGGGGAGTCCAGCCTGTATAACCATGGGTTGTGTCCCAACCGCCTTGTTAAGTGGAGGCAGCTATCTGGAGTTAACTTGCAAGCACGTTGGTATTCTCCATGACAACCTCTGGCCTAGGATTTGGCCTTGTTATTAGCTACCCCCTCCCCAAAAAAAGAGAGACACTCCCACTTGCCCCTCTTCCTCAGTGTAACTGTGCACGCTCCTTTCTGGCACAGATGCCCACCTCTGTTTTGGTCTCATGCCCAGACTTCTAGTTTATCAAACAGCCCCAGAACTCAGGCCAGCTGGCTCCTAAGGAGCCAGTTTGGGGAACATTCAGCCTGCCTCAGAAGAAACAAAGTGTTAACTCCTCTTAATTCAAATATTGCCATTCCCATTTCTAATTTCTGGGACTAGAATTCTCAAGTCACTGGCCCTGATCACAGTTGGTGCAGGCAGCCAAATGTCCCTGGGAGTGATGGATTTCAATGTGCTCAGAAGTCCTCACAGAAAGTTAGCCTCCCAAGACCAATACAGAGTACCCATTATTAAGACATACTCACCCTCCTCTCATTTCAATACCATTAATCATTTGTTAGGAGCAACATATCATCCCCAGCATCTCTGGTTTACATATTTGTCTGCTCCTTCTACTCTGACACTCTACCTAGGCTGCAGAAAACACTACTTCACTACAACTGACTAAGGAGAAAGCATATCTCAGTCTCTTGGAATAGCATGTTGCTCATGTTCTTATGTTGAAAGTCTAAAAGTAACATCTTGTGATAGCTTGTCCCTTGCACTAGATACTCTTTGACCCCAGAAGAGCCTCAATAAAATCCTGCAGTCCCTGCCTCCATCGATGTTAATGTCACTTCCTCTTTAAACAAAAAATATAAATGTCGTAGTACCCACTAGTTTAAATCCAGTGGTTGTACCTTCCTGAATAGTAAGATCACGGAAGTCATCCTTTTCCTTAGCATGGGCCAACTCACTAATCTGTGTGTGACTTTCTTTAACACTAACTAGAAAATCTGATTTCAACATTTGAATTCTAAACATGTAAAATGTGACAGCCTACCATTTTGTAGGCAGTAAACTCATGGCTGCTATTTATAAATGGAACTTCTATCAAAATAAGTAACTATTTATAAAATTCCGTTTTTGTAGGATTTTCCAAGGAAAAGTCACCTTGGTTGAATGTTTCTCACTCATTAAACTTTACAGAAGTAATTCATATTCAGTACTGTTTTTAGTCACTTTTTTATAAGGGCAGAATGTTTGCAAGGAAGCCAAAGTTTGCTAATTTTTATATGACTAAAATAAAATAAATTGGGAGAGATCTATGATCGTATTAAGTTGAGGGAGAAAGAAAATCACTGAAAGAACTTTAGCAACATAGCAGGTCCTCATATAACATTGTTTCATTCAACAGTTTCCTTATGACATTGGTGAGATGCCACAGGAATGTAACTCTTGTTTATATCAATTAGCCTGTGGTAAAATTGGTTTTGTTTGACTTAAAGTCACAGAACCAATTAATGACATTAAATGAGGACTTACTGTATATGGATCCAAAAAAAAAGATGTTTTATAAATGCTCTGTTGCAATTTCTATGGGTCTGTCTTCAACATTGATAAGTTTATCA
The DNA here is from genome assembly GCF_036850765.1 of Saccopteryx bilineata. NCBI lineage: Eukaryota > Metazoa > Chordata > Mammalia > Chiroptera > Emballonuridae > Saccopteryx > Saccopteryx bilineata. The sequence goes on from NC_089495.1 coordinate 29,407,972, forward strand.
TTTATAGAGAGTAAATAATGAAAGTAATATCATCATATTTACTGACTTCTATTTAAATTTAGGGATAAAATGTACAGCTACTTCTCAACTTATGATGGAGTTCTGTCCCAATAAACCCATCATAAGTTGAAAATATATTAAATATACCTAACCTAGCAATCATTATAGCTTAGCATAGACTACCTTAGATGTGCTTAGAACACTTACATTAGCCTACAGTCGGACAAAGTCATTTACACAGAATGTATTGAATATCTCATGAAGTTCACTATGTGTATCACTTTCACACCATCATAAATTCAAAAAATTGTAAGTGGATAATGGCCTGTACTTGGCTAGTGGCTACTCTGTGTCTATGAACTTAACCACTATTCCTTTAGTTCCACTCAGTAGAGGTCTAGCCACTGTTTCTATTGTTTTCTTATAAAAGAGGTAATAGCCAATCATTTTGTGTCAGTATCTCCATTCCTTTTTATTTCTACTTTTATGTAAGCAGGTCATTGAATAATCAAACTAATTATAATTTCAAAGAGCCCTAGGGCTTAATGACCCCTTTGTAACTGAAAAGTGATTCTTGTTATATTAACTACTCTATAAATGAATGGCATTCCTTCAGTTAATAGCTAGAGGAATTGTTTAGGACAACACAAAAGGCATGAACGTAAGTCTTTTATTTTCGGTCTTGCTAAATAAAATGTCTTTGTATTTTACTTTTTTATTAAAGTGAAATTTAGCAATAGCTAATATTAGAATAGGTGATACAAAGAAATAAAATAGCTCTGCTAAGTAAGTACAAGATCACACTGAAATATATTCAAATGAATATATATCCCCATTATCAACACAGAAACAATAAACGACTAATTCGTGAACATGGAATAATTCTTGGTAGGTGCGATAGATATTTATAATTTTAAAGAATCCAGACACCACTGTAGTTCTGCTCCAAAGGGCAGAGATACTTTCAATTGACCCATAATCACTGTGATATCAACTCAGTGAAAAAGTCCCAGTCTCTACTCTGAAAAGATGCCCAGCCTACAGTTGCCAAATATAGGATGCCCAGTGAAATATGAATTTCATATAAACAATGAATAATTTTTAGCTTTAGTATCTCCCAAGTATTACCTGAGACTAAAAAGTTATTTGTTGTTTATACAAAATTCACATCTACCTGAGTATTACTGTCTTTTTATTTGCTCAATCTGGCAACCCTAACCCAGGCTCTCTCAGATTTCTTAATGACACTCCTAAACTTTATTGGTTTAAGAGCCTACTACACAAATAATATGAGCTTACAATAGAATAGATAACTTAAGAAAGTAGTTAAATTGCCAAGATTCAAATGCCAATTCTACCACTTCCAAGGTGTAAGGCAGGGGTCCCCAAACTTTTTACACAGGGTCCAGTTCACTATCCCTCGGAGAGTTGGAGGGCCAGACTATAAAAAAAAAAAAACTATGAACAAATCCCTATGCACACTGCACATATTTATTTTAAAGTAAAAAAACGGGAACAAATACAATATTTAAAATAAAGAACAAGTACATTTAAATCAACAAACTGACCAGTATTTCAATGGGAACTATGGGCCTGCTTTTGGCTAATGAGATGGTCAATGTCCGGTTCCATATTTGTCACTGCTAGCCGTAATAAGTGATATGACGCGCTTCCAGAGCCGTGATGCATGTGTCCTGCGTCACCGGAAGTAGTACTGTACGTGAGTGACGCCGTGCTTTGCGGCGCTGCCACATACAGTACTCCAGGAGCACAGGATGCGGATGCTTCTCTCACTGACCAGCAGTGAAAAAGGTGCCCCTTCCGGAAGTGTGGCTGGGGCTGGATAAATGGCCTCAGGGGGCCGCATGCGGCCTGTGAGCCGTAGTTTGGGGACCCCTGGTGTAAGGTCTTGAATACATTCTTTTTTTTTCTTTTCTTTTTTTGAGAGGGAGAAAGGGATAAAGAGAAAAGTATCAACTCGTTGTTTCATTTAGTTATGTCATTGATTGCTTCTCATATGTGCCCTGACTGGGGCTCAAATTAGCAACCTCGAGATGGAGCCGACCTCAGGATCAAACCGCTGACCTCAGCATTCCAGGAGGATGCTCTATCCACAGCACCACTGGCCAGAGCTTGAATGAACTCTTTAACCTGTCTGAGCCTCAGTCTCTTCACCTATAAAATGGATTGAGTGGATTAAATAATGCACTTAAGGGGTTAGCACTGGGTCTAACATGTATAAGTGAGTGTTCAATCTGGAAAAACAGCCTGGAAAGTACACAACTATTCAATGGGTCCCACTAAAGTGGAAAGTCAGTTGTGATAACAGAGTAAGATTACAAATAGGACAGTGCATGGAGCATGAAGGGAACGACACTGCAATGCAGCCAACACAGGATTGAGAATACATAGCTCTGCAGAGATGTAATATGTAGAAAATAACCTGGTTTGGCCCTATTGAGAATCAGAATTGCTGAGTTCTGAGCTCTAATTAGAAAGACTTGAAAAGTCTAGAGAGAAAACCAAATGATAAAACCAAAATAAAAATGTAGTTTAAAAATAAAGCTCATGGATTGACACCAGGAGAGCCAGAGGGAAATTCTGCAACCTTACATTTATAAAAGTTGCATAATGGCTAGCTAGGTATTTTCTGACTCATCAGAGACCAAAGAGGGGGAAATTCGCTTGCAGAATACAGTACTTTTAAAGATTCTACTTAAGGCAGGCTAAAATTTGAAATGGGGAGAAGTTGCTTTTTGCAAATAGAAAATAAATAAATCTGCCTGACCAGGTGGTGGCGCAGTGGATAAAGTGTCGAACTGGGATGCGGAGAACCCAGGTTCGAGACCCTGAGGTCACCAACTTAAGCGCAGGCTCATCTGGCTTGAGCAAAAAGCTCACCGGCTTGGAGCCAAGGTTGCTGGGTTGAGCAAGGGGTTACTCAGTCTGCTGAAGGCCCGTGGTCAAGGCACATATGAGAAAGCGATCAATGAACAACTAAGGTGTCAAAATGAAAAACTGATGATTGATGCTTCTCATCTCTCTCTGTTTCTGTCTGTCTGTCCCTATCTATCCCTCTCTCTGACTCTATCTCTGTCCCTGTATAAAAATAAATAAATAAATAAATAAATAAATCCAAGGATAAGCATGGAGAACATTTTTTCTCTGACGGTCTTCAAAAATTGGGAAGATTCTATGGTTTATTATTTTTTTTATTCATTTTAGAGAGGAGGGGGGGAGAGAGAGAGAGAGAGAGAGGAGAGAGAGACAGGGGGGAGGAGCTGGAAGCATCAACTCCCATATGTGCCTTGACCAGGCAAGCCCAGGGTTTTGAACCGGCGACCTCAGCATTTCCAGGTCGACACTTTATCCACTGCGCCACCACAGGTCAGGCGATTCTATGGTTTAAATGTCATTCCATATGAAAGATCAAATGATCTCTAAAGGTCCTCCCCCAGTCTAGGGTTCTAGAATCTATACTGACATTTTAAAAGCCAGATGGGACCGCATGTTTGCTGAGGGACTGCTGTCACGGCTACTCCACCTGAATTCATTTAAATGGACATGAGCATTATTTCCCCGTTTCCCTTCAGAGCCAAGGAACCAGGCAACAGTAATTTTCTATTATGTTATCTTTTTTCCTACCCCCAAAAGACTCACAGTAAGCTCAGAAGGAAACAATTTTAAAATCCATAAAGGTTTTTCTCATAATTCAAGGCCTTAGACTACAGGGGTAAATGTTTTTAAAGCTTGATGACATTTATAGTGAATAAATATACTAGGTTTTAGATTGTTTATGAAATCTGTTCCTCTAGGTACTTGGCTTTTTAATCTTTCTCTTCTCCCCTTTGTCCTTGCAAACTATTGGAGAAAATTAAAGACCATTTACTAGTGGTAAAGTGATTCTGGATTTGCATTTTTCAAGGATTAGGTAGTAGGGAAGGATGAAAGGTTAAATTACATGGTTGATATCCTAGGAAGAAGAAAACAAGAAAGTAAAAAAAAAAAGAAAAAAAACAATGAGGAAAAGGTGGAATAAAGCTGATTCAAAAGTACGGCTAGGCCCTGGCCGGTTGGCTCAGCGGTAGATCGTCGGCCTGGCGTGCAGGATCCCGGGTTTGATTCCTGACCAGGGCACACAGGAGAAGTACCCATCTGCTTCTCCACCCCTCCCCCTCTCCTTCCTCTCTGTCTCTCTCTTCCCCTCCCGCAGCCAAGGCTCCATTGGAGCAAAGATGGCCCCGGCGCTGGGGATGGCTCTGTGGCCTCTGCCTCAGGCGCTAGAATGGCTCTGGATGCAACAGAGCGACACCCCAGAGGGGCAGAACATCGCCCTCTGGTGGGCATGCCGGGTGGATCCCGGTCGGGTGCATGCGGGAGTCTGTCTGACTGCCTCCCCGTTTCCAGCTTCGGAAAAATGAAGAAAAAAAAAAAAGTACAGCTAAGAAGTAAAGCAATTGGAAAACATGAAACAATGGAACTGAGATCACCATAATCTTTCCATCCTTCCATTTTCATAAGACCATAGAATGTTAGAGGTAGAAAGCATCTTAGAAATGAAACCACATTAAAGCCTGTCTTACTCACCTTAGTCTCCCCCAAGGTACCTTTACAGAGAAATGCCTCAATAAATGTTCACTGAATGTATGAGCGGGGTGCAGGAACTCACATTTGTTGAACACTTGCACCTGATTTGGGGGAGTAGTCTTCTAAGTGTGTTACACGTTATCTTGATTAATCCTTACTGCAACTCTGAAGGAGCTATTGACTATTTTTTTTCCTCCTTTTTGTATTTTTCTGAAGTTGGAAACAGGGAGGCAGTCAGACTCCTGCATGCACCCGACCGGGATCCACAGGGCATGCCCACCAGGGGGCGATGCTCTGTTGCAACCAGAGCCGTTCTAGCGCTTGAGGCAGAGGCCATAGAGCCATCCTCAGCGCCTGGGCCAACTTTGCTCCAATGGAGCCTTGGCTGCGGGAGGGGAGAGAGACAGAGAGGAAGGAGAGGGGGAGGGGTGGAGAAGCAAATGGGCGCTTCTCCTGTGTACCCTGGCTGGGAATAGAACCCGGGTCTCCTGCACGCCAGGCCGATGCTCTACCACTGAGCCAACCGGCCAGGGTGCTATTGACTATTTTATGAATGAAAAACAAAATTTCAGTAACTTACCCAAAATCACAGTTCATGGGTGAAACCAAGATTCAACTTGTGACACTCCTATGCCACCTCTACCTAATCTTGCCACCACTACCTTTATTGGCTTTTTAATTACTCTTCTGATGCTTTAGCTATATATATTATGGTGGGGGTGGGGGAGTTGACCTTGGAATTCAAAGAGTCAGAAGAGAACTGACTTGATCTATAGCCTTTTTTCAAAATTTTCCAAATAGCATATCACTTTGTATGCTTGCCCAATCCTTGCTTTGCATATCCCTTTACCATGATCCCATCACTGGAATCCCCTTGTTCCTCCCTCCACTGAAGCTGGCTAGCACCTTCCAATTCTGTATCTACAGCAAACATCTGTTATATTCACGCCATGAAGGGCTAGTCTAGTCATTTTTAAATTTTTATCACTTTGCCAGGAGTAGAAATTAAGTTCCAGAGACATTTGAATACAATTACTCCTAATGTCTTCAACAATCCCAGTTACATGAAGCTGGTAAATGGAGACTTCTCAAAAAAAAGTCCTTGATGAAAAGGACCCAAAGTGATTTTCCCAGAGCAGAACATGTGAAACTCCATTTCAGTCCCTGAGGTCTGGGAAGACAATGAAGAAAGGAAGACTATTGCCCTTGCTTCCCAGACACCTCAAGACAACCTGGAGAACAAACTCGAGCCCTTTCTCCAAAATCCCACTCTGTTAAGTGGAATGAATGTTTGAGAATCAACAGTACAGCCAAAAGTGCTCTTCTTAACAAAAACTGATCTTTCTACTGGCCCACAGCACCTACTATTACCCCATCTGACAAATTTAGTATTTTATCTCGTCAGTCTCTGTATTGTCTGGCTCCTCATCCAATTTATGACCTTCACATTGCCCAGAGCTGGACACACAAGAGACTCTAGTACAAATTACACTGAACGTGCGTTGTCCCCATGCCACTACCGAAAGCTGCTTGTGTTCTCAGACAAGGTAGCAGTCGCCACAAGTGGCTGCTGACCACTTGAAATATGGGCAGTCTGAAGTGAGACATGCTGTAGGTCGATACGACACTGAGTTTTTGGAAATGAAGTATGATAAAAAGGAATGAAAATATCTCATTTTAAGTTACTCTGCTGGTTACAGGTTGCAATCTTATTTTGGATATACTGGGTTAAATAAAATGTATCATTGCGTTTTTTACTTTTTAGGTGCCTATTGGACATTTTTTCATTACATATGTGGATCACCTATTCCTATGGGACAGCACTGGTCTAAAGGATGACAAGATGAAACTAACCACATATTGAATCACGCCTTGTCTTCTGTTTCTCATGGCGGTTCCTCAAGAGGATATCTGAGATTGTAAAAGCGATGTCCCCGTGCTCGCAGATTCTCATCCTAGTCTCTGCGCCCAGAAATCTTGGTTCACAGCTCTTTGAACGACAGCAGCTGGAAAGTTTGAGAGGCATCTTGAAAAGGAATAGGACCCAAGGAGCAGGCTGGGGTTTTTTGGTTTTGTTTGTTGGTTTTTGACTCAGGAAGTCCTTCTGGTGGCAGGAGCAGTAGCGGACCTGGCAACACATCCTTGAAGGCTCTCTGGATTGCACTTGAACGACGCCAGGAAGACCCCTCCAGCCACCCACCCACCCACCTACCCACACACATCCACAACGCAACCCTTTCCATCCATTGCGACCTCCTCAAGATGGCCGCCGACGAGAGGGCGGCCCCGCGCTTCCCCGTGTCGATTGGGTGAGACAATTCAATGGTGAGCGCTGATTGGTCCACACAGAGACGTAAATTGGGCGGGACCGGAAGGTGGCCTTAGCCCTGGGGTGGTGGGGTTTGGGTCTCGACATTGGTCACTTGGGGATGTGGAGAGCTGGCAGCATGTCGGCGGAGCTAGGAGTAGCGTTTGCACTGCGGGCAGTGAACGAGCGCGTGCAGCAGGCGGTGGCGCGGCGGCCACGGGTGAGGAAGGGGACCGCGTGCGGACGGTGGGCGGCCGCTCTGAGGAAGGGGACACCTGCGTAGGAATGGGTCGTCACGGTGACGCAGAGGGCTCTCCCGGAGGGGCGGGACCTGTCCGCCGCCTTGGCTTTGGCACGGGTTGCAGAGCCCCAAAAAACTAGCGAAGGGCTTCCTCAGTGACCTCGAGATGAGGCTGTCAGCTTTCGTGGAGGTTGGCTTAGTCGGAACAGAAGGTATCCGCTAACCCGGGAAAAGGACCAGTCTCCAGGCGTCGCTCTTACCCATCCCGCTTCGTGTAGGAGTCGACCGCCTTCGCAGACCGCATAAGGGTCAGGCCTGAGCCCAGCAACTGCAGCATGTCTCCTGCAAGAGCACCCAGAGGGGGCCAGAGCCGCCTGAGATCACGTGTGTGGCAGCGTCTGACAGCTAGTAGATTCTCAGTAAATGTCAGTTCCACCTGTAGGCGACATAGACGTTCGGTCGATTGGCTGGACTTCGGCACCGAGCTGCACTTGCGCGTTTGCGGCATTAGGGAGCTGACATCTAATCCCCTTAAGAGAATACATTTTTCCCCCTTATATATATTTTGTTTCCTGGAATTTCATTAGACCAAGAGTCAGTCAATATCTGCCCTCCTCGGTGCAAATTTAAGCTGGATGGTGTGGCCGTGAGACACACCTCAACAAAGAGGTCAGAGGTTTCTCATTGGTGCTTATGATGTCAAAACTCAGAATGCTGGTCTGAACTCAGACACAGAGTGGTTGCCAGAGAGGAGGGCTGGGGGACTGGGTGAAAGGGGTGAAAGGATTAAGAAGTGCAAATTGGTAGTTACAAAACAGTCGCAAAGATGTAAAATACAGTGTAGGGCAGGGGTCCCCAAACGCCCGCGGGCCACATGCGGCCCCCTGAGGCCATTTATCCGGCCCCCTCCGCACTTCCGGAAGGAGCACCTCTTTCATTGGTGGTCAGTGAGAGGAGCACATTGACCATCTCATTAGCCAAAAGCAGGCCCATAGTTCCCATTGAAATACTGGTCAGTTGATTTAAATTTACTTTTCTTTATTGTAAATATTGTATTTGTTCCCGTTTTGTTTTTTTTACTTTAAAATAAGATATGTGCAGTGTGCATAGGGATTTGTTCATAGTTTTTTTTATAGTCTGGCCCTCCAACGGTCTGAGGGACAGTGAACTGGCCCCCTGTGTAAAAAGTTTGGGTACTCCTGGTGTAGGGAATATAGTCACTAATATTTCAATAATTACATATGTGTGGTGCCAGGTTGGTACTGGAAATATCAGGGAGAACACTTTGTAAAGTATATGATTCTAACTGCTATGCTGTATGCTTTAAACCAGGGGTCCCCAAACTTTTCACACAGGGGGCCAGTTCACTGTCCCTCAGACCGTTGGAGGGCCAGACTATAAAAAAAGACTATGAACAAATCCCTATGCACACTGCACATATCTTATTTTAAAATAAAAAAACAAAACGGGAACAAATACAATATTTAAAATAAAGAACAAGTAAATTTAAATCAACAAACTGACCAGTATTTCAATGGGAACTATGCTCCTCTCACTGACCACCAATGAAAGAGGTGCCCCTTCCGGAAGTGCGGCGGGGGGCCGGATAAATGGCCTCAGGGGGCCGCATGCGGCCCACGGGCCATAGTTTGGGGACCCTTGCTTTAAACCAATACAAAATAGTATCAAAAGTAAACCATAAGTGAAAAATAAAAAATGCAAAAAAAAAAAAAATGCTGGCCTAGAGACAAAAGACCTATATCAGTATAATCTTTCCTTGGCTGCTAGTTTGATATTACCTTGAACAAGTCACTTTTTTTGCAGAGGCAAAAGAATGAACTCTGATTGCTCTAAACTCACTCCTAGAGATAATGTACTATGATACTCAGTAATTCTCCAAGATAAACTAGGGATTTCCCTAATAAACATGACACTTGGAGGGTCTCCCAGCATAACTCTCAGGCCCATTTGCTGCCTATTTCACATTTCTGTCTGGAAACCATCGATGCATTAGCCTAATCCTAGGAGTTATGACATGATGTTTTAAAAGGCTGTTAATACAGCCCTCAGAAGGAAGAGGAAACTCTGTAGCTGACCTGACTTTTTAGGGCCTTTGAAAACACTGTGATTCTGTAAAAGTTGTAAAAGAGTGACGGGGTACCTGAAAACTGAACTGCATGAGAGATGAATCTCTTATTGCCTCTGTAGATCTTGTTGCAGAATTTGGGGAAGCCTTGCTCTTTATGTGATGACCATGAGGGTTGGATAGGTCTAATCCTAAATCCAGAGTGTGTGTGTGTGTGTGTGTGTGTGTCTGCCTCAGGTCTGCCGCTGGTTCTTGATTAGATTGAACAATAGATAACACAGTTATTCTAAGCAGGCCACTTTTGGAAGTGAATGGGGTCAATATTAATAATTATACCAGGACCAAAATGAGTTTCCAGAACTTTACCTGGGGGTTTCAGAAAGCAGAAGTGGCCTTCCTTTTAGTCAGAGAGTGATGCCTTCCCTTAATGAAGTGATTCTTAAACCTCCAACTTTGGTGTGCAAGAGAATCATCTGGAGTTTGTTAAAAAGGAGATCCTCAGGCCCTGGCAGGTTGGCTCAGTGGTAGAGCATAGGCCTGGCGTGCAGGAGTCCTGGGTTTGATTCCCAGCCAGGGCACACAGGAGAAGCGCCCATCTGCTTCTCCACCCTTCCCCCTCTCCTTCCTCTCTGTCTCTCTCTTCCCCTCCCACAGCCAAGGCTTCATTGGAGCAAGGTTGGCCCCAGGCGCTGAGGATGGCTCCATGGCCTCTGCCTCAGGCGCTAGAATGCCTCTGGTTGCAACAGAGCAACGCCCCAGACGGGCAGAGCATCGCCCCCTGGTGGGCGTGCCGGGTGGATCCCGGTCGGGCGCATGCGGGAGTCTGTCTGACTGCCTCCCCGTTTCCAACTTCATAAAAATACAAAAAAAAAAAAAAAAAAAAAAAAAGGAGATCCTCAGAGTCCAGCCACAGAGACTCAGCTTCAGTAGGTCTGGAGTAGGACCCAGGTGATCTGACGCAGTTGGTCAAAGACTGCATTTTAAGGAAATGGACTATTTTACTTACCTGCCCAGCTCTCCTGAGAAATGTCTTTTGCTAGATATTAAATTAGCTAATATATATTAGATTTAGATGCAATGCATTTGAAAGACGTTTGGTCAGCATTATTTGGCACTGATCTCCCTGCAGTACTGGAATAATGGAGCTTACCAAATATCAAGTTAAGATCTGTGCTGATCTATTGTACAGGGTATACAAATATCACACAGGACATGTCAGGATAATATTCCCCAGCATTCACTCATCTGGCTCTTTTCCTCTCGGCAGGATCTCCCAGCCATCCAGCCCCGGCTGGTAGCAGTCAGCAAAACCAAACCTGTAGACATGGTGATTGAGGCCTACAGTCACGGCCAGCGCACTTTCGGAGAGAATTATGTAAGAGCCCTTTTCCAAACTGCCTTCGGAAGAGTCTTGTTTGCCAAGCTTCTCACTTGTCTTTTTCACCCTGTAGGTTCAGGAACTGCTAGAAAAATCATCAAATCCTAAAGTAAGTAGATATCTGAATTCTTTAGTTTGTATCTAAATCTTGACATTTCCGTTGAAAATTAGATCCATGTTGGTGGTTTGGAGCGAGAGGTTGGGCTGATGGTAGAAATGTCTATATTCATCTCGAGCTCCCAATATTTCTCAGTTAAGTTTTCTTTCTTTATTAAGACTATAATTTTCTCCTTTGCAATTTTTTGCAAATGGTGTTTTTAAGAGCTTGGTGTAACCCTTAATCCTTTTGAGATTTAAAAGCTTTAATCAGTTCCTTAATAATGGGCGATATCTGAAAGATGAGGAGAATAGATGGGAACGTGAAAGAGAAACAGAAGCCTTAGATGTTTTTCAAAGTATCCTTAGGATCTTTGCTGAAGATGGTGGTAGTGCTTTGTTGCATAGGCATGAGAGGTCAAAAGGGAGTGTGCAAAGTCTTTTGAGCCAGCCAGGCCTCCATAAAATCTATGTCAAACATAGTTACCTTTTTCTCTTCAGATTCTGTCTTCATGTCCTGAGATTAAATGGCACTTCATTGGCCATCTACAGAAACAAAATGTCAACAAATTGATGGGTAAGATAAAAATTCTAAATATGTATAATATATATGGTTTTTCTTTTTTAGTTTGTTGAGTTACATTTCTGGATTCTCAAATGTTAAATCAACACTGCATTCTGGTGATAAACTACTTGATCATGAACTATTATCCTTTTACAATCATCTTGCATTTGGTTAGTTAGATATTGCTTGAAATTTTTGCATCTGTGTTTACAAGGGTCATTGGTCTCTTTGTTTTTGTTTTTTGAAATGTCTTTATTTGGGTTTCATATCAGAATAATGCTGGCCTCATAGAATGAATTAGGAAGTATTCCCTCCTTAAGTCTTTTGGAAGAGTTTGTGTGGAATTAGTATTATCTCTTAAACTGTTTGGTAGAATTTGCCAGTGAAGACTGGAGTTTACTGCTTGACCAGGTGGTGGCGCAGTGGATAGAGCGTCAGACTGGGATGCAGAGGACCCAGGTTCGAGACCCTGAGGTCGCCAGCTTGAACGCGGGCTTATCTGGTTTGAGCAAAGCTCACCAGCTTGGAAGCCAAGGTTGGTGGCTTGAGCAAGGGGTTACTTGGTCTGCTGAAGGCCCATGGTCACGGCACATATGAGAAAGCAATCAATGAACTAAGCAATCAATGTCACAACAAAAAACTGATGGTTGATGCTTCTCATCTCTCTCCGTTCCTGTCTGTCCCTATCTATCCCTCTCTCTGACTTGCTCTCTGTCTCTGTAAAAAAAAAAAAAAAAAAAAAAAAGACTGGAGTTTACTTTGTGAGAAGGTTCTCAACTATAGTTTCAACTTCACTAATAGATACAAGGGTTTTCACATAATCTGTTTCTTCTTAGATGAGTTTTGCTACTGTGTCTTTCAAGGAATTCGTCCATTTCATCTAAATTAATGAATTTATGAGCGTAAGGTTGTTTGTAATGCCCTTTTTTATCCTTTTAACATCTAGAGTCTGTAGTGATGTCAACTCTTTCTTCTTTACAGTAGTAATTTCTGTCTTCTCTTTTTTCCTAGTCTATCTGGTTAATGGTCTATCAATTCTATCAGTCTTTTCAAAGATTGATTTTGTTTATTTTTCTCTATTATTTTATTATAATATGGTATATAAGCAAAAATAATGATGTGTTGCAGGGTTTATAACATGTAAAAGCAACAGATAGGATAATAATAGCACAAAGGGTGAAGGAAAGTGCCTGTGGTGGCACAGTGGGTAAGGCGTTGACTTGGAATGCTAAGGTTGTCTGTTCAAAACCCCGGGCTTGCCCAGTCAAGGCACATACACCACGCAATCAGTGGATAAATAAAATGAAGCAAATATGAATTGATACTTCTCATTTCCCACCTCCTCTCTCTGTAAAATCAATAAATAATGTCTTTAAAAATGAAAAAATGAAAGTAAGACAGAAGCAAAAGTACACTGTTACAAGGTTCTTAAACTTTATTTGAAGTGGCGTAACACCACTTAAAGGTAGACTATGGTAAGTTAAACTGTAAAGCAACCAATAAAATAACCCAATAATGAGTTATAGTAATAACTCAGCACAGGAGATAAAATAGAGTCATAAAAATATGTGAAATGCTATCTTATGGTGGTTTTTATTTGCATTTTCCTAGTAACTAATGAAGTAGAGCATCTTTCATGTGCCTGTTGGCCATTTGTATATCTTCTCATTTCCTTATTTTTAAACTGGGTTTTGGTCTTTTTATTGAGTAATAAAAGTTCTTTATATTATATATTCTGGATACAGATCCTTATTAGATAAATGATTCACAAATATTTTGTCCCATTCTGTGGGTTATCTTTTCACTGTCTTGATGGTATTGTCTCTAGTACTCCCATCCCAGAAAGTGTAAGAACATGATAGTGTCATGCCACAGAAACACTTTGGCTTTATTGTCCTCTTGACCATTTTCTCTCAGTTGGAACTGAGATTGAATCAGACCAAGCCCGCTTCTTGGAGCATGTGGATCCTTACGCCGCATGACTATGATGTGTCAGCATTTTTCTCTCCTTACTTGTTTTTGCTGATTAGACAGGGATGGTCTAACATTTGAACTTACATGTAATAAAACTTTCACATAGGTCTTCTTAACAGAACCTAGACTTAACTGTTATTTTCTTTTCCTGAGAAATTATTTTTCCATCTACCAAAATAGGTGTTGTGTGATGCTTGCTGTAGCAGGATACGTGAAGAATTGCTTTCTCGTTACAGCTGTCCCTAATCTCTTCATGCTGGAAACACTGGATTCTGTGAAGCTGGCAGACAGAGTGAACAGTTCCTGGCAGAAAAAAGGTTCTCCTGAAAGGTTAAAGGTTATGGTCCAGATTAACACCAGTGGAGAAGAGAGTAAGTGACCAGATCTGTATTGTAGATTTTTATTCCCTTAGGATGGTTGAAGCCCAGAAAGAATGGAGGGCCTAAGTTATCTGGTACCTAAGGTTATAGGAATAAATCACAGGCCTTTAAGTAAGCTTTGTTATTTAGGATCTAGATGGCACAATGACATCCGTGCACGCCAGCCCACATAGTATTCTTTAATACGTCATGATTTGTTATTTTTTAATTTTTGAAGAGGCAGACAGGGAGAATCAAGAAGGGGAATGTGACTTTGATCTCTTGAAAATTTTCAGGTCACCATCACTCCTGTAAGAGATTGCAACATTACATGAGAAATTATCCTTCTTGGGTTCCAAAAAATAATAGATTTAATGTTACATTGGGAAAAAATGGAAGGAAAATCAAGTGAGCACCAGGCCCTGACTAGCTTTACAAGGTTTGAGTAACAGTGTAACATAGTGAACAGAGCATGGGTTTAGCAATCAGATAGACCTCGGGTTTGAGCTCCTCTGCCTTCCAGTTTTGTAACCTCAGATAAATGACCTAAACCCTTTGTACCTACTTCAGTTCCTTGTCAGGCATGCTCTCGTAACAGTACCTGCTCCGGAGGCTGTTGTGAGGATTGAGTGCTAATGCAGTTAAAGCTGCTGGCACAGAACCCTGCACATTTACTTGTTAGCAATTTGTTAAGAATAAGTGTTTACAGATCAGTCATTTGCTTCCAACCATCAGAGCACCAGTATCCACCGAATCTTAGCATGAAGTTCAGTATAGGCATCTGTTTTCCAAATAGGCCGTGGAGTCAGGCTGTCTGGGGTTCAAATCCTAGTTTCAGTTTCTATTTGTGCGACCTTGGAAAAGCTACTGAGCTCCTGTCTAAGGGTCACCTCCTCTATTACAAAGAAGGTATGAAAATGGACCCTTCCTCTGGCTACTTAAAACCATTTGGTATAAGGGTTTTCTGTTTATTTTTATTTTTGTGAAGGTAAGCATGGCCTCCTCCCTTCAGAGACAGTAGCCACGGTGGAACACATAAATGCCAAGTGCCCCGGCCTGGAATTCGTGGGGCTGATGACCATAGGAAGCTTTGGGCATGATCTTAGTAAAGGACCGAATCCAGACTTCCAGGTACTTGGGCCAGGGAGAGGGTTGCTCCTGTGCTAGAGAGCATCTTAGCAAAGTGCTGTTGCAGGGCGGCTACCGTAGCAAGCTTCCAGAACATCCTAGATGCCGCTGTCGGTACTGTGACCCTTTTCTGAGTTCTTTTCATTAGGAAAAGAGAAAGGTTGCTGAAACCACACAGACCTTTCTCAACTCAGTCTGAACCTGGCTGAGATAGTTGAGAGAAAATGGTCTTTTTCTTCTTCTCCAGTGACTGACCGTTTTCTTAAAAATAGGAGAAATTGTTTAAAAAGTAAAACCATTCAGTAATTACTGGCGATTTCAACTGCCCTTGACACCATGAGAAATAAATCACCGTGTCAGAGATGTTCAGATTCAGCCATGTCCAGGCAGCCTTAGAGAGGCAGAAATAAAACAGGCGTCACACTTGTCTTTGTCAGCTGTTACTGTCCCTCCGGGAGGAGCTGTGTGGAAAGCTGAACATCCCTCCTGGCCAGGTTGAGCTGAGCATGGGCATGTCCGTGGACTTCCAGCACGCAGTAAGTGTCCTCGCGAGTGCCGTTTGACCGCAGGGCCGCAGCAAGATCGGTTTGTGCTGGGAAACCTCTGAAACGCCTCATTGCGGCAGTGGGGCCTCCAACAGCAGCATTCTCCACTATTCTATTCCCCAACTCTTCTATTGGTTTGTATTTAAAACAAAATGTATAGAAATTATATCCTGACACACAATTTTTTAAACTCAGTATAATTTCCTAAGTGGAAACCAAAGAGAAATAAGAAATTAAAGTATAATTTTTAAAAAGGAATTTCACTATGTAAATGCTTGGCTATAGATATAGGACAGTGAGTCCTGATGAAGTCTGATGCTTAATTTTATGTATAGATTCACCATGAATGTAACAGCTATTAAAATATACTGATATAGCCTGACCAGGCGGTGGCACAGTGGATAGAGTATCAGACTGGGACATGGAGGACCCAGGTTCAAAACTCCGAGGTCGCCAGCTTGAGCGCAGGCTCATCTGGTTTGAGCAAGGTTCACTAACTTGAGCCTAAGGTCACTGGCTTGAGCAAGGGATCACTTGCTCTGCCATAGCCCCTGGTCAAGGCACATATGAGAAAGCAATCTATGAATAAGTAAGGTGCCGCACGGAAGAATTGATGCTTCTCATCTCTTTCCCTTCCTGTCTGTCTGTCCCTATCTGTCCCTCTTTCTTTCTCTCTCTGTCCCTGTCAGAAAAAAAATACACACACACACACACACACACATACACTCACACACACACTGATATAGATGCACTATATTGGCAACTCGAATACATGATTTTTGGAACAGTAAATAAATAATTTGATAAAATTCCAGAAATCAAAGTATAAACTTTCCTCTGTCTAAACAGCAGTTGCATTGCTGGAGTGTTGTGTATATTAAAACGGTGCAAAAATACTTTGTATTTACAAGTAAATGGAATTAGACCCTGTGCTGAGACTGTGATAAGGAGGTCGTTGACCTGCCCGACCACGGAACATTAGGAAGGCATGTGGGCTGTGCCCCGCACACATCCCTGTGAAAGCCAAGGAAATCCAGACTGACTGCTTAAACACCCCTCAGAGGTCGTGTTGCCCCAGAGAGGGCCGCTGCCCATCCTCCTCCGGGGCCGCACTGCCCCTCCTCACAGAGGCCCTGCGACAGGCGACAGCTGGGGGCGGCACAGCTGCCGTTCATTGTTTTAGCCCAGCCCTCAGTACTTGTCTCCTTTCCCACAGATTGAAGTCGGATCTACAAATGTCCGCATAGGAAGCACCATTTTTGGAGAGCGAGATTACTCAAAGAAACCCGCCCTGGACAAGCCGGTAGTGGACCTGAAGGCCCCTGTGGACGTGACACAGGCACACTGAGCCGAGGAGCCACCAGCAGGGGCTCACAGCCAGTGGGCCCTGTCCAGGAAGACAGGACTTTCGTGTTGACGTCCCCAGGGTACAGCACAGCCCTGCTCTCCCTGTGACCCGAGGAGCGCACACTGGACCATGTGTACCGATGGAAACCATCCGTGTTCTGTGTCTGACATAGGAAGCTCGCTTCAGGCAGTGGCTTTGGGTTGGATGTGAGAATCCTGACATTTCTGCGGAACAGATACCAAATCAATAGCCAGAAATTGAATCCAGTACTGGATCCTGCCCAGGAACACCAACCAACCCGTGAATGCCTTTCCCAGGTTAAAATTCGGTCACTGATGCCTATAATGACCAAAGTCTGAGGAATTCCCATTTGCCATCCACTTTAACAGAAAATTCCATGGGATTACCAACTTCATGCAAGCCCCTGCTGAGTAATTATATTCACTGCTCTGGAGCAAGGTGATTATGTCTCCTCCACCCCCGATTTCTACCCAACCCAGTAAATACTGGTCTCTACTCTGGAATAGCCGTACAGATAACGTCAGGAAATGGCTCAAGCTAATGCTTCAAATCCAAATGGTTGTTTTGTTGGTGAGAATTTGTCATTGGCCACCCTATGATGTTGACCCTGAAAATTATAGGGGTAACATAAATGGGACTTTGGCCTTCCTGACATCCTCCTGAAGAGATAGGACTTTGAGCTTTTCCCCCTGGGCCTTCCAGTGATGAGAAGTTAATGATAGGATTTCTCGTTCATATAATTCTCTTCATGGTGATTTCTCATCAGAGACCAGTGGATCTCATAGCTCCCCAGGAATGAGAGGTCCTTCAAAGCCAGTTCAGGTTTACAGTGTCCACAAGGCCTGGCCCTGAGCTTGCTATTCCTGAGGAGCACTTTCAAGGCACATTGATAAGCCTGCCCCCCCCCCCTACAATATTTATAAGCCAGAATTGCAGCTCTGGTTTAAAAACCAGAAATCACAATGCTCAGATGTCATGACAGATGAGTTGGTCTGAGTCGTTTATTCCCTAGGTGGTTTTTTCTTACCTATTCAAGCCCCAATCTTTAATTTTATGAAATAACTTTCAGAACAGGATGCTGCTGCTGCTGAATGTAATTTTGTAAAACTTCGATCATTATGATCCCTGTACTGTTACAGTCAGAGGTAGAGTGTGATATTTCAGTCTATTAAATAAAAATGTGTTTAATTATGCCATCTGTGCCAATTACCAGCAATTAAAAGATTTATTTTTTATGGTCTGGTGTAGTGAGTGAGTGTAACAGGAGGGGCACTGGAACCGGCAGGGGCAGCTGTGCCCACCACTGGCCTCGGGCCAGCCAGCTTTGGAGGGGGTTTCCTCGGGCCACACGTGCAGCCAAAGCCAAGCCGTGGGTGAAAGGAGGGATTCTGGACTTCCGAGGGCAAGAAAAGGAAATGTTGGCATTTCAGGAATTACAAAAATAGAGGTTACCTACCTCTCGCTGCAAGAATCTTTTAAATTGCCTCTAGATGGCGACATTGGCTAACCTGCAGGCAAGCACTGGGCTCCACTGTCAGCAATGACCTTGGAAGGGACTCTCTTCCTCCAAACCTTCTTGACGGCAGACGGGGAGGCCAGAGAGGACACAGGTGATATAGCGGATCCTTGGAGAGCCCCTGATTCTTTCAGGTAAACTGCTAACTCAGCTGAGGGTCCTGGTGGCAGCTGTGAAGTAAGGAGCTGTCTGGCTTGTGCCCAGAGTTCAAGAACAACAAAGGAGGCGAGCCATGGGAGGCTGAATCAAACCCAGATAAGGAGAGAAAACCAAAGTATGTCTGTCCAGTGTACCCAGAGCACACAGGACCTTTGGCAGAGAGAAAATTGAGCGAAGTTGTGACTTTGTCTTTTTTTGTACATGACGGGCAGCAGGCCTGAAAACACCTAGGTTTTCATCAAAGCAGTGACAGCATCTTCAGCAAGTTTCCGGAGTGACACTAGCATGCTGGGTCAGACCCAGCCATGCAGCCCAGCAGTGTCTTGCTCAGGAATGCTGTCACAGCCTGGGCCCTTGTCTGCGTGGTGCCAGCCTCAGGTTTGCAGGATCCAAGGTTCCCAGTAATCCATCAAGTCCTTGTCCTCAGAAAGCGCCTCATGGATTCTGATAATGGTATCTCTTAACAAAGCAACCTCCTAATTTTCAAACTGTACTCCCCAGTTTTTATTTTTTTATTGATTGATTTTAGTGAGAGAGGAAGGGGGAGAGAGACAGACAGCAACATCAATCTGTTCCTGTATGTGCCCTGACCGGGGATCAAACCGGCAACCTCTGAGCTTCAGGATGATGCTCTACCCAGCTGAGCTATCTGGCCAGGGTTGTACGCCCTCTTTTTAAAACATTCCTGGCACGTAAAGCATTCTCACGTGTATTCTCTCAGTTTTCCCTCACAACAGTTGGTGGGGGAACGTAGGCTATTTGCTGGTATCCCGCTGTGGATCGGGCACTTGTCTGAAGGCAGAGCAGGTTGGGAACAGGGCAAGAAATAAACTCGACTCTTGATTCCTGGTCCAGAGCTTAGACACTGCACCATACTGGCATCTTCTGTTGTCTCCAGCTTAACAATTGGTAAGCGCCATATTCTAGCCATATTCTAAATTCACAGGCTTAATTTAAGAATCACTTATTACCGTAAAAGAGATGTTTCCAGTCTATTGTAATTGTTGCGAACCAATGCGTCTTAATGCAGAACGAACTTCAAAGCCACAAGCAGTGGAGATGAGAAGGAAGGAGAGAATTGAGCCCAGCCTGAGTGGTGTTAGCCTTCCCCCTCTGTCATCCTGTCTTCCCAACACCCCCATTCCTTCCCCCAAATCCAAACTCTCCCACAAGCTGCAAGGCTCCGAGTGCACAGAATTGTGCCCTTCGTTCCCTGGAGTTAGACTGGAAGTGAACTCTGTCCTCCAAGGCTGGACGAGGAGGAATGAGGCCAAACAGGACATTCTTCTAGTCCAAGACTCTTTGCCCTTTCGAAAAAAAGTGGCCCTGTGCTTCCCATCGGAGCTCTGAGGGAGGGAGGGCTTGCCCCCAGTTCCTGAAGGGCCGCGATAAGGGTGGATGTCGTTATGGTGCAGTTGGAAATGATTTGCTCTGGGAACTGTGACTCTCTTTACCATGAAATCAGTTGACTGCTATTACATCAGCCTGATGACTAATGGCAAAAGAATCCAACCGTCCACCAAGATGTTCTACTGATCTGCCCTCCCCTCAGGAATCACATAGGTAAAGAAAGACCTTTCCTTCCCACCCAGTGTGCATCGGATGGGCATATTCTAACTAAGGCTATGTGTGGTTGAGTAGAGACCCTTAAACTTAAGTTCCTCTCCTGTAATCACTTCAAGGTCCCAAGGGACCTCAGAGCTAATACTGTTTTTTCCTATGAAGTCCAGCACAGATGAGCTGAAATGGCCTGTGGTGGGAACTGAGGGGGTTATTGGGCATCTTTTCTGTAGTGAAAATAAATTTTACAAGTTCAAGCTCCAGAGCTTTGAGATCGCAAAGGAGCAGAAGCCACCCTTGGTGTGCCCAGCACCTTGAAAATGGTTCTTTCCCACCGGCTGGCTGCACCTCCCCCCACCCGCACGCCCCAGCGGAGGGCTGTGCGCTGCTCTCCAACTCCGAGCTGAGCTTGACCCAGCTGCCAATCTGCAAAATAAAATCAATGTGTGACCTTATTCACCAGCTGTGCCGAAGAAACTAGCACAAACTAGGGCCAGCGTTGAAGCCAAAAAGGGAAGATGAGATGTTGGGAGAGAGAGAAAGAGGGGGAAAAACTTGGCTGGACATGAAAGGTGTCTTGTCTGTCTGTTCCCCATTAGGCGCAATTCTCTTGCAATCTTGCAGCCTCAACATAATTCTCTTGACCAGAAACTCTCCAGAGAGATAGTGTCAGAGGAAAAACAAACAGAATAGCATCTCTGACAGCAAAGTCACTTAAAAACCTATTTGGGGGGTAAGGGGGTGGAGTGCGGGAGACATGTCAGCACGTAAGGAGGGCACTCCTCCACAGCAGGCCACATGTGGAGACACATTTACCCTGGAAGGGACAGCAACAGGACAGGAAGAGGAGCCAGAGAGAGGGTTGTGTGCAAGGCAGGGCCAGCCCCAGGAAGCAAAACTCCCGGTCCTCTGCCCTCCCAGCCCCTCGGATGCCTCAAGATCCACCTTATGTGGCTTTCTCAACTGTGTCTTCAACAAATAATCCTTACGGCCCTGTGGTGCATTGTGTGGATCCAGAGGATTGCTAGAGAAGAAAAGTGGTCCCAATTTGTCCTAACTTGGCTTTCCCATTTCTGACCACCACCAACAGCCCCAGAACCCAGCCAGCGCCCCAGGCAGCAAAGGTCCGTTCTGCCCCAGGCCCAGCCCCGGCCCCTTTGACCTGTCTCCTAGTGTTGGAGAAGCCAGGCCCCACCCTGGCCTGCAGGAGCCCAGGGGGTGAGGATTCTAGAATGGGGGGTGCGGGGCCAGAGGGGGCACAGTTCCGTGCTCAAGTTTCTGGGGCAGGCATCCTGTTATAAGAGAGAACTTTTTTTTTTTTAAGCAAGAAAAACTAATCAGAAGAAAGAAGCAAGAGCTTTTCCCTGCCTTTCGGACTTGTTTATTACTAGGATATCTGATTTCAGCAGAGGAAGCCGGCACGGAGCAAGGTTTTTATTGGCCATGAGCAAGAGGAATTCAGGGTTTGCCTTTGATTCGGCTTCCCCAGAGCATGAGGCACTGAGGAGTGCTCGCTGCTTTGATGGAGCAGCTCAGGACTTCGGGGGCCCCCAGAACTCTGTTTTCTGCAGCACTGACTAAACTTCCCTTTGGGGATGAGGGTCGAGCAGGGGCTTCAGAGTGGAAGATGGCCTCATCGACATTTCAGCAGGAGAGCAAAATAGGGGACAAAAGTAAAAAGTTGTCAGATTGGCTCCAGGGGAGCACAAGGGAGGCCACGCTCGCTCCCCCTTCCCCGAGTGGGGACCTGGAGGAGGGAGGTCTGGTCTGGATGAAAGCAGTGTCTCTAGCAGACAGAGCTGGGCAGGCTGCAGTCAGGCCCGGCCTGATGGTTTCAATGTGTGAGGAAGATAAAGCCAGAGATCTGCAGAGGCTGCCTCTGCCAGCAGCGCTCCTCGCTGGGGCCGGGGCCGGGCTGGCCTCTGCAGAGGGGGGTTACTAGCTGGGCCGCAGGCTCCAGGAGCTGCCGCTGACCCCCAGGGCTCCCCACAGACACCTCACACACAGACAGCCCGATCTTACCCCAGTCCTGGGGAGTCTGCCTGCCTCCTACTGGCTTCCAAAGGCGGGCAGCTTTGCCAATGAAGAGGGAGGGTGTCCCTCCATGTGGGGGCTTCTGGGTGAGCCCGGCCATCTCCCTTTTCCCTCAGAAAGAACCTCAAAGCTGAGGTGTCTAGGTATCCCACGCTTTGCCTGGTGTGCACCCTGTGAGGGGGTGTCGGCTGCTGAGGGTGCTGGGACATCGGGACCTGTGCTGATCGCAGGGGCAGCCCCTCGGGGCAAGGTGGCCGTGCCTAGGCATGGCTCTCTTCCTTTTCCAAGGTTTGCAACCAGAGGTGGTAGATCCGTGTGAGAGTCACCTTCTCCCTCTCTGCAAGCGCAGGTCTTCGCAGGCATCTCCGCGTGTGCCTTTGGGACTGCTCACGGGCCTGTCTCCCAGACGGCGCATGCACCTCGGCGCTGAGGCTGGCTGTCCCTAGCATGCCCTGCTCACCTGGGAGGCCCAGGCCCACTTTGGCAGCCGCTGTGCTGCTTGGCTCTCTGAGCTGAGGCCCAAGCCTGGGGCAGGGAGTGGGGAATGGGGAACAGGGCTCTCACTGTGTCCACTTCAAGGAACCCAGGCATCAAAAGGACTTTATGCAGTAAGTTTGGGAACATACAGGGAGCAGAGCTGCAAAAGTAAATGTAGATGGCACACTGGGGAAGAGAACATGCGTGCATGCACATGCATGTGACACACGCACACACACACACACACACACACACACACACGGCCACAACGCTCGCTCCGAGACTCTGGAACCAGTCTGTCTGGAGTGAAGCCTAAATCTGTTCCTTGCCAGTCGAAGTACTTTGGGCCAAAGACTCTACCCCTTTGGCGCCTCAGTTTCCTCATCTGTAAAGAGCGGTGATATTAAGAGCAACTGGCCCATGGTGGTGTTGAAGTTTAAATGTGATGAAGTATGTAAGGTGCTGTGCCCAGAACCTGGCGCACAGGGACAGCGCGGTCAAGGTTAGGGACCACACGCTGGACCGGACTGGTTGGGCTTTACAGCCTGCTGGAGTCTCCGTGGAGAAACAGGGCGGAGCGCTGATGGACAGTGGAGATAAGGACTGCTGAAAAAACGGTTGCCTTCCTTCATAAATGCAACATGATCCTCTAAGACTGAGGAGGAAGGAGGTCCCTCCAAGGAGCAGCCGAAGCCCTGAGTGCCCGCAAAAGCTCCCCCGTGAGTGCAGCTGACACACAGGGCTGTGGCTGGACGCAGGGAGGTGGCGAGGCCCGCGTCCCCTTGACACACTGCCCAAACATGGACACCCGAGCCTCCCCTCCCCTCCCCACAGCTTTAAACTAAAGATCTAACGAGGGACTGGGGCATTAAAACAGCAAAATCAACCCTGAGTGAAACCAAAACTGGATACTCTGGCTCACACACCCTGGGTGACACACCCAAGCTGCCAGAGTGCGTCCCCAGGACACGGGAGGCCCAGAGAGAGGGCTCCTCTTACATTTCTCCCACCCTCCCCTCCATGAGTCTTCCAGGGCCCCAAGGCAGCCTGATAGGTCTTAGGTCTTAGGTAACAGAGCCCGACCTCATGCACAGAGGTCTGAACTTGACCTTCCAGAGAGAGAGGAGGAGGGGGAGAGGGAGTGAGGATGCACCCAGAGGGCAAGAGAGAAGAGGAGAAAAAAGAGCACAGACAGAGGGAAAGGAGGAGAGGAAGATGAAGAGCGACAAGCCCCAGAGGGCTGGCCCCAGGAACCAGCTACGAGCCCACTATGCAGCAGGAAGAATCAGGGTTCCACGCAATGACAGATTTTTCCAGAAAATTGGAAATCCAACCTGCCAGGCTGCTGATGAGCCTGCACTGTGTGTAAATGAAGGTGTCTCTTCGAGGCACCCCCAGGATGGGAGGGGCTTCCCTCTCACTGCTAGCCTGGTGAGTGACTCATGGAGAGGGTGACAGTGACCCAGAGAACCAGGCTAGGAAATCTATGGAGAGGCACTGGGAGGTGCAGCTGTGGTAGCCTGACTGCACAGCCACCGCTGGAGAGGGACGCTCTCCCAAGTGCCCAAGTACTGAGCCTCTTTCAGGGACACGAAGGCAAATCCGGTAACAGCCCCTCTGCGGGGCTGGGTTGGGATGGGCCACGGCTTTTCATTCCAGACTCTTCCACGCTATTTCATGTTTTAACCATGTGCATGTATTACTTGGATAAACACAATTTGGTCAGTAGTGGTGAGGCTAGAAGCAGGCTTCTCCATGGAGGAGTGTTTGACCTCGGCCTAGCCTCCAGCCCGGCAAAAGGAGACTGCACTCCTCACTCTTACCAGTGGCCCTTGGGCCCAGTGCGAGGGGTGACCCCCTCACACTCCAGGCTTGTCCTCCACCACTCCTCCAGCCCAGAACAACACCTGCAACTTTCTCCAGCAATGGCCTTTGGCTCCGCTCCTGTTTTCCTCAGTGCTGCTTTAGGCCTCCGCCAGGGTGTGAGGGGCACAGGTGTATGAGCCGGGGCCCTGTGCTGGGGCGGCAGAGAGCCACACTGCCCGCACTGTCCCAGATCAGTGTGTGGGAGAACATGCAGTAGGCGGGGTGTCTCCCCTTGCTCACTGCGCTCCAGCCACACAGGTCTCTGGCTCTTCCCTGATTGAACACAGCAAGTGCACGCCCACCTCGCTGCTCCTTGTTGTTCCCTCTACAGGGGGTGCTCTGTCCCCCAAACCCATGGGCCCTGCCCTCTATTCCTTCAGACCTCTGCTCCAAGAAGACCTTGTCAGAGAGGTCCTCCCCATCACTCTTCATCCCCTTACCCTGCTTTTGTTCCATTGACCTTATTCCACCTACTAGATTATACACATGTACTTGTTCATTTGCACATTACCTGGCTTCCTCTGCTATAAGGTGCGCTCCAGGAAAACACAGACTCTCTTTTGGTTTATTGCTATATCATCAGTGTCCAAAACAGTATCTGGCTCATGGCAGATACTCAATAAATTGTTGTTTAAGTAAATAACTAAGGCCTCAGTAGCACTTTGTTGAACAAGTTAAATAAATGTCTCCTCTATTTGTTAAGCATTAATACAAGCTGGGAATCATAGAGAGAAAAAAAAGAATTCCCTCTTCTGGGAACTTACATTCTACTGGAAGAGTCAAACATGTAAGTAGTGAACTATAGCATAGAGCAAAAGTATGTAGGTACCAATAGGAAAAATAGCAGCAAGCTCTAGGAGCAGCAGGTTAGTAACGTTACTGAGGCCTGGCCTGCACCGGGCTGGGTTGTTCTCTGATACCAAGCAATTCTCCAGTTTTCTGACATCCACTGGGTGTCCTGCAACTTAATTCACTTCTGATACCGGCAACTCAGACACAGTGCAGACACCGCAGGCTGAGGGCTCAGTCCCACAAGACTGCCTCTACTTCAGATGCCAGTTGCAAGTCCCAGGCCACCTGTCCGCCTGACTGGCTATAAGTCCTCAGAGATTTCTCCAACGCCCTCCTAAGTTTTTATTTATTTATTTATTCTTAGAACGGTTCGCAGAACACAGGCGGAAGCCTTAATTTGCTGATTTATTATGAAGGATATAACTCAGGAATAACCAACTAGAAAAGATGCGTAGGGCACGGGGTGGGGAGAGGGGGCGTGGAGCCTCCTTACCCATTCCAGGGGCTCCACCCTCCCAGCACCTTGATGTGGTCACCAACCCAGAGCTCTCTGAACCTCATTGTTCAAGAGGGTTTACCAAACTCAATCTCCAGCAGCCCCCTCCTTTTCCGGGAGGCCAGTGGGAGGGGCTGAAAGTGCCAGCCCTCTAATCACTTGTTCATTCTGGTGACTAGCCCCATCCTGAGGTTATCTAAAAGTACTACCCCGTCACTGGCTCAGCCTGACCCCGCCACCCCATCGAGGCACATATGAGAAGAAATCAATGAACAACTAAAAAGGGACACAACTTCGAGTTGATCCTTCTCATCTCTCTTTCTTCTTACCTGTATCTCTCTCTCTCTCTCACACACACACACACACACACACACACACACACAAAAATTAAAGAAACTAAAATAAAAGTACCACTCTAAATCACTTTCTTAGCCTAAATTCAGGTGTGCTCAAAGAGCATCCTTAGGGATAACAGAACACACCCCCATTACTTAGGAAACTCCAAGGGTTTTAAGAGCTCTGCATTGGGAATCAGGGACAAGGCCAAATACATTTTTGTATCATATCACACAGGCTTCATCCACAGATGTTGACAAAAGAAATGTCCAAACCTGTACAGAATTTTTATGAGTTTATTTAAGTCAAACTGACAACAATTGCCAGGAAGCAAAATCTCCATGGATTGAGAAAATGTTCCAAAGAATGGCAGTTTAGCAGTGTATTTTATCCACTAGAATAAAAGGAGACATAAGAAGATTACATTAAATCCACTGGTGGTCAATGGGGAGGGGAGCCAAGCAGAGAAATCTCCGAGACTGGATAAAAAACAAAATGGAGAGACACGTACTTCCTTTACATTGATGGGTACAGGATAGTTAATACTTAACGTTTACAGCACAGAGATGGTATTCAGGAACAAGATAACGAGGGATTCTGTGGTCTTGTGCTCTATTGCACAAGATTACAGGGGGTCCTCGGGTTACAACACAGTTCCGTTCCTACGACAGAGACATAACCCGAATTTTGGTGTAAGTCAAAACACACCCTAGACTAAGTCACTTAGCTATCCTAACACAGTGGTAAAATCATAATCTAGAACATAAACATACAACTAAGCCACAGAAAAAGGAAAAGGACATGAATATACTGTACTGTCCACTGCACTGTGTATTCTTCCACCCTGTGCAGTCAAACTAGTTCACCCACGTAGTCCGTAAGTATGACACTAACAGCGTAAGCTGAAACACTCATGTCTCAATTGTTTAAAGTTTTTATGGGCATGAGCATCGTGAACTCGAAACGCATATATCGAGACTGTCATAACCTGAGGAGCCCCTGTACTTTGACATTTCAAAGTAATCTTAGGTGCAAAAAGACAGCCTGACCTGTGGTGGCGCAGTGGATAAAGCGTTGGCCTGGAACGCTGAGGTCGCCGGTTCGAAACCCTGGGCTTGCCCAGTCAAGGCACATATGGGAGTTGATGCTTCCTGTTCCTCCCCCCTTCTCTCCTCCTTCTCTCTCTCTCTCTCTCTCTCTCTCTCCCCCCTTCTCTAAAATGAATAAATAAAATCTTAAAAAAAAAAAAAAGACAATAGACAGGCTTGCTTAAGGTAAAGGTTGACCTTAGTCAAGGAAGCCACAGGCCTAGGAGCAGACTACCTGCCAGGGTTTACTTTTAGGAGTTTTTATGTTTAGACCATCCTATACGGTTACTTACAGTCTCTGAGTTTGGAAGGCCCTTCTTGCAAGCCTCCTCTGAGCTTGTCAGGTTTGGTGGGTGGCCCCTTTTTCATTCACACGTATAATTAACATCATCATCACAATTCTCTGAAGTAATTTTTATCCCCCATTCTGCAGATGAGAAAATTGAGGCCTAGGTAAATTAAGTGACTTGCCCAAAGTCACACGATCAATAACATGGAGAGACAGGATTTGAATTCCACTTCAGAGTTCGTGCTCTTAGCCACTGTGCTCTTAGTGAGGAGATATTCCATCATCTGGGGGAATGTGAGTAGATTTCACTTGCAGAATGAGTCAGATTTTAATAGAGTCAGGGATTATAACCCTGGGAATGTCTAAATTATACACAGGTACCTGGGATGTGGTGAAATCTGAGCACCAAGGGGAAGCCCTTGCAGCCCCAAATATTCAACTGGACAGGAATGAATTCTTATTCATTCCTTCTGGTTGAGGCACAGACAACTGTCATGAACACGCAGTGTAAATGTTCCAACAGGACAGGCTGCTCAGCACAGTCCCCACAGGGAGGTACAGGCAGAGTGGGGGGGGACAGAGTACTCAAAGTGTCTAGTAGAGCCATCCCGGGAGGGAGGTGGGAGAATGCAGTTGAGGGGTGTCACAGGCTCTGTGCCTCCGCTGTCTTTGTAAGCTGATGGAGCCCTTGAGAAATGTCACATCTGCATTATCAATTCCATTATGGGCTATGATCTTAACCACTGTTTGTCCTAGGTCTGTGTCAGTACCTTGCCTCTGAAAACTGACAAGGCACAGAGGGAGCTAGAAACCTTAATAACTAAAAGATGAACATCCAGGGCAGGGCCTCAGACAGCTGGGAGAGGAGAGCAGGGCCTGGAAGTGGGATGTCTTCTGATTCCATAGATGTTTATAGCCTCCCAACAGTCTCTAAACTCTCACTTTCCTCTGAGTAGTGAAACTTCTTTAGAAGTCCCTGTCACCTGACCTGTGGTGGTGCAGTGGATAAGGTGTCGACCAGGAATGCCGAGGTCGCTGGTTTAAAGCCCTAGGCTTGCCCAGTCAAGGCACATGCGAGAAGCAACTCGCTTCCCTCCCTTTCTTTCTCTCCTCTCTCTAAAAGCAAGAGAAAATTTTCTGTCCTCCTTGACTCCACTGGAAGACTAGGGGAGAGGACCCTGGTTCTACTGCCCGTTGTGCTTTGGGAGTGGACATCTTTAAAGGTCCAGCTCAGAGATCAAAAGGGGGACCAAAAGGAGGAAACCTCAAAGGGAGTGAAACTCTTGGGGGACTTGTTGAGAGCCCCGTCCTTCCCTAGAAAGTATAGAGCAGGGTAGTCAACCTTTTTATACCTACCGCCCACTTTTGTATCTCTGTTAGTAGTAAAATTCTCTAACCGCCCACCGGTTCCACAGTAATGGTGATTTATAAAGTAGGGAGGTAACTTTACTTTATAAAACTTATAAAGCAGAGTTACAGCAAGTTAAAGCATATAATAATAATTACTTACCAAGTACTTTATGTTGGATTTTCGCTAAGTTTGGCAGAATAAATCTTTATAAAACAACTTACTATAGTTAAATCTATCTTTTTATTTATTCTTTGGTTGCTCCGCTACCACCCACCATGAAAGCTGGAACACCCACTAGTGGGCGGTAGGGACCAGGTTGACTACCACTAGTATAGAGCATAGCAGTTAACAAATTGGAGTCCAGAGTACCTGATTCAGATCCTGGTTCTATTACTTATTCACTGTACAACCTTAAGCTAGTTATTTTTAAGGTATCTCTTCACGTCTCAGTTCCGTTTGTTAAAACAGTCATCACCACCCTATTGTGAGGACTAAGACTAACTAAGCTAATTATTACAAAATGCAGTCGACAAGTGTCTGGCACACTGGGAGTACTCAGTGGCATTGCCTTCCTTAGGTGCAGGTCCTGCGGTAGCTCTGGTCTGCTCCAGTCTCAGAGAGAAGGGACAGTGGTTGTTCTCCATCTCCGCTCTCAGCTGCTCCTAATGGAGGCCCTGGCTGATTGTGGGCTAGAAGGTCTCAGCCACTCCTTGACAAGAGGGAATGGATCAGCATGACACTGGGGACAGCAGAGAGGTTGGCAGCTAGCACCTGGCAAAGGCAAGCTGATTTTTGAGAGGAGCATGACAGATGTGAGCCACAGACCCTTAAGGGAATAATTATGGTCTACAAGGGTCATGTGGGTTACACATCTGCCCTAGATTGGACTAAAACGTGTGACCAGCTCTGCTCCCTTACTTCAACCTTGTCCCTATATCATGATGCCCTCCCTACTCCATTCAAGGGCTTATCACACACTAGGGACTTTGGGCAAACTCCCTAGCTAGGTCTCCTGAGGTTGGGAACTACTGGTATGTTTGAGTCATCCTTCTAATCTCACACAAACCTCAAGACAAAAAGCTTTTCATGCAGGCCACTCACTCACTCCACCCTGCACCTCTGAGGACAAATAACCAGGAGCTCCCTGTCAGAAAAAGTTTTGAGGGGAAGAAAAGAGCAATTGAAAAGGAGTCAGAGGGTAAGCTCATGCCCCTGGCTCTTTATCGCTCAGGGAGTGATTCGGTTTCCTCATCCACAGGTAAAATGGGAAAGGAACCCCAGCCCCACTCACCTCCTTGGGTGGGTAATAGAAGCCTAAAGTGATGACTAACAGACAAGACAGCATTTTGTAAATATCTTCACCAGGCACCTCATTCCTGCTTGTGGGGAAGCATCACCTTATTCAATGTAATATGGCATCTAGTCAGCCTCCAAGAATGAGTGTTACAGTGGAATTCCTCTCCAGACTTTCAATTTCTTCATTTAGCAAAAAGCTGTGTGACCCAGGCAGAGACCTGCCTCCTCTCCTCCCCTCTCTGACAAGCTTTACTCTCCTGGGCGCGAGAGGGTTGGATGACAGACCCTGCCTCTGGGCTGTGGCTCTGTGACACACTCCACTCTTGACCCTTCCAGAGGAATGCAGCCCCAGCCCGCCTGTCCCCCGCATAGGGCTCCTGCTGAGGACTCCGCTGCCCTCCTCTTTTCCTCCATTTGCAATCACTATTTATTTATATTTGGAAGTTGAAGGAACCAGAGCCTGCAACTGGGAGAGACTTGTGGAGCCAGAGAGGGAAAGTGAAGAAGCCAGTGTCTGGGCCCATGTCTGCCACCAACGGTAAGGGAGAAAAGCTGCTTCCCTGCAAAGGGGGGTGGGAGACCCCTCAGAGACCACCATGCTGGAAATGGTGCCACACTCACCACCAGCAGGGCCAAGAACGCAGAGAGAGGGTGGTGGTCGCCGTAGAGACCACTTTGGTGGCACAGTGAAGGATGTACAGGAGTTCAGTCCAGGAATCATCCAACCCAAGCTGCCTGCCCGTCAACAGCAAGGCTCTGTTAAGTGGCAGAAAAGTCAGCCTTTGCGGGGAAACCAAGGAAGCAGACACACTGGGCCGCACCTCTCTCTTTCTGTTCCCAGCCCCGTTCCCAGCTTGCATTACAGTCCATCCAAGACTCACAGATAATTCTCATCCCCATCCCCAGTTGTCAAGATCAGACCTTGCTCAAAGCCACCAGCTCTCTGCCTCTGGCAACCCAGTGCCCGCTCTCGCTCACTCGCTCATTCTCATGCCACAACTTACATTCATAAACTGGGGGGGAGGGGGGAGCAGGCAGGGCCCCATTTTGACTCCAGAAATTAGATACCCCAGGATGTTAGGGGTTGTGTGCAAGTCACACAGAACTGTCTGGAATGGGTTCTTCTGACTCACAACACAGTACTCTTTCCATACCCCGCAGATTCCTGCTTTTCCTCTTCTTGGGTCCCCTCATTCCCACTGCACTACCCACCCACAAACACACGCTGAGACGTGGAAAAAGTAAAGATCTAGGCTGTCTGCCTTGGCCTTTGCCCCCTGCTTGACCAACTGACATGCACTCCCCGCTGGGCAAGGTCACACCAGCAGAGGAGGGTCTGGGCCTCCCTCGTCTCAGGCTGTGTCCTGTGGGGGCTGAACTAGGGGTATGAGAGTGACAGCCGGGTTCCAGACTGACCCTTCAGGTCAGAGGCCAAGGGAAGCCGAGTCTCAGCAACCCTAGAGCGGTGAACAACGTTCAATTCAAAACATGGAGCACCAGACATCTCCTGTCAATCCGGTACGTCAAGGAAAGCCCCACAAACACAATCGGGATACGAGCTGGATGCGCATAAGGGAAGGTTTTGAGGAAAGTGATGGCGGTGGGCTTGAAGGTCTGAGATGGGCTGCGGAAAGGGGCAGGAGAGAGAAGGAGTCTGGGTTCCCGGTGGGTGCAGAGGACACGCAGGGCCTCAGGTCGGCTTGCCGGCTCTGGCGCGGAGCAGGGCACCGGCCTGGCTGCGCATCAGCAGGCGCTAGGGCCTCGCGGACGAGCCGGCGAGGGGAGGGCGCCCCCTCGGGAAGGCGGGCGGGGTCTGGCGGCGGCGGGAGCTGCGCGGCGCGGAGTTGCCTCCATCCATGGCACGGGGCGGCGGCGGCGGCGGCGGCAGCAGGGGCCCGGCGCGATCCGTTAGGTCCCAGTCCAGCACTGAGGGGGCAGGAGCCGCCGAGGGGCCCGGCCTCCGCCAGCCCGGGAGCAGCGCGCAGAGACTCCGGCTGCGCTGCGGAGGGCCGCGAGCTCTCCGCTGACAGCCGCGCCGGCGTCCTCCCCGCCGGGGCGCTCGCCGGACATGCCCCCGGGGCGCGGCGGCGGGGACCCCGGGGCTCGCCTCCGCCCAGGGCCCCCCGCCCCGCCCTCGGGCGCCCCGGGCCCCTGCTGAGCACGCCTCCCGCACGCCGGGGGCCCTCCGGGCCGCGCGCAGACCGGCCCCAGCGCTGTCGTCCCCGCGGGGCTATGGGCTGATGGGCGCCGGGGGACGCAGGATGCGGGGGGCGCCCGCGCGCCTGCTGCTGCCGCTGCTGCCGTGGCTCCTGCTCCTGGCGCGCGAGACCCGGGGCGCGCCCGGCTGCCCCGTCCCCATCCGCAGCTGCAAGTGCTCGGGGGAGCGGCCCAAGGGGCTAGCCGGCGGCGCCCCCAACCCAGCGCGCAGGAGGGTGGTGTGCGGCGCCGGGGACCTCCCGGAGCCTCCCGAGCCCGGCCTCCTGCCTAACGGCACCGTTACCCTGTGAGTACCCTACTCGGCCGGCCGGGGAACCAATGGAGACAAGACGTTAGGAGCGGGAAGAGGGGGACTGGGACACGGGACACGGCCGCCACTCAGAGCCTCTGGGAGAGGCCTGAGTCCAGGCACCGAGAGGGAGACTTGGAGAACCAGGGGAGAGACTAGGGCTCCATGGGTGTGGAGGGAAGAAGGCGCTTCGGGGACGGGAGCGACCCAGGGGGAGGCACCGCGGCGCCCACTCACCTGCCCAGGTGAGGGGAACGCGCGCTGGCAGCACGCCCACGCCCCTTGAGTTTCCAGCCGGGTTGTGTTGCGAACTTCGGGACCTGAGGTTGGTCGATGGGGAAAAGTAGGAAAGATCAACGGCCGCCCGGCAGTGGTCGTTAGCACCGTCGGCGCGCCCCTGGCCGGACAGGAGTCTCCCCGGTTCGCCCCGCGGGCCCGGCTCCTCCAGTGGGGGGCGCTGCGTTCGCTCTCGGAGCCTGCCAGCCGGCTTCCAGCCAGTGGGTCTGCTTAGGGCAGGCGGGAGGGTGGGTTCAGGAATCTCTGTCCGGGGGACGCAGGCGCTTCTGGTCCGTATGGGACCCTGGCGTCTCTATTCACTCCTTGCGGACCCCTCTCCCGCCGCGCGCATCTAGGAAGTGAGCTCTCCGCTGAGTCCTGCATCCCGCCCGCCCGCTTCTTTCCTCCCCTGGATGTGACACCAGTTTTGGCTGTTTCTCGATTGACATTTTAGAGCAAAGATTGCTAAGAAAGAAACCTGGCCGAGAGGAAGGCGACTGCCTTCTGGCCTTCCGTCATCCCGTTTCCCCTTGCAGCCGGCGCTTTATTGAGTCCTCGCATTGCTGGCACCGGGCTCCAAGCCTCCTCATGGGGGTCTGAGATCCCCGCAACCTCTCTCCCCACGGCAGCGATTTCCTGCCCTGACCACGTGCTTGGGGCTCCACGCGCACTGTGGAGTGGAGGGTCAGGCAGTCCTGGCAGCCCTTTCCTGTCCTGGATCCAGCCTCCAAGCGGCTTCCCCTTCCCTGTCCTCCTGACCCCAGTGGCAACCGTTTCCCCAACGCCCCTTGCCCGAGTTGGGGCTGGCGCACAGTCTCTCTGATTGTGTCCAGAACAATACAGTAACGCCTCTGGTTGGGCGAGTTCAGCGGCTGCCCACTTCCTGACAGGACAACGCTGGTCAGCCTCTGACGCTGGCCCCTGGCCTGCGCTTTCCCTGACCGGGGTGTGTGTATGTGCAGGGGTGGAGGCAGTATGTGCTCTATCCCGCCGCCCAGCAGCTCAGGGCTATGGCTGTGGCCTGGGAAGGCAGCTGTGGATGCTCATTACAGGTCCTGCTGAGTGTCCACTAGTGTCCAGACAGGCCCAGCATTTCCCAGCCCACTCACTTCTAAAGGAGAAAACTGCTTGCTGTGTGGAGTCGCTGGGCCCGTGACTGTGCCGAGTCCACACTGGGCCGTGACGATTCAGTTCTAAGGGGTGTGTGTGTGTGTGTGTGTACTGGATCTTGTGCCTGTGCTCACACACCTGGGAAGAACGCTGTCTCTCTCTCTGTCTGTTTGTTGGGATTAGGGAATCCCAGCACATTCAAGGCAGAAGGAAGGGGGGAAACACTAAAAGGGGGACTAGCAATACATCTTAGAATGACTTGACAGCTAACCCTTTCCAGCCATGGCTAATTCCCATGGACGCCACTCCAAGGAGAGAGCTGGGCCATCTGGGTGAGACTGTATCATGACAGGGTGGCAGCAGACAGGACTGCTAGATCACCTTCCCACCCCAAACCATCCCTAGAGGAATGACCCCCTTTGTCTCAGGTCACTGGCCTAGCTGCCTTTAGGGTACCTTCCAAAGGAGCAGCCCGTGGAGCCTGGCTGGACGTTCTCCCAGGGACAACAGAAAGGGCAGGCCAGAGAAGACCCGGAGAGCCTCCAGCCCCTCAGACGACAGTGTGACTGAACCTCAGCCGCAGGCATATTTCTTAAACTCTCTCTCTCTCTCTCTCTCTCTCTCTCCTCCCCCCCCCCTCTCTCTCTCTCTCTCTCACACACACACACACACACACACACACACACACACACACACACACGATCCTGATCCTGATTACTGCCCCCCCCCACCCCACTATGCTGGCTCCTGAAGGAAAAAGCAGCCCAGTTGGTCTTCAGCAGAAGCCAGGCCGGGATTCTCCTCCGGGCTCAGTCTGGCCAGCACACCATCCCCACCCCAGTGTGCATCTTGAGGGAAGGAGGACGAGAGGCCTGGAAAGGGGCTGCCGCCTCAGCCTGGCAGAGAGTGGGAGGCCGGAGCACGAACGCCTCCTCCACACCCTCCCACACTCCTGCTTACTCTTCTCGTTCTTCCACACACATTTCCCCCCTCACCTTTCTACCTGTCACCTGGTGCAGACAACAGGACTTGAGCCCACAGCGTTGACAGTGGCTTTGTCTTCCCTCCTCCCCTGCTTTCTTCCAGAATGAGCCCCCAGATCCCAGCCCCTCCACACACCACCCCGCTGAAAGGTCCTCGGGAAGTGGGACTCCACCTTGGGAAGCCTGGCCGGCACTGGGTGCAGGCACTGGTGCTGGGACTGTTTAGGCAGAGAAAGTGCTAGATAGGGGGCCTGTCTGCAAAGAGCCTCTGCTCAGAGAGGCCTCCAAGCGGAACAAAGGCATTTCTGTGAACAACCCTCCTTACCTCACGGAAAACCCTCCCACCTCCACCCCATTACCTCAACTTCTGCCTTCTGTTCTTGTAGACTACGTGCCCCCTCCCACCCTTTGCTCCCCCCACCCAGTGGATTTTCATTTGCAGTTTTCCAGGAGAGTAGACCTCTTGGCTTCCTTCCCGACCCATCTGTCCCCCCCACCCACCACCCACCCCCATCCCGAGGCCCAGTCCCCCAGTCCGCAGGACAGCTGGGGCACTTATGCTCCTGTCCTTTATGGGGGAAAGTTTCCTGGGCTAGGGGGTGGCTTATTACA
The DNA here is from genome assembly GCF_036850765.1 of Saccopteryx bilineata. Lineage (NCBI taxonomy): Eukaryota > Metazoa > Chordata > Mammalia > Chiroptera > Emballonuridae > Saccopteryx > Saccopteryx bilineata. Next base: position 29,443,355 of record NC_089495.1, read on the forward strand.
GGGAGGACCTGGATGTGGGACGGAGGTGCAGACCACTGTCAGCTGTGGACCCACTCCTGGGCAGCAGCTGATGGGCCTGCCCTCTGGTTTGCCCCGACAGAGTACTGGGGAGGAGGCATTATAAGGAACTCCAGAGAAGGACTGATGATAGATAACTCCAGAAGGAAATCTCCTAAGAGGACCTCCCAGGACCTCTGATCAGCCCCTCAGAGGATACCAGCTAGTGTCATAAATTTCTAGACCTGTTTGCACTGCAAAGGGCCTCAGAGGTCCCCATGTCCAGCCCCCACGTCTACGCTTCACAGCCGGGCAAGGGAGGTCTGGGCTCTGGCTAATAGTCCTCATGCTAGCTGACACCACCTCGGGGCCAGCTGGGCAGGTTCTCTTAGCGGTCCTCTCAGGTCAGGGACGCGCTGTTCACCTGGCTGGACTTGGGACCCCATGGATACAAAAGCTGCTTTTAAAAACCTTGTTCCTTCCCAGCAGGACCCAGGCCCTTTTGACCTGGGAACATTCCAAGTCTGGGTGGGGAGGGAGCCAGACACGGGACGGACAGGTCACTACAGATTCTCCCAGAGCCAACAAACCCTCATCCATTCCGCCTACCTGGTGAGGGGGGTCGCCCACCACACAGACTGCCCACATAGGGGAGAGGGGCGTCGCCACGCAGATGTGCCTAGTCATGGCTGAGTCCCTTTGCTGTGAGTTTGGTGATCAGAAGCACTGTGGGGTGCAGGCAGCCACTTCACAGCAACTTGCTCCAGCCTCAGGGAAGTGGTTCTGGGGCACAAATCTCCCTCTGGACCTCCAGCTCTGGACTGAGGCCTCCCCGCAGTGCCCCTCACCCCAGCTACCAGGATCCAGTTAGGGGAGTGTGGGGCAGAGTGTACCCACTGCTATGCACGTCGCCCGAGGGGAGTGGAGCGATGCCGGCTGGAGGGGCGGTTCCACGCTGGCTCCCCCACCCCCTTCGCTCCCAGCCTCTTTCTCCCATATGGTTCTCATAAGGTCTGGGCTCAGAGACAGCAGCCAGAGGAAGTGGCTGTGTACAGAGAGCTTTTGTGAGGGGAGGAGGGGGGCGGGGGGAGGGGGAGAGAGTGAAGAGAAAGAAAAGGGAAGAAAAGAAGGAAGAAGCAGAGGTAGGAGGAGGCCAAGACACTCCAACACAACTTCTTTACCCTGCAATGGTGCGAGGTCTGAGCAGCAACACCCCGCGTGGGGTCCAGGACCCCGCTTTTCTGAAAGGAGAAACCCAGAAGAAGTTTAAGTCCCTCACTGACTCTTGCCACCTGCCTGCTAGAGGGGCAGGAGGCAGCCAGACGCTTCCTGGAGGTCCTGGTATCCCTTGCCCTTCAGGCTCCTCCCCTGGTGCAAGACAGCTCGGTGGGTCGGGGGTCAGGGGGGGGGGGTCCCTGGTCCCTGGTGATCACGGGGCAGAGAACAGAGCACTCTGGGGTTCGCTGATTGAGTCTTGATCACACCCAAGAGACTGGAGAGGCCATAGCACCAAGCTCCAAAGACAACACCTAGAACTGATTCTCCAGTGGGCCCAGGACCAGAATGGGTTATTTGGCCTGCCCTATTCAGAACCCGCGAATGAACCCAGGCATTCCTGATGCCCAAGGAAGCTCCTTGCTGCTGGCTGCCATGGATCACCCCTTTGTGTTGGGGAGGGGGGGGCAACCCCTAGTCCTGGGGGCAAGTCTGAGAATTTCCCCTCAAGTCATAGGCAAGCCAGTGTAATTTGAACCTAACCAGAAATTGACCCTTCAATTTGGGGTCATGTTTTTAAAAGGAGAGAGTGTTTCTAAGTTTATGCCACATGGGAGTCATTGGGATAAGAACCTTTTCCTGAGGGAGAACACGTTCCAGCCACCTCTGAGTTGATCCCTGGCCCCACTCAGGAGGCTTTCCTCACCAAAGCCTAGAGAGCGGGGACGAGCTCCCCCGTGCTGCACAGCCTGGCCAGGACCCCCAGTGCCGCCATCACCCTGAGACAGAGTGCCCTGTGTCTCTGGGATCAGCCCGGGAGCAGGGGAGGAGAGAGCAGGGAAGTGGCCCTGGGCTGAGGAACCAGAAGGAAAATCCGGTATCTGCTAGGAAGGGGCTGTTCAGAGGGGCTGTTTATTTTCATTACCCCAGCCCAGCCGCTCTGTTCTATTTAGGGCCCAGACACTGACAGGACAAGGCTCCCTCCTCCCCTTCCTCCCTCCTCGGGGAGGGGGCATCCTTCCCCAACTCCAGAACATTCCTTTGTTTTTCGGTCTGGGTGATGTGGGTGGGGGAGCAGAGAAATTGGAGTTAGCTGCCCAGGCAGCCTCCCAGGACCCATCTTTTCCGGCCCTGGAAGCGGGGAGAGGCCGATGGGGGAGCAAAGGGTGTGCAAGATGGATGGGGCCAGGTGAGGGGCAGGGGAACCGATCTGTCACAGAGAAGCCGGCGATGGGGCCGAAGGAGGGGCCTGAGAGGGAGTTCCAGCCTGAACTTGAGGGGCCAGACGTCTCCCAGCTGGGAAGGGAAGGTCTGAGCCCCCTCCCCCTCGGGCCTTGTGCCTGCTGGGAACTGTGTAGTGAGGCAGAAACCCTAGACCTCGGGCTCCCAGAGTCTCCATATCCAGGATGGGAAAAGCCATCAAGTATGAGGAGTGAGTCTTCAGGACAGACCCTCCTTCTATAGAGAAGAAAACCCCAAGAGAGGGGCAGACCTGCCCAAGGTCACACAGCTCCTAGCCAGACCCCAGGGCTCCTGCTCTCCCCCGGGCAGCTCTTCCCACGCTGACCAATCAGAGATGTCATCCCTGGGGACAGGGCAGGGGAGATCTGTGAATCCACATCCTCCTCATGGATTTGGGAGCCAGGAAAAAGGGGCATCCACCCCAATCATAGCCGAACAAATTTAAGTGTTTAGGGGGCTGCTGTCATCACACAGAGCATTTGAAACAGACTCACCCAGGAAAAGTGCGGCCATGGCCTCTAATAATGCATTGGTCCTGGTGTTTCCTCTCCCTCTCCCGTCAGCTTCTGGGCTGTATGACCCCTATGGTGTCCCGGAAGAGCTGTTCCGAGAGCAGAGTGAGCTCAGGAGTCAGCTCTGCCAAGTCGGCCTGAGCGGTGGGAGGGGGTGGATAATGAAGGTAAGAGGACGCTGCCCCTAACTCAGGAAAATCAGGGTTCAGCATGAACTCTCTAGTGAGGACCCCACCTTCCCTGGAGCTCTGTCCTTCCAGACACCCACCCACTTATTCATCCAATGTGCTATGTGCCCAGCCCCAGGCCAGGAGCTGAGAGACCTGGCCTCTGCCCTCAGGGTGGCAGAGCCCTGTCATAGAAACTGAATACAGACCCACAACGCAGGACAGGCTCGGACTCCTGCAGAAAACTGGTGGAAGGAGTAGAGCAGTGGTAGTCAACCTGGTCCCTACCACCCACTAGTGGGCGTTCCAGCTTTCATGGTGGGCAGTAGCAGAGCAACCAAAGTATAAATAAAAAGATAGATTTAACTATACTAAGTTGTTTTATAAAGATCTATTCTGCCAAACAGTGAAAATCCGACATAAAGTACTTGGTAAGTAATTATTATTATATGCTTTAACTTGCTGTAACTCTGCTTTATAAATTTTATAAAGTAAAATTACTTCCCTACTTTATAAATCACCATTACTGTGGAACTGGTGGGCGGTTAGAAAATTTTACTACTAACAGAGATACAAAAGTGGGCGGTAGGTATAAAAAGGTTGACTACCCCTGGAGTAGAGATAATTTATACTTGTGTAAAAAAGGCTGATAAGAGATTAGTCCTTTCAAGTTTACTTGTATTTAAAAAGAAACTCACTTTCCACTTTCTTCACCCAAAAGCTTGGCTTCCCAGTGCTAAGATTTTAGGCCATGTGTAGAGAAAGTGTTGATGTAACTTCCCAGCTTCCTTAAGTCAGGTGGACACACAAACATTCCATCCTGCCTGACACGTCTCCCTCCACCTTCCGTGCGTGCGTGGGAGACTGTAGGAACCCTGTCTCATTTGTATCTGAAGGACTACTGTGTTGCACAGAAATGAGCCCACATGGGTGTTCATGTAGGTTAGAAGAATGAATGAATGAATGAATGAATGCCCAGGTTTGAAAGATCACAGCAGACTCTATTCCATGTGCTCAAGCTAGGAAGCTGGGAACCCCCAAATCCCCATCAGAGCACACTGGTCACCTACCACAAACACCTGCTCCCCACCAAGATGGGGTGCCTTGTGGAGAGGGTAAATTAGAGAGAAGGAGACAAGGAAGCCCCATTCATAGGAGCCATCGTGAGACTTCTCTCTCTTGCCCTTGACCTAAGGCCCCGTCTGGACAGCCCAGCTGCGAGGCAGAGGTCAGAGGCTGTCTCAGGACATGATGACCCTGTGCAGCCTGAAAGGAGGGCCTTACCTGAGTCTCCTGCTGACCAGTAGGAGGCCAGGGCTGACGGAACAGGCTTCCAGCCGAGGGACAGGACCATGGAAAGTACAGGAGTGTTGAATGTCCTCTCCAACTTTTATGTCCCCTGCAATGGGGCTAAGTGGACATGAAGACAGCCAGGGAGCGAAAGCCACAGGAAGGCGGCCTTTAGCCTGAGGGTGTGCGCCAGAGGGGAGCCTGGGGACTGGAAGCAGTCTCCCTTTGGGGGGCCCTACTGCATATCACCCACACTAAGATGCACCCCATCCTTGAGGAAAAGTAAGTTATTGCTAATTGACATAGTATGATATATTTGGTGGTTATTTAGGCATTTATTTCAATTTTGTAGCATTTATAATTAAGAGGCGATGATTTATTTAGGTTTTAGACATCTTTGTGGTCCCTGGAATTGCTCAGAGGTCCCAGGCATTGTACCGGCAGGGGAAGCTGGCAGTCCAGTGTCACCTTGATGATCAGGGTGGATTATGGGCCTGAAGTTTTTTTGGTATCAGCCAGCAGAGCACCTTCCTCCCCTAAGACACTGCCAAGGTGCCAGCAGCAGTTATTAGAGACGGGGCCTTCCCAACCTAGAAGACCTCAGGGGTGCCCTGAATTCCAGGCTCAGACTCTCTAAGAGATAGCTCCCCGCCATCCAGACCTGTGGCCCTTGCCTCTCTGGGGCGGGCTGGGCTGTCTTACATGTATGACTGCCTGCACGTGGGAGACCGTTTGGTTCAGGCATGTGCTGGCCCCACGCCCACAGAGTCCTGCCCTGATGACCCCTACAGGGTCATCTTTGATGTCGGGCTGGGATCTGGTGAGTTCCTGTGGCTTCCCAGAGGCCACAGGGCCTCTCTGTAGACGCCAGCCACTCGCTCCCTTGGCCTCTAGCCTCATTAGTGGTAGCTCCGCTGGCTTCTGTTCCCTAAAATAGGACCCTAGCTGGGAGAGCGTTCTGAAACGGACTCGCTGTGCCCCTCTCCTTGGCCAGGTTTCAGACTCTGGGTAGGGAAGAGGGGGCTCCAGGCACTGGCTGCTCTCCTATGAAAATTCGATGTTGGAGTGACAGATGGTGGTGGGAGCTGGGTGGGGGGCTGCAGATGCTGGGCTGGGCCGGCCAGGGGCCTGCACAGCGGAGCCAGCGTGGTTGGGAGGGAAGTCCCCGTGGCTGGCTCCCCGTGGCTGGCTCCCCGGGCTGGTGCAGGGCCAGAGGCTGGTGCAGGCCCAGGAAGTGTCTGCGTGGTAGTTGAGGGGAGAGGGGTTGTTAAGATGGGGCATACTGGCCCCGTGTCTGCAAATGCTGGAAAGAACTGTGGGGCTGAGGCTCCCTCCTCTGCTTGACCAGTGGGGTTGCCCTGCCTGTCGTCCTCCCGTGAGACAGCCTAGCATGGTGGGAGCGTTTTTCTCCCCATTGGGCGAGGCTGTGTGTGTGTTTTCATCGGCCCTAAGCAGCCCTGAAACCGCCAGCTTACTACCTGCCTGTAACAACTCCAGACCCAACCACTGCCCTCACCTCCCTCACCAGACCCACAAGGGCACCTCCAGAGAAATAACCCGACAAGCACAACTGAGGCCATTCTCTGGATAATCTGGGTCTAAAATAAAATTTTCTTAACTCTGTCTGGGTTACTAAGGCCAGAAGACCCAATTCTGGGTAGTGGGGCACTTGAATCATACAAATGTCTGCCTAAAATCTGTCCAAGAACTGGAAATATGGCAAGAAGGGGGCCCAGTGGAGAAGGATGTGATGCTGTTTTCCTGGTGTCCCTGCTTTTGTGAGTGGCTTAGAGGGTGGGGCACCAAGGACATGTTCTCTACAACAAAGGGAAGATTCTCATTTTAAGACTTTCAGGGCTTGCCTGACCAGGCGATGGCGCAGTGGATAGAGCGTCGGACTGGGATGCCGAGGACCCAGGTTCAAGACCCCAAGGTCGCCAGCTTGAGCGTGGGCTCATCTGGTTTGAGCCAAGTTCACCAGCTTGGACCCAAGGTCACTGGCTCGAGCAAGGGGTTACTCGGTCTGCTGAAGGCCCGCGGTCAAGGCACATATGAGAAAGCAATCAATGAACAACTAAGGTGTCGCAATGAAAAACTGATGATTGATGCTTCTCATCTCTCTCCGTTCCTGTCTGTCTGTCCCTATCTATCCCTCTCTCTGACTCTCTCTCTGTCTCTGTAAAAAAAAATTAAATTAAATTAAATTTAAAAAAAAAAAAAGACTTTCAGGGCTGGACTTTGCACCCAGTTAGCCAAGCTGGAAGCTGAGCTACAGCTGACCCCCCCCCCATCCTGCTCCCTCCCCCCCAGCACAACAGAGGCTGCCTCTGGCTGGCAGGCCATGTGGGGTCAGGACGGAGAGGGGTGGAACGCTAGGGACGAGCTGTTCTGGGCCCGAGGCTGGTCCTCACCTGCCTCAGGGGCTGGTCTATGATCTTTGGCTCTGCTACCACGCCACACACATGCAGACACATGACCACCGGCCCGGCCGCCTCAGGATCTCATGCAATCTAGACTTCCTCTCGGGAGGAGCTGGCCCCAGGAGGCTGGAGAAGGGGTGAGGCCAAGAGCCCCACGTGGCTCCTGAGCACCTGCAGTGTCAGGTCCTGACTGAGACGTGCTGGGGAGGGGCATGTACCGGATTCTGAAGACTTAGCCCAAAATAAAATAAAAGAAAGAAGCCTGACCAGGTGGTGGCGCAGTGGATGGAGCGTCGAACTGGGATGCGGAAGGACCCAGGTTCGAGACCCCGAGGTCGCCAGCTTGAGCACAGGCTCATCTGGCTTGAGCAAAGAGCTCACCAGCTTGGACCCAAGGTCGCTGGCTCCAGCAGGGGGTTACTCGGTGGGCCAAGGCGCATGTGAGAAAGCAATCAATGAACAACTAAGAAGTCGCAACGCGCAGCGAGAAACTGATGATTGATGCTTCTCATCTCTCTCCATTCCTGTCTGTCTGTCCCTGTCTATCTCTGCCTCTGTAAAAAAAAAAATAAAAAATAAAAAAATAAAAGAAAGAAAAAGAAAATAAATATCTCAATAACTTTGAATATTAATTACATGGTGAAATAATAACATTTTGGATATATGGGTTAAGTTAAATATTAAAGTTAATTTAAAGCTTTTAAAACTCTTGGCTACTTAAACATTTTAAATTCCATATGCGGCTCGTTTCGTACTTCTGTTGGTGAGCTCTCGGTTAAAAAATTTGGAGTCCACTGACCTGTGGTGGTGCAGTGGATAAAGCATCGACCTGGGAATGCTGAGGTCGCTGGTTCAAAACGCTGGGCTTGCCTGGTCAAGGCACATATGGGAGTTGATGCTTCCAGCTCCTCCCCCCTTCTCTCTGTCTCTCTCTCTCCTCTCTAAAAATGAATAAATAAAATTAAAAAAAAAAATTTGGAGTCCAGGGAATAAAGGCCAAAAATGTCTGGAGAATGTGGGTACTTTCACCCCAACACTAGAGACCTCTCTGGACAGGGTTCTCAAATTAGGATCCCAGGTTTTAATCTCAGAGATTTGGGAGTTGGAGGATTTTTAAATATTATGTTTTCAATTCAATGATCTTTTAAAAATCTTTTCCAGATAACTTTTGATTAAGAGATATTTTCATAGTATAAGATTTTAATTTCTTTCTTGTTTTTTTGATTGTTGTTGTTGTTTTTAGAGAAGCCGGGTTGGGGGAAGCATCAACTCATAGTAGTTGCTTCTCATATGTGCCTTGACCAGGCAAGCCCGGGGTTTCAAATGTGTGACCTCAGCATACCAGGTTGATGCTTTACCCGCTGTGCCACCACAGGTCAGGCAAGATTTTTATTTCTAAAGTCAATGTTTCTCAAACTGTAATCCTCAGACATCTTCACTGGAATTAAGATACTTTTTCCCTCCCCTTAACAGGTTTATACTCAGCCCAAGTTTAAGAAATAATGTTCTCAGGCCTCCCACTTCATAGATGGGGCTGTGGTAATCTGGCAGCCCTATTCCCCCCCCCCCTCTTCCTCTCTTTCTTTAGAGGGAGAAGGAGAGAGAGAGAGATGGAGGGACAGACAGACAGGAAGGGAGAGAGATGAGAAGCATCAGCTCGTAGTGGTGGCTCCCTAGTTGTTCATTGGTTGCTTTCTTATATGTGCCTTGACTGAGAGTGGGTGGTTGCAGCCGAACCAGTGACCCCTTGCTCAAGTCAGCTACCTTGGGCTTTAAGCCAGTGACCTCTGGGCTCAAGATAGTGACCTTGGACTTCAAGCCAGTGACCTCTGGGCTCAAGCTAGCAACCATGGGTTTATATCTATGATTCCCACACTCAATCCGGCAACCCCGCACTCAAACTTGTGAGCCCATGCGCAAGTGGGCGATCTTGGGGTTTTGAACCTGGGTCCTCAGCGTCCCAGGCCGATGCTCTATCCACTGCGCCACTGCCTGGTCAAGCTCCTCTATCTTTCCATACCCCTCCTTCCTCCCTTTGAACCTCCCCCCACGCCTATCAGCATCCTCGCCTCTTCCCTCCCCACAAACCCAGAGAGGAGGCAATCCTGGGAAAGACCCCTCTCCTCTTTGGGGAGATTGGAAGGGATGCCCTTTTCCCACATTCTTCCTGAAAGTTTAGGACTCTTCCCTGATATTCCTAAGGATACTAAGGGGTCTTCTTGCCTTCTCAAAGTTTTTTTTTTTTTTTTTGTAATTTATTGATTTTTAGAGAGAGAGAAAGGGAGACAGAGAAAGGGAGAAACATCAATTTGTCGTCCATCTATTTATGTATTCATTGGTTGATTCTTATATGTGCCTTGACTGGGGAATCAGGCAGGCAACCTTGGCGTATCAGGATGATGCTCTAACCAACTACACTACCTGGCGAGGGTCCTTCTCCAACTTTTAATGTAGCCTCTGAAGCTCATACTCCAGGGGAGAATGGAGGGAATGAACTGGAGATGAGGTGAGGCAGGCTTTGCTTTAAAAGTCACACCACAGAGAGCCGGTCACCACCAAGAGGGCCACGTCAGCCCCACCAGCGCCTGAATGAGACCATTAGAGGCACTAAGAACTAACAAGGCCCTGACCGGTTGGCTCAGTGGTAGAGTGTTGGCCCAGCGTGTTGTTATCCTGTGTTCGATTCCCAGTCAGTGCACACAGAAGTGTCCATCTGCTTTTCCACTCCTCTCCCTCTCGCTTTTCTCTCTCTCTCTCTCTCTCTCTTTCTCTGTCTCTTCCCTCCTGCAACCATGGCTCGATTGGAGTGAGTTGGCCCCAGGTGCTGAGGATGGCTCCATGGCTCCATCTCAGGCTCTAAGAAGACCTCGGTTGTTGAGCAATGGAGCAACACCCCAGATGGGCAGAGCATCACCCCCTAGTGAGCTTACCGGGTGGATCCTGGTTGGGGCACATGTGGGAGTCTGTCTCTGCCTCCACGCCTCTCACTGAATAAAAAAAGACAAAACAACAACAACAAAAAAAACTGACAAGACTATGATTTGCCACCACCATGTGTAATGTGATATAAAACTATCCTAATTCATAAAATAAGAATAGATGGACTCAAATTCTAATTGCTCATATAGTGACTCCTGTGATGTACTTCTGGAAACATCAAGATAATGTTGTGTGTGTGTGAAGCCCTCTGGAAACCCACCCGGAACTCCACACAGTCACACCTCAGGCCATGCAGGGAAATGCCGTCGTCGGAGGGACTGTTAGGTGGGGACTGGGAGGGTAGGAAGGGTCTATCTGCAGAGGGCTAGGAGGGAGGAAGAAGATGAGGTTTCCACCCTTCCCACTGACCAGAAAGCCCCTTCTGTTCTTGCTTCCATTCTGGCCATTGTCCTCCACAAACTTTTTTTTTTTTAATTGGCTTTTACAGAGAGAGAAATGGGGGTAGGGTCAGTAACATTGATGTGTTCCACCCATTCTGCATTCATTGGTTGATTCTTGTATGTGCCCTGACCAGGGATCAAAACCACCACCTTGATGTATCGGGCAGTGCTTTAACTAACTGAGCTACCTGGCCAGGGCTCCATGAGCCTCTGGAACATGGAGCGGCTGGAATGGCAGCTGGCTGGTCCTCTTGCTGCCTGTTGGTATATTCACCCACTCACTCCCAGTGAGCTCTGGGGCGGGACTCTGACAGCTCCTCTCAGCGCCTGCCCGCTCCCTTGCCGTCCAGCTCAGAGGCTGCCCACTCATAAGAAGCCCCAAGGCCTCCCCAAGTCCATCCATAGGAGAAAGAAGAGAAACCCTTCGCCTCAGCCCAGGGCAGGCAAGAGTTTGAGTGGAGAGGCTCATTAAAGCGTTTTAATAAGCAATTAACTCAAGAGCTGGGCCCTTTGGCTGGTCTGGAATGCCCTCCTCCCGGCAGGGAGCCTGGCAGAGAAAGGCTGAGTGGGTGGGCAGAGTGGGTCCAGGCAGTTGGCTTGAGGCCTCTTTCCTCCTCCCCTAAACACAAACGAATAAATAAACAGAACTCTGGATGGGCAGAAAGGCTGGGGGGGGGGGCAGTTTCCTGGTCGGGCTTCTGACAGGCTTAGGGAGGCTGGGGCACTCAGGCCCTCTGAGTTGGGGCCCTCTCTGGGCTGGGAGTGTCCCCTTCCAGTGAAGTCCTCAGCTCACAGAGAAAGTGTTGGAGACCCCAAAGAAGGGCAGCTCCTCCCATCTGCCCCCATACCTACTGGGCTTCCTGCTCTACCTGCCAGAGCCCTGACCCAATCCCGGCCATTCTCCGCACCACTGTCCTCACGACACTGGCTGATGGCGTGAGCTAGACAGAGCTGTGGCAGGCTGGAAGGGGGCATTATGGACTGGACCCTGTGGATCCGAGGTGTAAAGGATCATTGCAACTTTACTACCTACTCAGCCCACCTACCTACAGTGCCCTAAGTCAGACCCAGGCTGTTGAGGGACCCAGGGCAGGCGAAATGTCTGATCTGGGGCTCGGGGGGTTGACCAATCTGCCTGAACCATTTGCTGGCTCTTATAGTCTCCTGGAGTTGATGGTGGGTCTGCTGGTTTGCACAACTCGAGGCGGTGCCATTTATAGCAAATGCAACACGGCTGTGGTGGTGAAAGTAGCAGCCCACTCCGTCCACACTTTCCAGCTTGTACCGGCACATTCTCCTATCTGTTTTCTCCCTCTTCCTTCAGGCTCTTGAGCAACAACAAGATCACTGGGCTCCGGAATGGATCCTTCTTGGGACTGCCCCTGCTGGAGAAGTTGTAAGTGCTGGGGCGAGGTGGAGCCGACTTGCAGGATGCTGGTCATGAGCACTGGTTGCTGAGGGACCCCACAACCCAGAGCCTGCCGGCCAAGAGTCAGACCCACTGGGACCCAGCCCAGGATCTGACCACCAAGTAGAAGGCAAAGAGGGGTTGGTCTGCGAGAGAGACCAGCTTCTTCCCCAGTGACAGCAGAGAGGAGGAGAGAAACCTCGCTAGGCAGGGATGGGGCTAAGGGAAGCTCATTAATGCTTTTTAATGAGCAATTAGCTATGAGGACTGAGCCACATATTTGGCTCGAGGCCTCTGCCTCCTCCCAGCTGGGGGCCCAACATAAAGAAAGGGCTGAGAGAGGGTTTAGTGTGACTGAGACCTCTTTCCTCCTTCCCTAAAAACAAATCAACAAAGCCCCCAGGGGCCAGAGCCCTGGGCCGAGGATGGAGACAGTGATCATACCCTGACCTGCCTCCAACCCACACCCTCCGGCCTGGGTTAGAGCCGCGGCGGCGGCCGCTGTCAGCCTGCCCTGCAGACCCAGACCGGCTGGCCCTGGACTCTGGAGGGCCCTGCTGGCCCAAAAGAAACTTATGCTCAGAGCTGGGGACTTGATTCAGTCACGGGCAAGTCACTTAACCTGCCAAATGAGGGGGTGGATCAGCCCCTCTGTCAGTTCCCTGTTGAGCTGGCACGCTCCCGGACCCACAGGCTGTGCAAGAGTTTGGGGTCCTGTCTCCTCCACAGAAGACTGAGCCTCCTGTCCTTCCTGGAGACTGAATGCTTCCACCTCCCCTTCCTCCAAACCCCTTTCCCGTTTCTGCTCCCACCCTGCTGGGCATTCCCAGGTCCTCCCACAGGGCCCCTGCCCCCTCTAGTACCATTTTGCCTAAAAGGCTTGAATGGGTTCGATGGAGGATACAAAAGAATAAGGTCGAAGCTGCGCTGAAGGAGCCGGAGAGAGTACAGTGTAGTGGAGATCACAGCGGCATGTATATGAGAATGAAGTAGGATGGAGTTTACATCAAGTCCGGCATATATGTGAGAATGAAGTAGGATGGGGTTTACATCGAGTCCGGCATGTATATGAGAATGAAGTAGGATGGGGTTTACATCGAGTCCGGCATGTATATGAGAATGAAGTAGGATGGGGTTTACATCGAGTCCGGCATATATATGAGAATGAAGTAGGATGGGGTTTACATCGAGTCCGGCATGTATATGAGAATGAAGTAGGATGGGGTTTACATCGAGTCCGGCATGTATGTGAGAATGAAGTAGGATGGAGTTTACATCGAGTCCGGCATATATATGAGAATGAAGTAGGATGAGGTTTACATCGAGTCCGGCATATATGTGAGAATGAAGTAGGATGGGGTTTACATCGAGTCCGGCATGTATATGAGAATGAAGTAGGATGGGGTTTACATCGAGTCCGGCATGTATATGAGAATGAAGTAGGATGGGGTTTACATCGAGTCCGGCATGTATATGAGAATGAAGTAGGATGGGGTTTACATCGAGTCCGGCATGTATATGAGAATGAAGTAGGATGGAGTTTACATCGAGTCCGGCATGTATATGAGAATGAAGTAGGATGGGGTTTACATCGAGTCCGGCATATATGTGAGAATGAAGTAGGATGGGGTTTACATCGAGTCCGGCATATACGTGAGAATGAAGTAGGATGGGGTTTACATCGAGTCCGGCATATATATGAGAATGAAGTAGGATGGGGTTTACATCGAGTCCGGCATGTATGTGAGAATGAAGTAGGATGGGGTTTACATCGAGTCCGGCATGTATGTGAGAATGAAGTAGGATGGGGTTTACATCGAGTCCGGCATATATATGAGAATGAAGTAGGATGGGGTTTACATCGAGTCCGGCATATATATGAGAATGAAGTAGGATGGGGTTTACATCGAGTCCGGCATGTATATGAGAATGAAGTAGGATGGGGTTTACATCGAGTCCGGCATGTATATGAGAATGAAGTAGGATGGAGTTTACATCGAGTCCGGCATGTATATGAGAATGAAGTAGGATGGGGTTTACATCGAGTCCGGCATATATATGAGAATGAAGTAGGATGGGGTTTACATCGAGTCCGGCATGTATATGAGAATGAAGTAGGATGGGGTTTACATCGAGTCTGAAGGAAGGACAGTGAGGCTGGAAAGTGCAAGGGGAACAGAGATGCAGTATGTACGTGACGAGGAGTTTAGAGCTTTAACCGTGACAACAACCTTATGAGGTTGTCTCCTGTACACCCCCCTCACAGGGAAGGGAAAACCTCTCCTCCCACCCCCACCGCACCCACCCCACCCCACGGGGCACGGAAGGCGTGATGGCCTGGCTCGGTTAGTGTGGGTGGGCCTACTGGGGTCACGGGGTATGGGATGTTGGCCTTGGTGTATGCACACAGCTCTGTGGCCAGGTCCTTCTGCTCATGGGCTCTGCAGCTCACAGGGTGGTCCAGGCAAGGAGAAAGCACCGCCCCCAGGGTGCTGTTTAACACCTCCTTGCACACCGACAAACAGGGCTGGTTTCACCCTCCCGGACCCGGAGCCAGAGCCGCAGACGGGGCCGTTAGCATTCGGGAGCTCCGATTCCTATGCCCAGGCCAGGCTTCATTTTAGAGGGCTGAGTGGCAGGAAACCAGACTCCTTCCAGGATCTTTTGGAGGAAGACAAACCGCAGCTGCTTCCCCGGCCCTTTGCTTTACCCCACAAGAGCCAGTCACCACCCAGAAACGTTCTCTCTTCTCCTTGGCACAGAAAGCGCCGCTCTGAGCCTTCGTGGCCTCACTGGCTTCTCCCCCTCTTTGCCTCTCGCCTCCTCAGTCAGAGGCCCACTGGGGGTGCCACCTTCTCATCCTTCAGTCTCATGAGGGTAGATCTTCTGATGGAGGGGAAAAGGTGGCCTTTTTCTTCCCACCCATGCCGACATACTGAACTGGACGCCTCTCCCCAGGCTGTGACTCTGCTCACCACACCACAGGTGCATGCAGAGACACAGTCAGAGAACAGTGGGAGGACAACGTGAGAGAGCAAGGACTGCGTCCTGAGTCCTGGGAGGCGGAAGGGTGCTGAGCGTAGAAGGAGCACCTGAGTGAGAACTCAAGGCCCCGAGTCTCAGTTCACACTCTGTTAGGAAGCCTTCTAGTCATTCATTCTAGAGAAATAGATTGAGCCCCCTTTATTTATTATATTTTATTATTCGTTTATATATCACAAATCTTTATTTTTTTATTGATTGATTTTAATGAGAGACGAAGGGGGAAAGTCAGAGAGAGAAAGAAATATCGATTTGTTGTTCCACTGACTTATGCATTCATTTGCTGATTCTTGTGTGTGCCCTGATGGGATCGAACCTGCAACCTTGGTGGGTCAGGCTAACCGACTGAGCTACCCAGCCAGGGCCACAAATACCCTTCATTTATATGCCAAGCTCTGTAGGCCTTGGGAGTGAACACAATAGAAAAATGATGGGATCCAGAAAATAGCAAATAAATGTACAGTATGTCAGGAGACAACAAGTGCTACAAATAAAAACAAAGCAGGGTAAGGGGGTAGAAAGCAATGGGGGCAGGGCTGTTGTTTTATGTAGTGAGGTCAAGGAAGGCCTTGCTGACCAGATGACTAAGCTGAGACCTCAGGGGATGGAGAAGTTAGGAGGAATCTGGAAGGTGGAGAGAGCAGCAGCTGGCAAGGCCCCCCGCATCCAGAGTATGCCCGGTGGGTCTGAGGAATGGGAGGGCAATGTGACTGGGAAGTGGTCAGAGGTGAGGTCAGAGAGGTGCAGGGGTGGCTGTCAGCTTTGGAGCCTCAGTTTCCTCATCTGTAAAAAGGGGGGTGGGAACAGTGATTTGTGAGGTGCATTATAGATGTAAAATTCTGTGATCGTGTGTGTGTGTGTGTGTGTGTGTGAGATATCCACAAGTGCTGCACGTGAAGGAAAAGATCAAAGTGAATATGACCAGTCATTCCAAGGAGGTGACAAAGGGCAGAGGGAGGCACTGTGTTCAGCAGGTGCCCCTGCTTCCTAGGGACGGAAAGGCAGCACAAGGGCTGGAGAACCCAGGGTCTCCAGCCTGGTTTGTCATTACTGAACCAGTCAGGATTCTCCAGAGAAATAGAATCAATTGGAGGGGTGTGTGTGTGTGTGTGTGTGTGTGTGTGTCTTTATATAACATATAAAAATTATTTTACTTCTTTATAAAGAAATTTAAGAAAATGGCTCATGTGCTATGGGGGCTGGCAAATCCAAAATCTGTAGGCAGACCTGCAGACTGGACAGTCAGGCAGGGGTTGATGCTGCAGTCTTGAAACAGAGCTCCTTCTCCGGGAAACCTTAGCTCTTGTTAGTGAGGCCTTCAACTGATTGGATGAGGCCCTCCCATAATATCAAAGGTAATGTCCTTTATTTAAAGTCAACTGATTATAGATGTTAACCGCATCTACAAAATGACCACGCACCACCTAGATGAGTGTTTTATTGTTACTGGCACTATATATGGCATGGCCTAGGGGACACACAAAACGATTCTTGTGTGTGCCCTGATGGGATCGAACCTGCAACCTTCTCCCACAACTACTCTCCCACCATCCTGGAGGTGGGAGAGATCCTGGGCCCCTACTCCCTGGAGATGCTAATTCATCAGGTTGGAAGGGGCCTGAGAATTTTTTACAAGGTATGCAGGCAATTCTCATGCTCATCCGGGGTTGGGAACCAGTGGACCAGATGACCCCGAGACTGAGGGCCTATTCATCGCAAATGAGACGCCGTGGCCTGGCATGCAGTTGGTGCCAGGAAACACTGATCTCTCTGTCCTGTCTGGCTGAGGCGTCCAGGCTTGGGCAGCTGAGTTCATGGCAGCTTAACATCCCACAGTCCATAGCAGCAGGTCCCGTGGGAGGGTTGGAGCCTAGTCTGCTAACTGAAGTGGAGGTCTAGACTGCTCCAGAAAGTGCTGCCACTGCCGCCCTGTGCTGAGCGCCCCTCTTGCCTCTGAGAATGGGTCCAGTGTGAGCCTGCAGGGGGAAGAGCTCTGCATGGTCCCTGGTCAGAAAGCCGGATCCTGAGGCTGGGGAGGGGACAGAGGGCGGGAGGGGACAGAGGGCGAGGAGTGGGAATGAGTCTGAGCTGATCCCATGCTCCGGAGAGGCTAGGGGTGAGGGTGGGGATGTAGAGGACCCGCCCTTATCAGCCAGGCAGGATGGACAGGAAAACCTGAAACAGGGTCCAGCAGAGGCAGCTCATGGCCAGCCCCCAAAGTGTACAGAGGGCAAAGCCACGGTGAGGCCCCCCTCTCTGCACCCACCGCCCAGCAGCACGGACAGGCCTGTTCGTTGCCCAGTCTGCGGGCAGGCTGTGAAGGGCACAGTCCTTGACCCTGCATTAAAAGGGGGGGCCTGGGGCTGAACCCTACCGCTGCCATTTACCTTTTGGGTGCCTGGCCAAGCCTCGGGTTTCTCACCTGGAAAATGGGGCAATGGACGACCCCCTGACAGGTTGTCATGGGAATGGATGAGTCTCTAGGGAGAGAGGCCCGGACAGCGTGGGCTTGTGGTCAGTAAATGTCAGTTCCCTTCTCCTTGGAAGAGTTCCAAGTGGCAAGATGTTCTACGCCCCCTCACTGCGTAGGATGTGTCCGGAGTCCTCCAGCCTGGAGCAGGCAGTGCTGTAGCTGAAATGAAGGGGCTGAAGGTCCTGGAGGCTGGCCCATTCCTCTGGGGCCTCGAATCTCCGCCCGGATCCCCCACCACGCGCATTCCCAGAAGGCTTCCCAGGGCCCCGAGGGAGCCCCAGTGCCAGTGAGAAACCCCCACCCAGGACCAAGTGGGCCACAGGGCACACAGCCCCCCGCAGAGGCCACGGGAGCGAGCCCGGCCTGCGAGTGAGCGAGCGAGTGGATGCGTGTGGACCCCGCCCCCAGAGGCTGCGCGCCGGGAGGAAAGGGCCCGGGGCGGGGAGCGGCTCAGCCCCAGGATGATTTGTCATTGCCTAATGAGATTAATAAGCCCGGGGGGCTGGTATGCAGGGGGATGGGGCACTCATTAGAAGCAGATGGTCATGGGAATGGTGGCAAGTGGGGTCTGGGGGTGGAGTGCCGCTCCCCCGCCAGGTGGTTTCTATTAATCTGTAGGCGGGGCCAAGGGGGCTCGGTCCCTCCTCCCCTTCCCTTCCCCCCGACACTGGGGAGGAATGCGGCGGGGAGGCTGCCCTCGGCTCCGGCGCCGCAGAAGGCCGGGAGGGGAGGCTGATGGGTTTGGGGACAGCCGACTTGGCTTGCTGTTATAGCTCCAATGCCTGGCACAGGGTATGTGCTCAATAAATACCTGTAGAATGATATCAGAGATGAGAGGGGGCCCGGGCCTTGGGGGTGGGAGGGAAGTTAGGACCATCTTGGATTTCCTCTTGGCTACCAGAAGCTCGCCCTATCCACCCCCAGACAGCCTCTGTACCTGCAGGGGTGCTCTGGGCCCCTTCTCAGCCAGCCCCTGCTTTCTAATGAACCCTGGAAGTCCTGGAGGGCCCAGGGAACGCTGCTCTGCGGCTTTCAAACCAATCATTTGGTTTTCAAGCTCACAAGCAGGGAGGTCTGCAGGAGCTGGAGGGAGCCAACTTTGTGCTGCCCCACCCTGTCCAGACGTGGTACACACACAGAGACATACACATGCATACTCTTACACAGACTCACACTCATTTCTCTAACAGCTTTAGTCAGATATAATTTACATACCATAAAGACCTCCCACTTAAAGTGTACAATCCAATGGTTTCCAGTATAGTTACACAGTTGTGCAACCATCATCATAATCTAATTTTAGAACATTTTCATCATCCTCAAACCTTGAATCATTAGCAGTCATTCCCCAGTCCTCCACCCCCTACTTCCCAGCCCTAAGCAACCGCTTAATCTACTTTCTGTCTCTATAGATTTGCCTATTCTGGGGAGTTCATGTAAATGGGATTATGTGGCCTTTTGTAACTGGATTCTTTCACTTAGCATAATGTTTTCAAGGTTCATTCATATGATAGCATGTATCAGCACTTCATTTCTCTTTAGGGCCGAATAATATTGTTTGTATGACTATAGCACATTTTGTTTATTCATTTATCAGTTAATGGACATTTGGGGGTTTTCTGCTTTTTGGTTACTGTGAAAAATGCTACAAGAATATCCCTGTACAGCTTTTTGTGTAGATGTATGTTCGCCTCTCGGGGATATCTACCTGGGGGTGGAACTGCTGGGTCATGTGGTAACTCTGCCATACTGTTTTCCAAAGTGGCCGCACCATTTTACACTCCTATCACTAATGTACAAGGGCAGCCATGGCCAGGAACTCAGTTGGTTAGAACATCATCCCGATACACCAAGGTTGTGGGTTCAATTCCTGGTCAGGGCACATAAGGAGCAACCAATGAATGCATAGATGAGAGGAACAACAAGAAATCAATGTTTCTCTCTCTGTCTCTCCCTCTCTGTCCCCCTTCCTCTCTTTCTAAAAGAAGCAAAAATAATGTGCAAGGGCTTCAACCTCTCCACATCTTCATCACCACTTGCTATCGTCTGTCTTTTTTATTGGACAGGAAGTAGTATCATTGTGGTTTTTATTTGCATTTCCCTAATGACTAATGCTGTTGAGCATCTTTTCATATATTAATCAGTCATCTGTATATCCTCTTTGAAGAGATGTCTATTCAAATCCTTTGCCCCCTTTTCAGCTGGGTTGTCTCTTTATTACTGAGCTGTAAAAGTTCTTTATAAATTCTGAATAGAAGTCCCTTATCAGGCATATGATATATGGTAATAATCTCTCATCCTAAGGGTCATCCTTCACTTTCATAATGGTGTCCTATAAAGAACAAACGTTTTAATTTTTTATTAAGTCCCACTCATCATTCTGCTGTTCTGTTGCTCACACACACACTCTTCCTTACACAGCTTCCTGGGCTTCTCTTTGCCCATGAAAGGTAGAGGGATGATTTGCTCCCAGAAATCTCCACCCTACTCCTTTGACGGCTGACATGGTGTGGGGGGGCATCCTTCTCCATATTGACATACATACCGTGAGAGAGGGGGGTGTGCTGAGTCAAGGGAGCCTGGTCTGAGTCAGGCAAGGGCTATGGGGAAGGGGAGGCTCCATCCATAGGCTGCACCTTCTCCAGGTTCCAAGACCACAGCTCTGTGGAAGCAGAGAGGGGCGGAAGATCCCACATCACAGAAACATCTGTGCGTTCTAATGACCTCATCCAAGAAATGAAGAGATCAGATTAGACAGCCTAAAGTGTGTGTGTGATGGTGGTGGTGGTGGGGTCATAACTTGAGTCCCACCAGCCCGGGAAATCATGTGCCCAATGTTAGGTGTATGCATTTTTCTGGGGTGGGAGTCCATAGCCATCATCAGAGTTTCAAAAGGATGTGCTAAGCAAGAGGTCCGAAAAAAATAACCAAGTCATATCATATCATATCATATCATATCATATCATATCATACCATACCATATCATATCATATCATACCATACCGTATCGTATCATATCATATCGTATCGTATCGTATCGTATCGTATCATATCATATCATATCATACCCTACCCTCCTGCTGCCAAGGAGAGCACTCCAGAGCTGCTCAGGGACCAGGGACCTGGAATCAACGGCTGGGGGTGGGCCTAACCCCATGGGGCTGTCAGACCTCAGCCCAGTGAGCACCCTGGCCTGCGCCCTTCAGGAGGGGACCCAGGACCGGCTGGCCTAAATAAGCAGGCCAGCTCCCCAAATCACTTGAGGGGCTGCCTTGGTCCACCCAGTAAGCCCCTGGACCTCACCTCTGTGGGTGTGAGGCAAGGGGGAAGGAGCGCCCGCCCCTGGGGGCAGCTCCCCTGTCAGTAGGGCCTGGCACGGCAGGGCTGCAGGGAACCCGGGGCAGGCCCCAGCCTTGCTCCCATCTGCAGAGCATCAGTGGGGCAGGCGGGGTGGGGGCTCTCGAGGAGGGCCGGGAGGAAATGAGAATAAACACAAGTGAGCTACAGGGAAGGGGCGGGGGGCTGCAGCCTCGGCCCCTTGGCAGCCCATGAAGGGAAGTGACACAATGAGGAATGTGTTTCCCTCTGCCCCTCCCCCGCATAGGGGTGGGATACAGAGCCCTGAGAATGGCCAGACCCCAACAAGGGCCAGGGGCCACGTGCTGGAGCAGCAGCAGACCGGGGGCTGTGAGGTCGGGTGTCTGGGCAGCAGAAGGGGGGTGACAGGCAGGGAGGGCGCCCCTGGGAGGGCAGGGCGTTTATCCAGTCCTCCCCACTCTCCATTCTGCAGGAGTGCTCTAGGGGCTGCACAATCGCACGTTCCCTGTGTGTGCCCTGCGATGGGGCATCTCCCAGCGGGCCTGGGTGAGGAAGCCATCCCTCTAGGAAGCTGCTGGCTTTCCCTTTCTTCCCAAGGGGCTCAGGGTGGTGGAGGCCGGCCCATTCCTGGGGCTGAGGGAGCTGAGGTATGAGGACCCCTGGCAGTTGGCCGGGCTGAGCAGGGAGTTTCATTGCTGTCTCTCACTCGCTCTCTGTGTGTTTGTATGTTTGTGTCTGTCTGTCTGTCTGTCTGTCTTTCTCTCTCTCTCTCTCAGTATTTACGTTCCCAATTGGGAATGTCAGTGCGAAAACAGGCCCCCTGGTGGGACGGCACCTCCCCATCCTGGACACCCATTTCCTCTCCACCCTGCAGGGAGCTGGCTGAGTTAACCCCCTCCTGCCCGTAGTCCAGAGATGTCCTGAGGCTTTGGCTGGGAGAGTCAGAGCCCCTGCCTCAGTCAGGGCTGGAGCATGGCAGGGGCTCCACCGCCTTCCATCCTGTCTGTGACCTGCTGGAGCTCTGTCCTGAGTGATACTTCCCTTGCCACCTTCTCTCAGCACTGTGGGCTCCTAGGAGAGCCTCGGGAGAGGCAGGCGCAGGGCTGAGCCATTCTCCACTCTGCGGGTCAGGCCGGGTGGGCTCCTAGGAGAGCCTCGGGAGAGGCAGGCGCAGGGCTGAGCCATTCTCCACTCTGCGGGTCAGGCCGGGTGGGCTCCTAGGAGAGCCTCGGGAGAGGCAGGCGCGGGGCTGAGCCATTCTCTGCTCTGCGGGTCGGGCCGGGTGGGCTCCTAGGAGAGCCTCGGGAGAGGCAGGCGCTGGGCTGAGCCATTCTCCACTCTGCAGGTCGGGCCGGGTGATTTACAGCCCTACCCTGAGCCCGGGACTCTGATACTAGGTCAGCACCCATGAGGTCATCAACCCACTGCCTGACCTATTTCCTCACTTGTCAAATGGCAAGATTCACAGAATAGCCATAAAAATACCTCCCTACAGCCAGGCTGAAGATTTTATCTTTGTGAAGCAATTTTCAAAAGACTGTAACACCCATTTTAAAATGATTCTCACAACCACCCCGGGAGGTACTCAGGGCAGCTCAGAGGAGGAACCAAGGCCTCCTGACTCCCCGCCCAGGGCTTGTACCACTTCTTGTTCCCATGTCGCTTCCCGCTTCCTCACCTGAGGCCCTTTCACCGCCCCCTCCTGGCATCTGCATGCTTGCTGTCTTCCTGACCCCTGATGTCAGGCAGGGCGGCTGAGAACACCTGTCTGAGGGGCTGAAGGACCCCTGGAAGTGGGTCCTTCATCCAACTTCCCAGCCAGCGCTAAGGAGAGCCAGAATTTAGAAGGAAACTCGAGTCCCAACACTTCTGGTGACAGAAAAGCTACCTGGCCCCAGGGGAGCAGTGCTGGGCCCTGCGGGAGTGTGTGAGGGCCTCCCAATTTCCTCCTACAGGGACCTGAGGAATAATGTCATCAGCATGGTGCAGCCCGGTGCCTTCCTGGGCCTGGGGGAGCTGAAGCGCTTGTGAGTGGCATGTCCTGCCCCCCAAACCTCCCAGTGCTCCCTTAACCCTGGAGAAGGTCCCATGGATCCCTGAGCAACCACCCTTCCTACTCCCCCCACCGTCCCTTCTTTCCCACCCCTCCCCACACAGCACAGTGGCTGCCGCAGAACTTTGAGACCCCCAACCCCATAGCTTTTCCACCCCTCTCCCCACACAAGCCCCAGTCACACCTGTGTGTCCCTCACAAGCTGATGTGGGGTGGCCAGCTTGCTGAGGTTGTCTGTGTGTATCTTCTAGAGATCTTTCCAACAACCGGATTGGCTGCCTCACCTCCGAGACCTTCCAAGGCCTCTCCAGGCTCCTCAGACTGTGAGTGAGAAGAGAGGGGAGGGAAGGCTCGCGCCAAAGGAGGGCTTGGGAGGAGGAAGGCAGCCGTAGCCCCTGACAGGTCCCTGCATGCTCTCCCCTCCCCTTCTGACGCCAAGAGACCCTTAGATCCACCCCCTCTTCCCTGCCCTCTGCAGAAACATATCTGGAAACATCTTCTCCAGCCTGCAACCTGGGGTCTTCGATGAGCTGCCAGCCCTTAAGCTTGTGTGAGTATCTTTCCCTAGCTCAAGGACTCCAAGCCCAGATTTGTTCCCCTGCCCAGGAGGGAGACATCTAGGCATCGTGACCACAGTGGCTAGCCTTGCGTGTAGACAGACAGTGGCTGAAACGCCACCATATTTGCCTCCCAGGATCGCTGGTCTGGTGCACACATCCCGAAGTCTGCCCTGTCCAGCTCAGTTCCATCCTGGGGCTCCATCCCCACTCCACGAGCCCACACTCCTCTACTAGACTCCATTGTGCCTCTACCCACTCCGCAGGGACTTCGGCACCGAGTTCCTGACTTGCGACTGCCGCCTGCGCTGGCTGCCGTCCTGGGCCCGGAACCGCTCCCTGCAGCTGTCCGAGCGCACGCTCTGTGCCTACCCCAGTGCCCTCCACGCCCAGGCCCTCGGCGGCCTCCAAGAGGCGCAGCTGCGCTGCGGTGAGCAAATCTTCACCCAGCAGCACACCTGCCAGGGACCCTGCCTGCCCCTCGGGCCTGGGCTCCCTCCTGAAGGGCCTGGCCCCAAGTGTCACTGTTCGTAGTGGACGTGTTCTCCGAGTATCCTTTCCTTCAGATCCCACTGGGGGGTTGTCTTTCATTAGCTTTTCTAAACTTCCTTCGGGGCTGCTGCCTCGTTTTCATCCGGGGTGACAAGTGTGCTGTGGAAGGGAGCACTTCTACTTGGTGTAAAACCCTCCCGCCCCTCTCCTGCCCCTCTCCTTCCCGCGGCCCCTGACGGAGGATGCCCGGCCCTGCCTCTGCTTCACGCACCCACACTGGCGCGCCCACGCCCACACACGCAGGCTCCACTGCTCGTGTCTCCTTCCACAGAGGGGGCTCTGGAGCTACACACGCACCACCTCATTCCATCCCTGCGCCAAGTGGTGTTCCAAGGTGACCGCCTGCCCTTCCAGTGCTCCGCCAGCTACCTGGGCAATGACACCCGCATCCGCTGGTACCACAACCGGGCCCCCGTGGAGGGCGATGAGCAGGCGGGCATCCTCCTGGCAGAGAGCCTCATCCACGACTGCACCTTCATCACCAGGTACCGGCCCTGCTGCCCCTTCTCAGCCAGTGCAGGGGGTGGCCACAGCACCCACTCGCCTCCCCCCAAGGAGCTGTGCCCAGATATATTCCTGGGACCATGCCATCTGTGTGTGTGTGTGTGTGTGTGTGTGTGTGTGTGTTTTCATGGACGTCCAGGACTAAGTCAATGGTCTAGATAAGGCTTAGAAATTAAATGCCTGGTAGAAAAAAAATGATACCTGACATTTCTTTAGAGCTTTTCTATGGTATACTATAATGGCTTTTACCTGTGATCAGACTAATCTCTCCAATAGACTTGTAAGCGAGGTGTTATCTCCATGATAAAGATGGGGAAATTGAAACTCAGAAAAACATTATCACAAGGCCAATCAGAATTTACAGGAGTAGGTACTTGTATCCTTCCTCAATTAAAGAATTAGGAACCTGGAGTTCACCCTCCACACCCCGGTGCTGGGCGCCTGTGGGTGGTCAGGCCAGGGGCGCTTAGAAGGGGGCGTGGTCTCGAGTGCCTCAGCAAGCCGGCCCCGCCCGCCCGCCCGCCTGCAGTGAGCTGACCCTGTCTCACATCGGTGTGGGGGCCTCAGGCGAATGGGAGTGCTCCGTGTCCACGGCCCAGGGCAACGCCAGCAAGAAGGTGGAGATCGTGGTGCTGGAGACCTCCGCCTCCTACTGCCCAGCCGAGCGTGTCGCCAACAACCGAGGGGACTTCAGGTTCAGTGTGCTCTGCTGCCCCGGAGACCCAGCCACCTTCCCGACCCAGCCCCCCACCACGCCCCCAGCTCTTCTGAGACCCACGTCTGAGACCAGGGTCTCCCCACTTTTTCTTTCTCTTTCTTTTTTTTTTTTTTTTTTTGCCATTTAGCTCCAAGTCCTGCTGTTGTACTTAGAGACCTCATCTTTTTGTGTATCATCACCATCTGAACTGTATGGTGCGGACCCAGAGGTTTCCCTCTGATTCCTTACATTTAGAGTTTACAAAGCTCTCCCACACGAATATCACATTTCGTATTCCAACGGCCTTCTCAGTGAGGACGGAGTTAGGATTCTTCCCATTGTACAGCTGAGAACACGGAGGCCCAGGAAGGATAAATGACTTGAACCAGAACCTGGAGTCAAGCCCCCGTAGCACTAGCAGTACAAATACAGTTAGAAAGAAGGCAGAGCTTGGGAACACCTTGAAGTGCAGCCCCAAACCTCTCTTCAGGACCCTTCCCTCAAGGGGTCTGGCAAGGGCGGAGCCTTTGCCTTGAGGGGCCTGGGTCATCAGCAGCTCCTTCCTCTGCCCCCAGGTGGCCTCGCACTCTGGCTGGCATCACAGCCTACCAGTCCTGCCTGCAGTACCCCTTCACCTCGGTGCCCCTGAGCGGGGGCGCCCCTGGCACCCGGGCCTCCCGCCGGTGTGACCGAGCTGGCCGCTGGGAGCCAGGGGACTACTCCCACTGTCTGTACACCAACGACATCACCCGGGTGCTCTACACCTTCGTGCTGGTGAGGCCAGGACAGGGCGTGGGGCGCCCCTCAGCTCTGGTTCCAGGGAGTGGGGGTGGGCGGAGAGGCCTCACAGCTGCCCCTTTGCTCCTTGGTGTCATCCGAGCTCTTGCTCTTCACCAGCTTTCCTTTTCCAGGGGGACTGAGACCCCCAAGTCCACACCCAGGAAAGGCAGGCTACCCCAGCTTCATCCCCAGCAGAGCAAGCACAGCCTTAAGGGGGAAAACAAGGACAGCATGAGTCCTCCGTTGTCCTTGGGCCAGGGCGCCTTGAGCCCTGAGGAGCTCACTCCTTGCCCATGATTAGACCCAGCTGGTGGTGGGTGAAACCCCTCACTCCAGACACTACTCCTTGAGCATTAGCACAGAAGGGCCCCTAGGGGCAGTTCTGGGGGACAAGGAGAAAGATTGGACTATCCCCTATCTTGCCCTAACACTCCCAGATGCCCATCAATGCCTCCAACGCGCTGACCCTAGCCCACCAGCTGCGAGTTTACACGGCTGAGGCTACCAGCTTCTCAGACATGATGGACGTAGTCTATGTGGCTCAGATGATCCAGAAATTCTTGGGTTATGTCGACCAGATCAAAGAGGTGAGATTCAACCAGGCCTTCGGGGGCCTCTGGAAACCCCCCTGCTCCCCATTTGCTCAAGCCTCTCACACACCAGCCCCTGAGTCCCAAACCCCACTCCTACCTCAGTGACTCCCTGCCCCGCCCCCAGCTGGTGGAGGTGATGGTGGACATGGCCAGCAACCTGATGCTGGTGGATGAGCACCTGCTGTGGTTGGCTCAGCGCGAGGACAAGGCCTGCAGTGGCATCGTGGGTGCACTGGAGCGCATTGGAGGGGCTGCCTTGAGCCCCCACGCCCAGCACATCTCTGTGGTAATGTGGGTCAGCTGGGAGCTGGCCTCTGTCACCTTCCTCTGTCGGGAGGCTGGCCCTGGGAGGGAACTTAGAGTCACCCAGAAAGGAAGCACTTCTCTCTCAGGCAGCAAGTCCTCCAGCTGTGAGGCAGCTGTGCACCTGCCATGAACACCTAACTTGGCTAGATTCCTCCTCCTGTGGCGTCATAGCCCGAGTAGTCGGGAGCAGTACGGAGGGAGGCCGGTGACACTGGAGAAGTTACAGACGACGTTGTGGTGGGGAACCGAGTTGTAGGGGAACAGCACTAGGACGGAGTGTGGAGTAATAGAGACTTCTGTTCTCTGAGAAGAGGGTGACATTTCCCATGGTGGGTGGTGGACCAATGAACGACCATGGCAGGGCACCTTCTCCGTGCAAGATATTGGGCTGGTCCCTTCAAGGGATACAGGAGGTTAGACAGGGGCCACGCTCTGCAGCACAGTCGGGGAAGCAGAACTAGTCAGTGTTGAGAGGGGAGCAGGAGACAGGGGGGCGAGAATGGGTGGGAGGAAGGGCCTCAGAAGGAGGAAGGCACCATGGCCACGGGCTGGGGAGGCTCCATGCAGACATAAGGTTGAGCAGGCCCGGAGAAGACAGAAGTAAAGGGCAGTGGGCCGTGGACTGAGTAGATCTGCAGAGAGGGATTGTGCTATCAGGCGAGAGAAGGCCAGAACACGGCCGCCATATCCAAAGGGCCAGGTGACAAGTGCCCTGTCCCTAGAACTCAAGGAATGTGGCACTGGAGGCCTACCTCATCAAGCCGCACAGCTACGTGGGCCTGACCTGCACGGCCTTCCAGAGGAGGGAGGCAGGCGGGCCCAGAGCCCGGCCCACGGGCCTCGGCCAGAATCCCTCTCCGGAGCCGGAGCCCCTGGCCGACCAGCAGCTCCGCTTCCGCTGCACCACGGGGAGACCCAACGTCTCTCTGTCATCCTTCCACATCAAGGTGGGCACTGGGGCAGGAAGGAGGCCAAAAGGGGAGGTGGTGAGCTGCAGGTGCCTGGGGGGCTGATGAGGTGAGAAGAGGCAGGACCCAGAAGGAGGGGGGGTAGGGGAGGAGGGCCTGGAGGACACCAGAGTCCCAGGCAGTCAGTCCAGGTGTCTCTGAGGAACTCCTGTGCCCCTCCCCCCAGAACAGCGTGGCCCTGGCCTCCATCCAGCTGCCGCCCAGTCTGTTCTCATCCCTTCCGGCTGCTCTGGCTCCCCAAGTACCCCCAGACTGCACCCTGCAATTGCTGGTCTTCCGAAACGGCCGCCTCTTCCGGAGCCATGGCAACACCTCCCGCCCCGGAGCTGTGGGACAGGGCAAGAGGCGGGGCGTGGCCACCCCTGTCATCTTTGCAGGAACAAGTAAGGGGCTGAGCTCCCAGGATCGCATGGGGTCCCTCCTAAGTGTCTGTCCGGCGCCCTTCCCTCACCCACAGTGCCCCTACACCCTGGTGAAGGTGACAGAGGATGGTGACCTCTCACCATTTCCAAGGAGGATGGGGGGGGGGGGAGACGACACAAAAGAGGTGGTAGAGAAAAGGTTCAGGAAGACACTGGATTTTATATCTCAGATCTGTCAAATTTGGAAAGGGCTATGAGTCCAAACTCTTGAGCTGCCCGGACCCCCCTCCGTGGCACCTCCCTAGCCTGGTGCCGACTCTCCCTCTCAGGGGAGCCCTCCTGAACCCTCTCTCCACCTGGGCTTTCGCTCCCTCAGCATCACTGTCTACCTTCCTGTCCCTGACTCCAGCGCTACAGTCCTCTCTTTTAGGGAATGTCACCATTGCTCTTTTGGCACTTGGAGTGGGCCACCAGCTGTTGCTTTTTTGATTCATCCTGGTGTCTCCCCAGTTAGACTGAGGAGCTGGAGGCCAAGCCCACATTTAATATAAAACTATACCCACCGAGCCCAGCACACACCCAAGGGCGTCCCATGCCTGCTGGGCTACTGCTTAGTTCCACCCGGCCAGCCTCCCACGGCTTGCGCATGCCCATGTGGACTTCTCCCCCGCCCCCAGGTGGCTGTGGCGTGGGAAACCTGACAGAGCCAGTGGCCATTTCACTGCGGCACTGGGCTGAGGGCGCCGAGCCTGTGGCGGCCTGGTGGAGCCAGGAGGGGCCGGGCGGGGCGGGCGGCTGGAGCTCCGAAGGCTGCCAGCTCCGCTCCAGCCGGCCCAACGTCAGCTCCCTGCACTGTCAGCACCTGGGCAACGTGGCCGTGCTCATGGTGAGTGTAGTAGGGCTGGGGGTGAGAGGCCCAGGAACAAGAGAGGTGCTCCAGGTGGGGGTGGGGTTCTTGATCACCCAGGGCCACAGAGAAATAAAGGACAACAGCCTTGTCAGGCCTCAGAACACTCAGGACTCACTCAAGGAAATGTCCCTCTGGTCTCCCCGACATTTTTCGTCTTTCAGGAGATAGGGAGATCCTGCTTCCACTCCCAGAATGAGAGAGGGATCTGGAAGTACCCAGCCTGGTCTTCTGAGACCCAGCCTTCACTTCCTGAGATCCAGATTATTCATGTGGAAAGAAAACCATCTGAGAACATTTCTCCTTTCTGATCACCCTCCTCCCTCAGCCCTAGCTAGGTCCTCCTCCCTCACCACATCTCACACCCCACTCTCCCAGATCCTGAGCAGGCACGCAGCTATATTTGAGACAGAGACTTTGCCCACTTTCCTCGTCCTCAATTTTCGGGCAGGGGGACTGAAAATTCCCCAGACAGGCAGGCAATCGATTGTTAACACTACATAGGCCAGCGTTTTAAGAGTGGATGTCATGGCGCTTCCATCTCTACCCAGATGGACGAGCTGACTAAGGAGAATGCTGACCGGGCCTGGGAAGAAGGAAACGGGCTGGGGGCCTGGCCAGGGCTCCACGGGTGGCCTCTGCTCCTGGCTGCCTAGCGTACACTTCCTCTTTCCCACTCTTCCCAGGAGCTGAGCGCCTTTCCCAGGGAGGTGGGCGGCGCCTGGGCAGGGCTGCACCCGGTCGTGTACCCCTGCACAGCCCTGCTGCTGCTCTGCCTCTTCTCCACCATCATCACCTACATCCTCAACCACAGGTGGGAGCTCTCGAGGAAGGGTGTGGTGGGCAGGCTGCGGTGGGAGGGTGGGTCTCCATAAGTTCTTTCCAGGGTGGGTCCACGTGACTTTCCCAGGCTCTTGCCTAGCATTTTATTAGAAGGTTCTGGGCTGGGAAAACACATTTTGGGGGTTGAGACCTTCCCGCCCTGGCGCCTCTATCACATTCATACGCACGTATGCACACAGGTACCTGCCACTCCCTCTCTGGCCGTCCCGACGGCCTTGAGGCCCCATGGACCTGACTGGGGTTGGGTGGCCCATTAATTACTGTTTCTGGGGCAGCTCCATCCACGTGTCCCGGAAGGGCTGGCACATGCTGCTGAACCTGTGCTTCCACATGGCCATGACCTCTGCCGTCTTTGCAGGAGGTATCACGCTCACCAACTACCAGGTGGTCTGCCAGGCGGTAAGAGGAGAGGGGGCTGGGTTGGGGTCGGGGAGCTCCAAGATTAGTGATGGCGACGCGGGCAGTAGGGAGGTACAGGGGAAGAAAAGGGGAGCTCGGCTAGCAGGCCCCACTCCGTTGTTCTGTGTCCGGTCTTACTTTTGGGATGCGGGGAGCAGAGAGTAGAAGTTGGTAAGAAGCAGAGACACTCGGAGGAGGGACTTCAAATTGAAGAGTGGGGACCTGCAATGGAGGAAAGGTTGGGGACAATCCAGAGAGCAATCACAACGTCACGGAGAGTTGCCAGAGAGGGGGAAACACCTGGGACGGAAGTGGAGAGGGTTACAGCAGGGACAGAACCTAGGGAAGGATCTGGGTGGCGTGGGGGCTGGGAACAGGGAGGAGTGGGAGCGCACTGTGGGCTGAGGCTCCGGCGTGGCCCCAGCGGGAGCAGTCCCAGCCTCGGCGCCTTGATCCCGCAGGTGGGCATCACTCTGCACTACTCCTCACTGTCCACACTGCTCTGGATGGGTGTGAAGGCCCGCGTCCTCCACAAGGAGCTCACCTGGAGGGCACCCCCTCCACAGGAAGGGGACTCTGCCCCACCTGCTCCCCGTCCCATGCTCCGGTACATGCTTCCAGATGTCAGCTTTGCAGTGGAGAAGGGTCCGGGGGCGGGAAGGGCAGAGGACACCAAGTCAATTCTCCCAGAGTGGATGCAGGGTGGGTTCGAGATCCTGGAAGACCACTCTCCAAAGCTAGAAGAGGCAAGTCCTCGGTGGCCCCAGGTTGCTGAAGGTCATGTAGCGGGTGCATCCTTAGGGCTTTCAAGGCATGACAAGGCCAGGAAGGAAGTGGCTTCAACAGCACCAGAGAGGACACTGAGCAGGGATCCTGGGACCCTGAGTGGCACCCCCAACTTCTGCACTTAGGGGGAGATAGAGCAATTCTGGCCTCTGTCCCTTAAAACAGTCTTGGCCAAGTCTAGGGATCTATCAAGCCTGCCCTGTAGGGGTCTTGCATCCTTGACAGAAAGTTCTGACAGAATTTGAGATGGGACAGAGACCCTGAGTCAGGTTCCGAGCACCTGGTTCCTCTTCCTTGTTCCCCATCTCTCTGATCCCAAACCCATTCCCCTCCAGGTTCTACCTGATTGCCGGAGGGATCCCACTCATTATCTGTGGCATCACAGCTGCTGTCAACATCCACAACTATCGGGACCACAGCCCCTAGTGAGCACGCTGCCTGCCTGCCCAAACCTACCCACCAAGCACCAGCTGCCTTCCGCTCTCTGGCAGGGGCACCTGCCCGGCTTACCGGGCCCGTGATCCCACCCACCCCATGCATGTTGACTAAGCCAGTCTCTGCCTGTCAGCTCACTGTATTCCTGTGTCCACAACCACCCAGCCCATGGGTCCCACCTCAGACTTGCTCCCTCTCCTCATCCACTGCTCGTGTCTCTCCTCAGCTGCTGGCTGGTGTGGCGTCCAAGCCTAGGAGCCTTCTACATCCCGGTGGCTTTGATTCTGCTGATCACCTGGATCTATTTCCTGTGTGCAGGGCTGCGTTTGAGGGGTCCGCTGGCGCAGAGCTCCAAGGGAGGGGCAAGCAGGGTCTCCCTGGACCCAGGGGAGGAGCTGAGGGGTTCCACCAGACTCAGGAGCAGCGGCCCCCTTATGAGTGACTCAGGTTCCCTTCTGGCTACTGGGAGCGCAGGCGTGGTGACCGCTGGACCCCCAGAGGATGGTGATGGCCTCTATTCTCCGGGAGTCCAGCTGGGGGCGCTAGTGACCACGCATTTCCTGTATCTGGCCATGTGGGCCTGTGGGGCTCTGGCGGTGTCCCAGCACTGGCTGCCCCGGGTGGTGTGCAGCTGTCTGTACGGGGTGGCAGCCTCGGCCCTGGGCCTCTTCGTCTTCACCCACCACTGTGCCAGGCGCAGGGACGTTAGGGCCTCCTGGCGCGCCTGCTGCCCCCCTGCCTCAGCCTCGCGCGCCTCACCCCCAGCCGTGCCAGCCGCCCCAGAGGACGGTTCCCCAGTGTTCGGAGAGGCGACCCCCTCCCTTAAGTCATCCCCAAGTGGCAGCAGTGGCCATGTGCCGCCCCCGGGCCCCTGCAAGCTCACCAACCTGCAGCTGGCCCAGAGTCAGGTGTGCGAGGCAGGCGTGGCGGCCCGTGGGGAAGGTGAGCCAGAGCCTGTGGGCTCCCGCGGGAGCCTCGCACCCCGCCACCCCAACAACCTTCCCCACGGGCGGCGAGTGCACAAGAGTCGGGCCAAGGGGCACCGCGCCGGGGAGTCGGGCAGCAAGAACCGGCTCAAAGCGCTGCGCGGGGGCGCGGCGGCCGGGGCGCCCGAGATCCTGTCCAGCGAGAGCGGCAGCCTACACAACAGCCCGTCCGACAGCTACCCGGGCAGCAGCCGCAACAGCCCCGGCGCCTGCCTGCAGCTGGAGGGCGAGCCCGCGCTCACGCCGTCCGAGGGCAGCGACACGAGCGCCGCGCCGCTCCCGGAGGCGGGCCGCCAGGGCCAGCGCCGCAGCGCCAGTCGCGACAACCTCAAGGGCGCGCTGGAGAAGGAGAGCAAGCGCCGCTCGTACCCGCTCAACACGGCCAGTCTGAACGGCGCCCCCAAGGGCGGCAAGTACGACGACATCACGATGACCGGCGCCGAGGCGGCGGCTGGCAGCTGCATGAAGACGGGCCTCTGGAAGAGCGAGACCACCGTCTAGGATGGGGCGGGTGACACTTTAGGACTGGCTGGCCATAGGGGCTTGTTACCCCGGCTTCCCGGGGGCCTCAAAGACGTCTGTCTTTACGTCAACAGGTTTGGGGGGAAGTGCCGAGGGCTGCAGCGGGGCTCACCAGCTTTAATCGTGGAGGATGGGTAAAAGGATAGGCAAAGGGCTGCAACCGCGAAGAGGGCCGGCTGTCCCTCTGGCGTGGCGACAGACAATCCCAGCGGCACCGGCAGGGTACATTTCCGTCCCAGCCCAGGCTAGTTTTCGGTTTTCAGTGCCGGCCAGGGTAGGGGGACGGTCCTGCCAGTCTGCAGTGAACAGTGGACGGGCACAGCACAGCCCAGGTAGGCTGCTCCTGGGGCGCCCCTCACACACCTCTTGTCCCCCTGCCTCACTGGTCATCAGCCTCATCAGGAAAACACAGGTGGGCGCCGAGAACAATGTTCTCTCACTCCGTCCTCTGAGCTCAGCCATCTGTGCTTAGATCCTAGGGCCTCTCCGCCATCCGGTTCTTCGCTAACTACAGAGCTAGCCTAACCGGAAGGGACAAGGTGCTGTTTTTTTAGATTAACTATGCAATATGCAGGGGGGGGGGGCAGTGTGAAAGGCAGCATGAGACCCAGTAGGGGGGCGAGTGCGCAATTAGGGAGGGACTCCATTCCCACGGGTGGTGCACACACCACACAGCAGGGCTCCAAAGTGGCACCTGAAGACAAAGCCCTATACCTAAGAACTTGACTCTGCCTGAAGATAATCTGAGGGAAATAGTGCTTAGATTTGGGGCGGAAGTCAGTCATGCCTTAAACCTGGTCCTATAAACAGTCCCCTGAAGAGAGGCTCTACTACAGGACTGCAAGTGGTGTTGTAGAGGCACTTACGTCCAATTACAAGACCATGTCCCGTCTCAGCCTCCCAACACCAAGGGACTAAGGAAGAGCACTTCTCTGCCTCTATGAAGCCACCTAGAAGAACCATTGCAATCATTTGATCTCTAGCTTCCAATTAGGGGAAACCTCCACAACATCAATCCAGCTTCCCAATGCACAACGCCCAGGCCAAATTCTTCCAGGCAGCAGGCAGGGTCCCTACAGCTCCCCCGGGGCCTGTGCCTCCACTTTTAAACACCAGCACTCCCATTTCCCCCCAACCTAAGAAGC